>NC_133326.1:611807403-612407403 GCF_042186555.1 Aquarana catesbeiana
AGCCTCCCCCCCCCCCATATACTCACCTGAGCCCCCTGTCTATCCAGCAATGTGCATGAGAGCGGTGGCTCTCCTGGGTCTCTTCCTCTTCATTGGCTGGGGCCATGGGCTCACGCTTCTGTCAATCTCAGCCAGTGAGCCAATGAAGAGTGTGAAGGGGTGGGTCTAAGCCACACTCCGTGTGTGAATGGACATACAGCAGCGGCTTGGGAGAGAGCCTGCTCTGGTGCAGGAGGGAGGGTCCAGGAGAGAAGAGGAGGACCGGGGCTGCTCTGTGCAAAACCACTGCACAGAGCAGGTAAGTATAATATGTTTGTTATTTTTTATTTTTTTTTATCTACCTTTAGTATCACTTTATTATTTTAAGTGTCTTGTGTGCTTCCTGCAATTCCTTATAATTACTGTACTGGTATCATCATCTTCTGAGTGGCCCTGGGCCTTTTATCTGATCTTACTTTATTCTTTATTCTTACTTCATTCTTGCACCCACACATTGAGTGGGATTGCACAGTAGGGAATCATATGACAAGAGGATGCAGGTATGTCCTTAAGCAATATTTGCTATGGGTTAGGCCTCATTTATGCCTCAAGCTTGTTTCCTGAAGTGCTTTCACACTCAACATCAAGATTCCCATTATTTTCACTGGTGCCCATCTTCTTGGGGTCATGTAGTTTGAAGCTTGTTCTTCAAAACTCAAAAAAGTGCATGTGGTTTTTTTAGGGTGTAGTCAGGTTTTTGGACCTTAAAACGTTAATGTGATTGCCTGGAAGTTTCTTGTAATGCACAATGTCTTGCCTCTCCTCCTCTTTCTTGTAACTAGTGGTGCATTGGCTGAAACAAAGATGCTCAAGCCTGAAAATGCCTGAAAAATGTGCCTACAGACTGTTTATGGAAAGTTTGCTGAGAACTCCATGGTTCTTCTATCTTAAATGAGCTCCACTATATGCAACTCATAACAACTAATCCATTTTAGATTTTGCTTTATGTAAATTTTAAAATAAATTGGTTAGTTGCTGATTCTGAAATCATGAGTGTCGTAATGCCAGTTGAACTGTTATGCCGCGTACACATGGTCGGAATTTCCGACAACAAATGTTCGATATGAGCTTGTTGTTGGAAATTCCGACCGTGTGTAGGCTCCATCGGACATTTGTTGTCGGAATTTCCGACAACAAAAATTTGAGAGCTGGTTCTCAAATTTTCCGACAACAAAATCCGTTGTCGGAAATTCCGATGGTGTGTACACAATTCCAATGCACAAAATTCCAAGCCTTCAATTTTACCTCATGTTGCTACAGAAGTTTTCGTGGCTGGAAATCTTCTTTTCTTTCAGGGAATTTTCTTTTCTTGCACATGCGCATTTCTTTTTCGATTACATTGCTTGCACGATTCTCCCATCATTGATTAGAAATTGTTCATTTTTCCAAAAATTTCCAACATGCTCGATTACTCAAATTTGATTGCCGCACGAAAATCGGCTGTTACTGCAGCCCACTAATGGTGAGAAATACGAACGAAAATTTTTAGATACGTTTTTCGAAAGAAAATTCTTTCGAAATTCGACCCCTGTATGGCCAGCCTCAGATTAGTGGTTGTCATCTTATGAGTGAAAGTTGGCCTCAAATGTGGCCCCTGACTTTACCAAAGGGCCACACTTAATGTTCAGTATATAAAATGCTTGAGAGGACTGTCGGAAACTGCAGAGCTAATAGAGGAAATGAGGGTCAGAGAGTTTGGACATACTACATTTTTGGCTGGGGATATGCTACAGAAGACAATATGAAACTGGGAACATGTTACATGGGCCAGTAGAGATCAACGTTATTACTCTAATTAATGTTCCCACTACAGACTGCTGAGGTCAGAGGGCCGCACATCATATACCAAAGGGCTGCATGCAGCCCTCAGGCCGTAGGTTGGGCACCAGGGCCTTAAATATCTAGTAGAAGGATCAAAGTGGTTGTAAAGGCTGAAGGTTTTTTACCTTCTTGCATTCTATGCATGAAGGTAAAAAACCTTCTGTGTGCTGTTCCCCCCACACCCCCCCCTTACTAACCTGAGCCTCCTCTCAGTCCAGCGATGTGCACGAGTTCCCCCCTTCCCGGCCCCCTCCTTAGCAACCAGCTATATACAGTATAAAAAAACAAAACTCAAATCGTGGCAAGATCGCGGTACTTGCGTTTTGGATGCAGGTCCGTTGAAGTCTATTACATGCAAAACACTGCATTTTGCGTTAAAAAAAGTCCCTGACCCTTTCCAAAAACGTTGAGGCACAAAAATGCATTGATATGAACGTGTTTCATAGGAACCCATGTTATAAAATTTCCAAAATGCAAAATGCATCAAAAAACACATTAGTGTGAATAGAGAATAAAGATGTAATTCTTCCCACTTACCATCACACTACTGTATCATGACTTTTAAATATAACGTATATACTCGAGTATAAGCCGACCCAAATATAAGCCAAGGCACCTGATTTTACCACAAAAAACTGGGAAAACGTATTGACTCGAGTATAAGCCTAGGGTGAGAAATGCGCAGCTACTGTAAGTGGAAAAGAGGGACAACAATGCCCATTTGCAGCCTCACTGTGCCCATTTGCAGCCTCACTGTGCCCATTTGCAGCCTCACTGTGCCCATTCGCATGCCTCACTTTGCCCATTTGCAGCCATAGGTCCCTCGAACTTCAAACTCAGTAGTTAAGGGTTCCTAGATGCCCCTTAGCTGCAGCCAAAATTTGGGGTCTCTAGACCCAAAGGGTCCCGAAATGACATTGCTGCAGATGGACACAGTTGACTGACTTTGGGGTCCTGTATCTCGGGGCCGCTTGGTGCTAGGAACCCCAAATTTGGTGTGAAAACCCAGTGGAACTAGCACTACAACATATCCAAATGTTGGAAAATGTCAAGCGCTTTTCTGCAGCAGAGAATGACATTTTCCAAACCGACTTTGGGGCTCCGTATCTCGGGGCCACTTGGTGCTTTGGATATGTTGTAGTGCTAGTTCCACTGGGTTTGCACACCAAATTTGGGGTTCCTAGCACCAAGTGGCCCCGAGATACGGGGCCCCAAATTCGGTTTGGAAAATGTCATTCTCTGTTGCAGAAAAGTGCTTGACTCGAGTATAAGCCGAGGGGGGCATTTTCAGCATAAAAAAAATGTGCTGAAAAACACGGCTTATACTCGAGTATATACAGTAGTCATTTTTAGCAGGGGTTCTCTGAGCTCGGAAAGTTATTTCAAGGGTTCCTCTGTGTTGAAAAGATTGTGAAAGGCTGCCTGTTCAGGGACCTTGGCCTAAAATTTAGCAAGAAGTTAACCACTTCATGCAAATCGCCGTACCCGTACGTCGGCATTTTGATGCTAAATACCGGGGTTATGGCAGCAGCTAGCTGTCATAACCCCGGTATTTTTGGGAACGGTGTGCGTTTCTCTTTAGGATAAAAGTGGTCTCCGAGATGGATTCGCCGACTGAGGAGTAGATGGCCCCCGCTCGGCTCCAAAGCATGGGAGGGCGATGTCAAACGTCACTTCCGCCCATAGCTCTTAAAGGAGATTTTTTTTTCTATTACAAGGGATGTAAACATCCTTGTTCAGTGAGCAAGCCGGAGATGGAGAGCTAACAAAGAAAGGTATATTGTTGATCCACAAAATAAGTGTCACCTGCCTCAGCTGTAGGGAATTACAAATCCTTTGGCAGGTAAAACGGTAAACATATTATTTTATATCTGTATTCAGCTATTTGTATGCAGTTTCACTTTAAGGCCTGGTTCACATCTATGCAGGTTGCAGTTTGCATATTGCAGGTGTATTTTGCGTTTTTCAATACACGCATTTGATCTATTGAAGAATATGGACCCAAAAAACAGAAAAAAGTCCCTGGCCTCTTTCCATAAAATGTACAGAACTACATAAACTACATCCATTACGTGAACTACATCCATAGGAAACCATGTCTTTCTGTAAAACTGAAAACGCACTAAAAAATGCATAGGTGTGACCCAGGCCTAAAGCTTCAGGAAGAGCAAACATAGTCTAAGACTGGATTCACACCTATGCAGTTTTGGTGCTTTTTGCATTTTGCAGATTTGCAGTACAGTCCATTTAACATGGTTTCCTATGGAACATGTTCTGTAGTGCAAATCTGCAAAATGCAAAAAGCACTAAAAATGCATAGGTGTGAATCAGGCCTAAATACAAGAGTCATGTGTATTCTTGCCTCAGGTGTGCTTTGTGGATTTCTTCCAGATCTGTGCAGTCATCCAGTGTGACACTTTAGCTCTGTGCAGGAGCCATCTGTAATAAAGACCGCTCACTGCTGCACTCTGTGTAGGGTGACTGGTCTTGTCTCCGCCCCCTCCTGCCTTTTTCTGCAGGCAGCCTGTAGTGGGTGGGGCTTGCCGGGTCGCTCTCACATCTGTGCTCTCTGCTCAGACTTTGTACAGCACAGTGAGGATGTCATGCTACATTTACAAGGTCATATCTGGGTTTGCAAAGGCACTTGATGCACACAAAGTGTATTTATTTCATGTGTGTCTGTTGAGGAACAGAAGGAACAGATGTAATTTATTTTTTTTGCCCAGAGTTCAGCTTTAAAGTGATATTAAAGTCTATTTTTTTGTTTTTGTTTTTTAAAGAGGAACTGCAGTCTGCTCACATAATTTGTAATAAAAACATTTTTGCCATTCTGAAGCTTCCCTCCAACCACTTTGCATATTATTTTATATATACAGTACTGTGATTCTGTACTTGCCAAATATGCTGCAGAAATCTCCCTCCACTGAGTCTGGCTGCAGCCATTTTAACTGTGGGCAGCTGAAGCTGCTGCCTGTTCACTTCCTGGATTTATACAGACACACAGAGGCACACCTCCAGCTCTGCAGCCCTGCAGATCTCATTGGCCCTCTTATGACTCCCTCCCTTTCTGGCAAACTCTCACAAGAATTAGAGAGAGAGCTGCGCATGATGTCATACGTCGCCCTAGGCTAATGACCAGATAAGAAACAGGAAGTGGGCTGTATAAGGTATTTACTGGCAGAAAAAAATGTTTTACTATCCAAAGTTAAAACAACAAGGGCAGAAGATTTAATATATGGAAAGATGAAAAAAAGGTCCGCTTTAAATAACAAAAATTTTATACTTACCTACTCTGTGTAGTGGTTTTGCACAGAGCAGCCCAGATCCTCCTCTTCTCAGGTCCTACACCAGCCCTCCTGGCCTCTTCCTCCTGCCAACCCCTCCGTCCCCTGATTGGCTCACTGGCTGTCCTGCTACTGCCAAAAGCCAATCAGGAGTGTGAGTCCCCAGAGAGTCAAGGCTCTTGTAGACATTGCTGGATCGAAAGGGGGCTCAGGTAAGTATTTCGGTTGTCGGGGGGGGGGGGGGAGGGGGCTGCTGCACACAAGTTTTTTTACCTTCAATGCATGAAGGTAAAAAAACCTTATGCCTTTACAACCACTTTAATTAAATATTTTTGCACTGCAGTTATTTTTTAACAAAGAGCACAAATACAGTAATTGATCATTACAAGAACGATAATTTGTTCCATCACTTAGCAACACATTATTGATCAGATCTAATTGGCCATTAAGTGTTAAATGTAATTTCATGTTAGATGCTCATTAGCAAGGAACTCCTGTAGTGAGATCACGGGGCAGCTTGAAGATGGAAGCCTTGGGTAATGACCAGCAAGCTTGGTTTTTGTTATGTAAAGTGCTTTGGCACAAAGTGTGCTGAAGAGTTGTGATTTGTCCACGACCACCACAAATCACATTCAGACTCTGTCAGCTCCTGAAAGGTTGAATCTTGTTGATGGTTGAGAGAAACACTGACAGTTTAGTCTGCAATGTTCATTAGACTTCTAATCAATGCTTTTCTGCAAGATAATGGTCAAAAGCTTTCCATACACTGATCAAAATTCATCCATTCAGCAGGGATCAGATGAATTTTGATCAGTATATGGCAATCCCCTTCTCGACCAAAGTCGATGGTTTGATTGACTTGTGTCAAAGGAGAATGTTGGAAAAGGTTTCTTGTCTGTAGCTGCTGATCAGTGTATTTTCACAGTAGCTGGGGTTGCTGTCAGCATACAATATCTTGGTGGGGGTATTCCTCCATACACATCATTTGTGCAGATGGAGGAATCTGTTTTTGTTTTTCCGGTCCGCTGGCTGAATAAAAAAAATAAAATTGTATGGCAGCTTAAAGTGGAGTTCCACACAAAAAACAAAAATCATTAATGTGCATGAAAAAAAAATAAAAAAATTTTAGAGAAAATAATTTTTTTTACTCACCTCTTTAATGCCTGTTGCTAGGGGGTCCCTCGTAATCTGCCTCCTTCGGCGCCTGGGCTCCTGACGTCACATCCCTCGCCGCAGGAAGGGAGCTCAGCTCTCCCCCCTCCCTCTAGGCCAGTGGTTCTCAACCTGGGGGCCGGGACCCTCTCAGGGGTCGAATGATGATTTGCCAGGGGTCACCGAATGCTGGGCTGTCCCTGGAGCCTGTGGCCGCCAGGCTGGGCTATTCCTGGAGCCCGCGCCTGCCCACTCACCCTCTTTGCGGCCGCCCATTCAGTTCACGGCCTATCTCCTAATTTCAGCATAGGTGTCACTGCTACCAGACACCACAAAGTCGGAGACACAGGGAAGCCAGAGACACAGTGAGTAGCACTACTTGTGATTATAGCTGCCATTAAAAGTCCCCACTACAGTTCTCAGATCAGCAGATGACCTTGATCAAGAGCACTTAAGTTGGCTGATCAGAACTGCCCCCAGCACTGCCACTCATCCCAACTCCCCACCTCCCCACCAAGGAGTAAGAGAAGGAATAAAAATAGAGTATACATGAAAGGGAGAGGAAAAGAGGGGGAGGAACAAAGAAAAAGGGGGAGAGAGAATAGGAGAAAGAACAAGAAAGACTTCTAGAGAGAGGGATGGGAAAAAAACAAGAAATTAGGATAGAGAGGGGTAAAAGGGAAAGAAAGGAGAACAAAGAGAAAGAGTGGTACATCCTAAAATGTACCAAAAGGGGTTTTAATACTGTACAAGTGGAAGGGACTCAGGGAGCGCTAAATGGGTTGGGGGCGCAAATTACTTGTCTTGCCTTGGGTGCTGACAACCCACGCTACGAAAATAATTTTACTGTTAGGGGTCCCCACAACTTGGGAAATTTTATCAAGGGGTCACGGCACTAGCAAGGTTGAGAACCACTGCTCTAGGCAATCATCTGGGACACGTGACAGGTCCCAGATGATTGCGCGGCCAGTTGCGGCGCGGCTCGCGCATGCGCAGTGGGTGCTAGGCTGTGAAGCCACACCTGGGCGCCCACAGTTACAATGCCGGAGGGGGAGACGAATGGGGCTTCGTTCCCCCGCATCGCTGGACCCTGGGACAGGTAAGCGTCCGATTATTAAAAGTCAGCAGCTGCAGTATTTGTAGCTGCTGACTTTTAATTTTTTTTTTTTTTAAGCGGAACTCTACTTTAAGGCCCCATTCACCTGCGTCTGCCATCATGCTGCAATGCACAACAATGGAAATCACCCTATTCTCTATGCTGGCTGTTCACATCAATGCAATATGGTGCAGAGCAGTTTTTGACAAGGCAGAAGCTTCTTTGGTGCAGCATAGTGTGTTTTCTTTAGACCTATAGCCTTGAAATGTGCATTTAAAATGCATTTCCATCCATTTTTGGTGCATTTTTAGCAGAGTTTTTTGTTTAACAACCAGTCTCCTCCTCCTTTAAAAAAAAAAAATGCGCTTCGAGAACGCACTCAAAAACACATGATTATGCAGAAGCATCAACCTAGGTTGAGACTGATTGCTTCTGAAGTCCTTGGGTGGCACAACAGTGTATCAGATTGAAACAACTCAAAATCTATACAAATAGTTACAGATTACATAACTGGAGAAAGTGTACCAGTGATTTTGTATCAAAATGTTAGCTGTAAGGTTGGATGTACAAAGGCAGTTTTTCTAGTTTGAAAGGTAAAGACATGAACATACACATATCTTCCTATCTATTTACTAGCATAATACCGCGTACGCACGATCGGAAATTCGGCCAGCAAAGACCGATGAGAGCTTTTGGTCGGAAAATGCGACTGTGTGTATGCTCCATCAGACTTTTGCTGGCCGAATTCCAGCCAGCAAAAGATTGAGAGCATGTTCTCTATTTTTCGGTTGGAAAAAGTTCCTCTCCGAAAATGCGATAGTCTGTAGCAATTCTGACGTGCAAAATTCCTACGCATGCTCAGAAACATTGAACTTCATTTTCTTGGCTCGTTGTAGTGTTGTACGTCACCGTGTCCTTCACGGTCGAAAGTTCAGCGAAATTTTGTGTGACCGTGTGTATGCAAGGCAAGCTTGAGCGGATAGAAGCCATCATATCTTTTCCCGACGAGAAGTCCGATCGTGTGTACGCGGCATTAGGATTAAAAATAGTTAATTGTTGATTGAGAAAGTTTAGTTCCAACCATTCCAGCCCTGCTGTGAAGTGACAGCACACAAGGCAAAAAAAAAAAAAATATATATATATGTGTATGTGTATGTGTGTGTGTGTGTGTGTGTATATATATATATATATATATATATATATATATATATATATATATATATATATATACACACATATGATGCAGTTCATCTCTGCCATATATACTGTATGGACATTTTGCAATGGTCTATACCTTTTAAGATCTTGCAAGTGCAGAATACCTGAGTGCAGAAAATACCTGCTGATCTGCCAGAAAGGCATTAAGCTGTTACATTGGAATTCAGCTGTAGCTGAACACCACAAACCAAAAATGCTATTTCATTTATTGTTAATATTCAAAGTAAACTCACCCATCCATCCATGTCTCCATACATTATTTTGTTGGAAAATCACTTTGTAAAACAGCCCCCCTAGCATTTCTAGCGGTGGACATCTTAAGTAAGGGCAGATGATGCATGTAGTATTTACTTTTTGGAATCTATCTATCCATAGCTCAGGCATGCAGGCAAGAGAGTGTGCTTGTTTTTTTTTTTTTTTTTTAATAACAAACATGTTATACTTGCCTCCTCTGTGCAGGAGGGTCCCATAGCGGTGCTCCTGGTTCCTCCTCTTCTCAAGTGCCCTGTTGGAGAAGTTCTCTCCCTCGGGGCACTCGTGCGGTCCCGCTCCCGTGTCCTGCTGCTGCATCTATTGACACAGTCGACTCTGCCCCGCCCCCGGCTTCCGCGTCATTGGATTTGATTGACAGCGGCGGGAGCCAATGGCGGCTCTGCTATAAATCTATCCAATCAAGACCTGAGACACTGGCTGGAGCTGCCATGCTCGTTCTTAGTGCTGGAAAGACCAAGCTCAGGTGAGTAAAAGGGGGGGGGGTATGGGGGGGGTGCTGCACTATAGAAGGTTTTTCAACTTAATGCATAGAATGGACTGCCATGTCTGTGTGAATGGAGGACACTTCACTGCAAGCAATTTATTACATCTCAGGCAGGCTACCCCCCCCCCCCCCCGTCTAAGTTGGGAATCTACAAGCCATTGGGGAAAGCCCCAGCGATTAGATCGCACAGTGCCAAATGTGCCAATTCCAGAATCAGAAAAGTGACTAAAAAGTGGCTCGCTCGTGTAATAATTGTCCAAGTACAAGTGGTACCCCTTTCTGAACAAGGGTGACACCAAGTCCCAAACAATCTTACCGCTTCTCCCTATGTAGTCTGGGCAGTCATGGGGCTTCACGCTGCTATCTTTTCCCTCGTAAACCAGAAAACTATATGTATAGCCTGTGGTCCTGTCACAGAGCTTATACATCTTGACCCCGTATCTGGTACGCTTGCTGGGGAGAAACTGAACACAAGGCGGCCAGAAAACGTAATCAGGGAATCATCAACGCAGACAACTTGATCCAGAGTAAAAAAAAAGGCTTCAAATTCTTGGTTGAAGTGGTTTACGAAGGGCCGAATTTTATGGAGCCGATCGTATCCAGGGTCACCCCGAGAACGACAGAGTTCATTGTCGTTGACATTTGGCCCATGTGTACAACAGCCTGTCCGACAGAAGACGGTCTAACGACCACCATCTGTCGTTGAAGTGCATGACCCAAAAGATTTGCTTGTATCTAAAATTCACACTCACCAGCTTCCAATAGCCATAAAGACCTCTCTCACTTTTTCTTTAAAATACTCCAAAGGTATCTCCTTTCTTAACTTTTCCACAACTAAAAAGTTAGTTGCATCTCCCATCTGTCAGCAGAGTCTCCATACCATGGCAATGAATGAACAGCAGAGAGATAGATGCGTAATATAGTGTAGTATTTATTTAACCACTTCCGGACCAACCGCCGCAGTCTTGCGCGTAACCACGTAACTATACGTTGGCTCGCAGGGTCCGGATAGCAGGTGCGCGGGGGTGCCGATGCTTGTGGCCGATGGTCGCGATGACCGCCGGCCACGAGCGATCGTGAGCTGGAAACACAGAACAGGGACGAGTGTGTAAACACTCACTTCCTTGTTCTGTTCTGACGGGAGTGACAGATCGTGTGTTCCTATTAGCTAGGGACCACGATCTGTCACTTCCTGTAGTTGGTCCCTCCCCCTTCAGTTAGAATCACCTCCCAGGGAACACAGTTAACCCCTTCACCGTCCCCCTAGTGTTAACCCCTTCACTGCCAGTAACATTTTTACAGTTATCAATGCCTTGCCAATGGTCCCAAAAATGTGTCAAAATTGTCCGATGTGTCCGCCATACGGTCGCTGTCACGATAAAAATTGCAGATCGCCGCCATTCCTAGTAAAATAAAAAAAAATAATAAAAATGCTTTAAATCTATCCCCTATTTTGTAGACACTATAACTTTTGCGCAAACCAATCGATATACGCTTATTTTTTTTTTTACCAAAAATATGTAGAAGAATACATATCGTCCTAAACTGAGGAAAAAATTGTTTTTTTATATATTTTTGGGGGGCATTTATTATAGCAAAAAGTAAAAAATAATGCATTTTTTTTTTTTCAAAATTGATGGTCTTTTTTTGTTTATAGCGCAAAAAATAAAAACTGCAGAGGCGATCAAATACCACCAAAAGAAAGCTCTATTTGTGGGAAAAAAAGGACGTCAATTTTGTTTTGGGTACAACGTTGTACAACCGTGCAATTGTCAGTTAAAGCCACGCAGTGCCGAATCGCGAAATGTGCTTTGGTCGGGAAGGGGGTAAATTTCTTCCGGGGCTGATGTGGTTAAATAGTTGTATAAAATAATCCCAAAAATCTTGCACTTACATTGTTCGGTGCTTTAAGTAAGCACCAACACAGACAGCCTTACAATATAGCCAATCGCTGCTCAGCCGAGCCGGCATGCATTCCACTGGTGGGAAATGTCGCGGATCACCTACCAGAAGTGATGTTTAGACGTGATGAGGCTGCGCAGTCGCCATGTCGAAACGTCACTTCCGGTGGGTGATACTAAACATTTCCAGCCAGTGGAAATTAACATCTTGCACTTAACACAAGTAATGTATTGTCTCACTGCCTTGATAAGCTCTCACAGCCCCAGCTTATTCTATCGCTGCTGCAGGTATCCGTTCTTCCATTATTTACAGGGGCCGGCTCTCCCTCTGTGCTCCATCCATCCTCCATAAGTATATTTGCATGCACATGGCCATGATGTTGTGTGTCTCCTCACTGCCTCACACATCAGCAGGTGACTAAGCCATCCACTTGTTGGGTATTGATTCACCGATCCGCAGCCTACTTCCACCGGCTCCCCACACAGCCGATAGTCACCATTTCCTGCCATCTTGGGCCCCCCACAGTGGCGGAATGCCAGGGTCCAGTTGGTAGTGCAACCTTTGCGACCCTTGTAGTTCCGCCACTGCCTGTGAGAATCTATGTCCTATTGGGGTGGTGGCCTTCACTCCCTGTTCCAAAGCTACAACAGGAAGTGAGAAATCCCTCCAAAGTGAAGGAAATCTCTGGTTGTCACCAGAACTAGTGTCCTTATTGGAAGATTTCCCCATTATTCTTTAGGTGACCACTCAAAATATAGGATTTTCATTTACTTTCTGTAATAATGGCCAAATACACTCAGTAAATTCCTGGACCCTACAACCTCTGTAGCATGGGTTGCCGTCCTTGATTCCTTGATGGACAAACGCAGACCTCTGACGCCATCATTGTTTTTTAAAGCTTTTCCTGAAATTCCTGAAAGGACTATACCCCCCCCTCCCTCCATGTCAGCAACATCCATCTAGTTCGCATCAAAGGGGAAAGGATTTTATTTTTACTGAAGAGTTTAATTGATAATACTAATTTTACAACATTCTTACATTTTATTTCTGAAAAAGCGATAAAGCTCTCCTGGGTACAGACACACCCCGAAGGTTAAAAACCCGCCTATTCATTTATTCAGGCATCAAATAGAATTAATTAGATCTTTAGGCAATCCTTCCTATCATTTATAATTGGTAGATGCTGATGTGTGCTTTCTTCTTCATAAATGAACACGCCGCCGTGAATGGCGTGCAAATGTCGTCTCCCCTGGGTCCTGCGCCTGCTATGCTGCCACTGCAGATTGCTGCTGTTTTAGTTACACTTGAACTCCCCTCTGGTAGTAACATTGCGAAGGAGACGTGCGGAGGTTTACCAAACAAACATTATTTTTAATTAGTGGAAGCAATTTTTCAGAAAACATTCTTGGGTCTCATGTTAGCCCTTTGAAGAGTATTACGTCGCCTCCTCGTCACCTGTTTTAACACCTAATAGCCCACACCACCGTGCCGTAGCTGCATGCTTTGCGTGCAGTTGTGGGGTGTTGCTGCGCGGCCCTATTCATTGAATTGGATGCAATTGGCGGTTGTCACTACCCACTGGACTTAACAGAAGGGATCATTTTTGCCATGTCATGCTAAGCATCATGGCTGCAGTGTGTGTTTATTCCTCCATATGGCTGCATTTGCAGTTTAGGGGGTGGTGCTGGGGGAGGGGGGCGTTTAAAGAAAAAAAAAAGACATGTTTTTTGCCAACTCCCAACTGCAAGTCCACCCAAAAATTGACATTTTAGCTTTAGGTGGAACCTTCTAGACCGAGTTAGCCTTAAGCCTTGTACACGCGATCAGATTATCGGTCTCATATCGAAAGTGAAGAGGTCACTCAACTAACAAAAATTCTCCTACGACAGAATACAACTTCAGAAGTGATGTAATATGTTGAATTGTTTTGTAATGTATTCTTTCATTTCCGAGCATGCGTAATCTTGCTCTTATGAGTTTTTTCGTACGAAAAATATACTAGTTAAATGAAAATTGGACGTTGTTTTCACGTAAAATAAAAATTTTATAGCATGCACTTTCAGGTTTTGTCGTCCGAAAAGTCGGAATAGGCTGTTGAAAGCACCATACTAATGATCAGATAATTGGCCGATCATTCGTTGTATGAAATTTTACTTCCAACTCTCTTGTGTATGGGCCTGTAGGCTAATTATATGTTTGCATTAAAATTCTAGCTGTGCCCCTATCTTTTTGGGACCATAGGGTGTTTCTGTTCACCTTTGGGTGTTCCACTCCATAGCAAGAGGTATGGGCTTATTCATACTATTGTGCTACTGTAACACATGGTAACGCATGTTACATGTGTTGCTGCTTTGCAGTGCCAAAGGCACCCCAACACATCATAAAAATGTACTTTAGTACATTGCCAGGTGCCCTCTGCGGGAAAATTTAGCTTGCATTTTTGTATGTTGTGGTGTATTTCAGCCCATTCATTTTGAATGTAACGCGTGTCAATGCATGACAAATCGTGTATTGCAATGTACATTATTGTGGTATGAATGGGCCCCAAGTGATCTTATGCTACAAGCTAATGACTTGTTACCAAACACAGCATTGTTTGTGTTACATCAGCCTAAGGCCTCATTCAGATGACATTCTGGATTCACAGCCTATACAAAGCAATAAAACTGACAGCAGCCACAGCTGTCCGATAGGTGCTCAGAAGCCAACGCACATCTGTGACTTACCTGCGGTTAGGGACAGATGATGCCCTTGGATTCTGCCCACAGCTGGCACATACATGCCATGTGAATGAGGCTGTTAATGCTGCCTGGTGGCTCCAAGTTTACCAATACTCGGAGAACTGCTTTCATGCAATATTGTCCAGCCTTTCCACTTTTTCTACCTCATAATTTGTTAAAATTCTATCAAAACCCATACCTGACCCTTATCCAAACATGCAGCTCGGACGAGCGAGCCTCCCCCCCCACTGAACCATACCATGCCCTCAACATGGAGGGGTGAGTGCTTTGGAGCGAAGGGGGGGGGCTCTACGCCCCCTACCCCAAAGCACTGGGTACAAGGGCACTTCCTGACAACCCTGACCGGTGGTTGTTGGGGTCTGCCGGTGGGGGGGGGGGGCTTTTTGGAATCTGGAAGCCCCCTTTAACAATGGGGGCTCCAGATCCCGGCCCCCATGTGAATGGGTATCGATTACCCTACCCATTCACCAAAAAAATCAGTGAACTGTAAAAAAAAATAGCTGTCTTCTCCCGCCGCCGTCTTCTCCATGAGCCATCTCTCATGCCACCGTCTTCTCCCATTCACATAGGGGGGAGGGGCGGATCTGGGGCCCCCGCCCCTAGACCCCGACAACCACCGGCCAGGGTTGTCGGGAAGAGGCCCTTGTCCCCATCAACTTGGGGGCAAGGTGCTTTGGGGTGGGGGCGCGCAGAGCCCCCCCATGTTGAGAGCATGCAGTCTGGTATGGTTCAGGAGGGGGGACGCTCGCTTGTCCCCTCCCTTTCCTGACCTGCTGGGCTGCATGCTCGGATAAGGGTCTGGTATGGATTTGGGGGGGGACCCCACGCCATTTTTTTTATCTTAATTTTGGCATGGGTGTGTCCCCTCCAAATCCATACCAGACCGAAGGGCCTGGTATGGACTGGGGGAGGGGGAACCCCACGCCATTTTGTTTTTTACATTTTGACGTGGGGTGTCTCCTTCAAATCCATACCAGACCGAAGGGCCTGGTATGGACTGGGGGGGGGGACCCCACGCTGTTTTTTTCATGAAATTCTTTTTTTCGGCTTCCCGCAACCAGCAATATATAGTGAATGTAAAAAAAAAGACACAAAACACAAATTGTGGTAAAAACACAGTACTTGTATTTTGAATGCGGGTCCATTGAAGTTTATTACATGCAAAACGCTGCATTTTGTGGGGAAAAATGTCCCCAACCCTTTCCAAAAATGCAGAGGCACAACAATGCATTGATGTGAACGTGTTGCATACGAACCCATGTTAAAAAAATTGCCTGCATTTCTGCAAAAATACAAAAAGCATCAAAAAACGCATAAGTGTGAATGGAGCCTAATGGGGGCACAGGCAGCAATACATACCTGACGGAGGTTCTAATCCCTCTCCACTCTATCAAGAAAAAAAAGCTTTGCCTTTAGTTCTGCTTTAGGCTGGCCATATACTATGAGAATTCCCTCTATGGGTGGCCCTGTTGGCACCTCCTGCTCGACATCCTTCGATTGAAAAAAATTAAGAGAGCAGGATGCTGAACAGCACCTGCATCCAATCACAGCCGCTATTAGGGCCAGTTCACACCACATGCAGTCCAGTCAGGATTTTTTTCTGCATCAAAAACGTATAGAAAGTAGGTTATATGGTTTTTAATGGCATAGTTCACACCAGTGCTTGCAGTTCCAGAAACAAAAAGTAGAACATGCTGCATTTTTCCTGCACTAGACTGTGCTGGAACGCTGTAAAAAGCATCTAAAACACACCGACATTTGGCCTGTGTGTATGGTAGGGGTCGATCGATATCGTTTTTTCAGGGCCTATACCGATTTTTTTGGCTGCCTTTCAGGCTGATAGCCGATGTCAGGTGCCGATATTATTTTTCACTGTCCTTTTAAATATATATATATATATATATGTATATATATATATATGTATGTATGTGTATATATATATATATATATATATATATATATATATATATATATATATATATATATATATATATATATATATATATTTATTTTTTAATCACTTTTATTGCTGTCACAAGGAATGTAAACATCCTCTTTATGGAGGGATCGGGGGTCTATGAGACCCCAAACCCCTCCTCTGCACTTGAAAGTATTCAAAACGTCAAGATCTACGTTTTTTTTTTTTTTAGAATACTTTCTATCTTTTTAAACTGGCGCCTTTAGGATGCCAGTAATCCAGAAGTGATGTCTTGACATCGCTTCCGGGTTACTAGATCTAAGACCCCAACAAAGCTGATCTGGCTTTGTTCGGGTCCTCAGCCAGCCGGCAGATGTGCCAGCTGGTCGCTCGGGCCTCCTGGTGCGACGGAGACCCAGGCGGAGCGTGGCGGGGCGTCCCCTCCTGCTGCTTATAATAACAGCCGAGCGGCTGCTGAGCCGCTCGGTTGTTATTACACGAAAGCTGACCGACTGCTCTAAAGAACGGTACCGGGGTGATGCCTACAGCTGCAAGCATCATCCTTGTACAACCCCTTGAAGCAATATCGGTAAGTTTGTGACTGATACGGATGGTTCCGAAAAAGTGAATATCTGCCGCACCAATAATCGGTCGACCCCTAGCGGTCAGTAGCAGCCAGTCCGACAGGAGCCGGCCATTCAGCCAACTTCTGTCAAAAGGGTCATGGCCGTGTAAGGTCTGCCGACCGGCGTCCGGTTGCCAATGGCTTAAGTGCTGACCTGAGCGTTCTGGCGGCGGTGCCACCCCCCTGTCAGAGCACAATAGTACAGCAGGGGAGATCGCTGTACTAACATCGGATTGTTAGTACAGCGGCTCTGACCTCAGCTGTCAATTTTTTTTTTTTTCAACCTAGCTAATAGTGTGTATCAGGCTTTACTGAGAGCTGATAACTGAGAGCACTAGGTCTAAGGCCTCATGTACACTGCTGCTGGTAAACGAACGTTCAGGCTCAGTTTACACCTAAACTGGCTGCGGATCGCGCAGCATTGCTGTCTGTCCCTGTTCTCCGTTTCAGGGACGAAACAGGGCAGAATCTTTGCCTGAATTTGGCCCTGAAACTGAGGCAAAGATGCACATTTCTGTGCAGTGCGCTCCGCAGCCGCCCCAGAGATATGTGAACCGGCACCATAGAGAGCCAGTCATATTCTCCTGCTAGGCGAATTGGATGCGGGTTCCAGCCTCAGAGGCAGTTGGATGCTTTTTTCTGCTGCTCCTGAACTCATCCAATGTTATCTTATGTGTACATGTACACAGGTTTGTTTAATGTCATTTTTAGGCAGTTGCGTTTAGAGGCTTTTCTTTGAAGGCAAAAAAATGTGTTCAGATGCCGAAGTTTCTGACGACAAACGCATCTAAACGCGGTACCGGCATTTAGCGTTTTTAAAGGTACCCTATTTTTTTTACATTACAAAACTTAATGATAGCAAATGATGAAAAAACACTAAAAAAATATTTAAAAAACTTGTATGGCTTGCAATGCTTCATAGGCCATTTATATACCCCTAATGAGCCTATGATCCAATCCAATACACCACTAGCATTGCTGTTAGCCAAAGTAGAATTGGAATTTGACCCATATGTTGTTAGATTTGAACCAGATGACCCCACCATTGAGTTTGACCCCCGACTTGATCAACATAGTTTAGTTGCATGAAATTTAATATCTGGCTTTTTTAATTTCCTCACATAGGCTCATTATGGGATCCATAGTAAAAGCGAAATTGAGGTAGATACAAGTACACTGCTGCTCTCTCAGCTGCTGCTACTCATTCTGGTCTCGCAGAATGGCTGAAATAGTTAAATAATACTGTTTTTTTGTGCTTTGGGAGGGTCTTATGATGTTATCTTAAACGCTCCTAGACGCGAACACTGCTAAACACGACTAAATGCGGCATGCAAACGTGGTTAAACAATATTTTTAAATGCCGTTTTCAAGCTGTCAAAAAAATTGTTCAGAAGAGGTTGCCTCAGCGTCCCGTGTACATTAGTGTACATTAGGCCTTAGGCTTCATGTACACGGGACGTTGTTCAACCTCTCCTGAAAGATTTAACTTGACAGCTAGAAACCGGCGTCTAAAAACGGCCGTTTACCTACGTTCACATGCTGCGTTTAGCTGCGCTTGCGTCTTGAAGCATTTGAAAAAAACGTTTTTCTTTTTAAAATAGCCAAAAATTAAAAACGCCTGTAAACGAAACGCTGCTAAACGTGAGTTGCCGCGTTTAACAGCATTTGGCGTTTGAAATGCCTCCAAACTCAGCTTCTGAACGCATTTTTGTGGGTTCCAAAAAAAGCCTCTAAACTCAACTGCCTGGAAACGACTATAAACAACCAGTGTACATGTACTGATAAGATAACATAGAGGAGGGTTCAGCCCAAATGCTCCTAAACATCCGTTTACCAGCAGCAGTGTACATGAGGCCTTAGGCCTCATGCATACGAGACGCTGGTGCAAACTCTGCTGAACACATGTTTTTAAAAGCTGAAACCGGCGTTTAGAAACGCCCGTTTTGCCGCGTTTGTGTCTAGAAGTGTCTGCTGAGCAGAGAATAACATTTTGCGACCCAACTTTGGGGCCCCGTATCTCGGGGCCACTTGGTGCTAGGAACCCCAAATGTGCAAACACAGTGGACCTAGCACTACAATATATCCAATTTTGGGGTTCCTAGCACCAAGTGGCCCCGAGATATGGGGCCCCAAATTCAGGTCGGAAAATGTCATTCTCCCCTGCAGAAAAGTGCTTGACATTTTGCGACCCGATTTGGGGCCCCATATCTCGGGACCACTTGGTGCTAGGAACCCCACATTTGGTGTGCTAACACAGTTGGACTAACAATATAACATATCCAAATTTGGGGTTCCTAGCACCAAGTGACCCCGAGATATGGGGCCCCAAAATCAGGTCAGAAAATGTCATTCTCTGCTGCAGAAGTGCTTGACATTTTGCGACCCAAATTTGGGGCCCCGTGTTTCGGGGCCACTTGGTGCTAGGAACCCCACATTTGGTGTGCTAACACAGTTGGACTAACAATTTAACATATCCAAAATTGGGGTTCCTAGCACCAAGTGGTCCTGAGATATGGAGCCCCAAATCAGGTCGCAAAATGTCAAGCACTTTTCTGCTGCAGAGATTGACATTTTCCGACCTGACTTTGGGGCTCCATATCTCGGGGCCACTTGGTGCTAGGAACCCCAAAATTGGATATGTTGTAGTGCTAGGTCCACTGTGTTTGCACACCAAATGGGGTTCCTAGTATCAAGTGGCCCCGAGATATGGGGCCCCAAATTCGGGCTGTAAAAACACTTATAAACGCAAACGCTGCTAAATGCGGTACCGACGTTTAGCAGCGTTTGGCGTCTGAAACGTGGAAAGCTTTTGCGTGTGAACCCATTTTTTTTGCTTCTGGAAAAACGAGGTTAAACGCAACTGCCTAAAAACGCCAAAAAAACGAGACTGTGTACATGGACACATAGGATAACATTGAATGGGTTCAGGGGCAGTTGAAAAAAGTGTCCAACTGCCTCTGAACACGAGTGTAACAGCATCTCGTGTGCATGATGAGGCCTAACTCTAATTCCTGTTGGACTACACAGAAAAGTGGGTGTAAGACTATGAAAATGAAGGTAGTACCATTTCTCACTAAATATCTTATTATGTGACTTCAGCCTGGCTAAATTGACATTATGGCCCTCATTGCAGAGATTACATCACCCGGGTGTAATACGGAGACTGCGGCTTCTCACCTAATGTTGCCTGGCTGTGTCTGGCGTCAATACTTTCTCAATCAATGGCCCACAACAAGCATGCAGCAAGTAAACTCATTGAACTCCAAATCTGCACACGTGTTGGGGGTTTGTGATTCAGAAACTTGTCAGTTTTCCTCTTGTAAGACATTTTACAGCAGATCAAATAGAAATCCCATCCGGTAGTTTATATTTAAATGCTGTGGCTTAGTGTGGTTTATTATACAGGAAATGCAGCACTTCTGGACGATTATTCCGAGTAAGCAGGCCCCTTTGAAATGGTGAATATAAAAACACCCATGTAGTCTGCAGTTTAGTGCATTTTTAGGCCCTTATTCACATTTGGACTCTCGTACTGCATGATTGAGGTATTTGTCGTTTGTCTGCAACCAGCAACCTATGAAAATGAATGCAGGCGCAGTGGCTGCATGGACACCACTGCATATGTAAATTTGAGGGGTGTGCAGGAGAGTTTCTGCGGCCTCGCATGCACATGGTGTGTATTTGGGGTAGTGGTCCTGCTCCTACACGCCTGTCCTGTGGCTGTTTCCTTACAGCCATTTCATCTGCATTCACTTCCCTAGGCTGCCTGTATTAGGCTAGAATAGAGCTGCATGATTCTGTCCAAAATGAGAATCACAATTTTTTTTGCTTAGAATAAAGATCACGATTCTCACGGCGTAACATCAGCTTTCACATTATACAAAAAAATTGGGCTAACTTTACTATTTCGTTTTTTTTTTTGTTTAATTGTATTTGAAAGACCGCTGCGCAAATAGTGTGACATAAATTATTGCAACAACCACCATTTTATTTTCTAGGGTCTCTGCTAAAAAAAAAATATATATATATATATAATGTAATGTAAATGTAATTTTCTAGCAAAAAATAATGATTTTAACTTGAAACCAACAAGTGTCAGAAAAAGGTTTAGCCTTTAAGTGGTTAAACGTCCCTCATTTACAGACCGATAGATCATTCCTTTGATCTAAACAACAAAACGATACAATGTTTATAGTTAGCTCAGGGCTGAGGAATGTTGTGATACTTGGCGGACTGCCTGTTTTTTTTTTTTTTTGGGGGGGGGGGGGGGTTTAATTGACAGCTGTCGGCTTGAGCAGAGAATTCAATGCATAGAAAGAAACTTGAAAATGCATTGTTAAGATCGCAATAGATAAAAAAATTGCAATTTTGTTTATTAACGATTAATCGCACAGCTCTAGGCTAGAGGCAAATACATGTATAATATTTTCATCGTACACATTCCAGGAAAAGGCATGGAGGTATATGGGTGCTGTACCAACTGCCAGCTGGAACCGGTACCATAAACAAAAGTTTAAATGGCCAATGCACCACTGAGCATTTATTCACATAAATGTGGTAATGTTTTGGGGCTACACAGGCAAGAAAATGATACGGTGCAAAGAACATTTAAAGTGCTTAACCTCTGACCTCATGAGGTCATGAAACCCGTCAAAAATAATGTCAACAAACCAAATTTGATTGTTTACATTATGTTTGGCGTGTTTCACGACATCATATGACATCAGAAGTCAGGGGGTGATTTCCTATACTGGCTTTTGATTGGTGGATGCTACTCTATAGCTGGATACACACTATGCAACTTTTGTTTGATTTCCTTTAATTTTACCAAAACCATGTAGTACAAGGGCCTGCCTGATTGCTTACAAATTGGAACTGTTAAAGCGGGATTCCGTCCCTGAAAAAAAAAATGTAAAAGTCAGCAGCTACACACACTGCTGACTTTAAATAAGTACTTACCTGTCCTGGGTTCCCGCGATGTCGGCTGCCCGAGGCTGACCCGTCCCTCAGCCCTCGGGTCCCGGCACCGCCATTCTAACTAAGGAAAACAGGCAGTGGAGCCTTGCGGCTTCACTGCCAGTTTCCTACTGCGCACGCGCGAGCGGCGCAGCGCTCTGTGTATGGCCCCGTGGTTTTCTGGGAACACACACAGTTCCCAGAGGACAATGGGGCCGCTCACCGAGAAGCAGGACACGGAATAGGAAGAGGCAGATTAGGAAGACTGCCTAGCAACAAGGGTTTAGGTAAGTTTAAATTTTTTTTTTTCAAATGTTTTTTTCAAATTTTTTTTAGGATTTTTCATGCAATTTTTTTTTTTTTTAGGGTGTCCCTCCACTTTAAGGTTTGACCTCATATTATATGGTAAATCTAAAGAAAATTGTATAGTGTATATCCAGCTTTAGGCCCCATGCACACAGGACATTAACTAACCTCTTTTATTATTATTATTATACAGGATTTATATAGCGTTGACAGTTTGCGCAGCGCTTTACAACATTAGAGCAGACAGTACAATTACAATACAATTCAATACAGGGGGGAATCAGAGAGCCCTGCTCGTTAGAACTTACAATCTCTTAAGCGTCGTACACACGATCAGATGTTCAGACGACCGAACGTCCATTTTTTTGTAGCATGCTAGTCTCATGTCGAAAGTAAAGAGGTTACTCACAATACGAAAATTCTCATACAACAGAATATAACGTCAGAAGTGACATCATGTGTTGACTAGTTTTGCATGTATTTTTTCATTTCTGAGCATGCATAGTCTTGCGCATACGATTTATTTCATAGGAAAACCGTACTGATGAAACGATAATCGGACGTTGAGTTTACATACAACAAAAATTTTATAGTCTGCACATCCAGCTTTTGTCTGACGAAAAGCTGGGATCGGCTGTTGAAAGCACCGTACTAACGATCCGAAAATCGGCAGATCATTCGGATGAATTTTTACTTCCGATATTCGTATCGTGTGTACGGGCCTTTAAACACCCTTTTCAGCTGCTTTTTTTCCAGAAAAAATGCTTGCTGTGTTCAGACGTGTTAAGCGCTTTTGTGTTAATTCATTTAATTGGCCATAATTTTGGCCTTTTAAATAAATGAATGCTCAAGCGCTTGACGCGCCTAGCATTAAAGCGTGTTTAGAGCATTTTTTTTTTCCTTAGGCCCCTTTCACATTTGGTGGATTTGCTGAACAGTCTCCAGTAGCTCAGCCGGGGATCGCTCTGTTGATCCCCACTGAGCAGGCGGATGACAGGTCCGTCTCGGCTCACTGTGCAGGAATGGACCTGTCAGGGCCCTGCTGTCCGTTTTCATCCGATCCCATCTGATCCGCCCTACGGATGGCAAACATATCGCCATTCATCTGTTTTGAGCGGATCTTGTCGGATCGGATGGCAGGCAGGTGTCAGCGGACATCCGCCTGCCCATAGAAGTCAATGGGTGGCCCACTTGGATCCCCTTAAAAAAAAAAACAGGCGGCTCCGAGTGGGCCGATCATGTGAAAAGGGCCTAAATGCCTATGTGTGCATTGAGACATAGGCTAACATGAAGGGGCGTTTAGAAGCAGAAAAAAAAACCACGCCAGATGCCCCTAAAAGCAGCGTTTAAAAATGTGTGTGCATGAGCCCTTAGCCCAGGTTCACACTGATGCCATGCAGGAAATGCATCGCACTGAAAAGCAATCGCACGGCATCCGTGTGGTCTGCTGCGGGTGTCAATGATAGATCACCGACATTTCGAAACAGACTACAAAATGCAGTGCGATTGCTAGAATCGCATCGCATGGGTGTTCACCTGCGATTCAGGTGCAGGGGTAAGAAAGGGTCCTGCAGCCATACAAAATGTATTGTTGAAATCGCACCGTACAGATATCGCATGTGACATGAACAGGAATGCGGTGAGATTCCTGCGCAAATCACATTCGGTGTTCTGCATGCAACAGTGTGACCCCACGCTTAAAGTGTAACTAAAGGCAAAACTTTTTCTTTAGTTTTGGATAGAGTGCAGAGGGATTAAAACACCTGTCAGTTTTCATTGCTGTCTGTGCTCCTGTTTGGGAGATTCCTCCTTTCTGTTTGTCCTTTACTATTGGCATTAAAAGTGAAAGTAAAAGAAAATCCCAAATTGTGGGTTATCCCCAGAAAAGTAATAGAGGGGACATCAGATGCAGTGACCTAGGGGTCCGCAGGAAATCCCCTTAATTTGCAGGGATTTCCTCTCACTTCCTGTTTTGACTATGGGGCAGGAAGTGAAGGTAAATCTCCCAAATGGGACATGGCAAAAAAATAACCAACAGGGGTTATAACCCTCCCTCAGTCCTTAAATTGGATGTAAACCCAATGTCATCCTTTCTAAACTACTGCCATAGGGGTTATCTATAAGGATATATATGCCTCCTGCATGTATCTTTACCTGTCAAATGTCTCCCCTCTGTCTGTTATGAGACCCGAAAAACTGCAGATTCTGTGGGTGGGTCTGTTGTCTGGAGCTCGGTGGGTGGAGTCGTGATGTCAGTAGATTCCCCGCCCACCTCTACACTCCCCTTGTCAATATGCATTTTCTCCTGTGTATTTCTTACACTGAACTTCTGCTATGATCTCTAACATCCAGTGAAAAGACAGGAAAGTAACCACATGACTTCAGCATGCCCAATCATACTGAGGTGTGGAACAGCCAATCCTTGCAGAGCTGCTGAAGAAAGGAGTGGGAGGGAATTAAAAAATAATGCCTGTCTCTTAGGCTAGTGCACGAGATGTAAATCACCTGTCACTCACAGCAAGGGGGAGGATTTGACAAAGTTTTTCTCAGTTTGTCAAGATTTATCTCGCTGAACAATAAAAGAGGATTGCTCAGAGATGGATTAACTCTTTGTGGCAAGACTGAGCTCAAATGATAGGAAATCTTATACTCTACAGTATGACATCATTTTTTTTTTTGGGGTTTACATCCACTTTAAGTGACTTTGAATGTGGCATGGCTGTTGGTGCCAGGTGGGCTGGTTTGAGTATTTCAAACACTTCTGATTTGCTGGGATTTTCACACACAACCATCTCTAGGCTTTACAGAGAATGATCCGAAAAAGAGAAAATATCCAGTGAGAGGCAGTTGTGTGGAGGAAATTGCCTTGTTGATGTCCGAGGATAATGGGCAGACTGCTTTGGGATGATAGAAAGGCAACAGTAACTCAAATAACCACTCTATACAACCATGGTATGCAGAATACCATCTCTGAACGTACAACACATCGAACCTTGAAGCAGATGGGCTACAGCAGCAGAAGACTACACCGGGTGCCACTTCTGTCAGCTAAGAACAGGAAACTGAGGCTACAATTCACACAGGCTCACCAACATTGGACAATAGAAGATTGGAAAAACGTTGCCTGGTCTGATGAGTCTTGATTTCAACTCTGACATTCAGATGGTGGGGTCAGAATTTGGCATAACATGAAATTATGGATCCATCCTGCCTTGTACCAGCGGTTCAGGCTGGTGGTGATGTAATGGTGTGGGGGATATTTTCTTGGCACACTTTGGGCCCCTTCATATCAATTGAGCATTGAACGCCATGACCTTCCTGAGTATTATTGCTGACCATGTCCATCCCTTTATGACTACAGTGTACCCATCTTCTAATGGCTCCTTCCAGCAGGATAATGCACCATGTCACAAAGCTCAAATCATCTCACCACTGATTTCTTGAACATGACAATGAGGTCACTGTACTCCAATGGCCTCCACAGTCACCAGATCTCATCCAATAGAGCACCTTTGGGATGTGGTGGAACGGGAAATTTGCATCATGGATGTGCAGCCGACAAATCTGCAGCAACTGTGTGATGCCATCATGTCAATATGGACCAAAATCTCTGAGGAATATTTCCAACATTTTGTTGAATCTATGCCAAGAAGAATTAAGGCAGTTCTGAAGGCAAAAGGAGGTCCAACCCGGTACTAGCAAGGTGTACTTAATAAAGTGGCCGGTGAGTGTATACTTTGGCTTAGTGACATGCATCACAAAAGCAAACGCAGTATGGGTCAGCTCTCACGTGAATGAGGCCTAACCCATCTACACCATTGGGAAACTCCGCTCTAAATGTTTCTGCCTCACTTTGCTTAGTGAATGAAACCAATTTTGCATGTATGTCGTACATCGGTACAAATGCATTTACCTGCATCAGAAATTCCCATTACTGTATAGTGGAATAGGGCCCTAAAGACAGCCAGGAGCCCACCTCATAACCACACATAAATGCTTCTGTAATCCAGTGAGCGAGGTTTGAGTTGCTTGTAATTCAGACATACTGGTGTGCACAGCTTCAGAAGTGTCCGTCTCCGGGGAGAAGGAGCTGGCTGATTTGCATGACAGACACAACCCATTGAAAGCAGCAGATCCATCTTGTGGAGCCTGGGCCCTGAATTCTTGGGTTTGTTTGTCGGTTTCCACTGGTTACCAGACACTTGGTTTGTGCCACATGTGACTCACACACAAAATAGCGTTTCCTGTGAAGAGCTGGCACTCCGTCCCCTCTTCTGCATGTCTGGCTCAGCTGCTCCAGCAGGAAGCACACACCCTGGCAACTGCGGTCCTGCTGTGGGCTGTTGATGGATACAGTGCGCCGCTCAGCAGCGCTGATGAGTAATTGTCAGCTCTGCTGCTGAGGCTTCTATTCATGTTCTGCACAGTTCTCGTTTTGTTAGGACACATACAGCCAAGCTAGACGCATACAGACCTTTAACCACGTCCTGTCTTTTCTAGACTGGCCTCATCTATACCAGCGACAGTGCATGATCAGGAGGTACCGAGGGCTAGTAAGCTTCTAAGCCCACATTTCCTAGTTCAGATATTGGACAGTGATCTCTGTACATCATCTGATTGCTGGCCTGATGACTCTTATTGATGAACGGGACATCTGGTACTCATTGTTACCATTGCTTTAGACTACGACAAGGCAACCTAGGAAAGTGGAGATCTACCTAAATGACATAGAAGACATCAAAGATCACTAGAGTGCAGCGTGCCTTTTTTTAAGGAGATAACCAAGCAAAGCCCCATTAAAGCGGTAGTAAACCGCAGTTGATGGGCAAAAAAATAAAAATTACTTTAGAACGAAGGCCACCAGCACTGCACTGTCACCGCTGAGAGGGCTGACATCTTCCCCCAGGGTCTTCCTTTGGGGGTTGGATCCTCCAGCTACATGAATGGCCAGGGGCGTGATGACATCGCTCACGCGCATGCGCGCGGGAGCCACCGTTTACAGCACAGGCACTGTATGCCGCACCTTCAAAGAACATGCATCAGTGACGTCACCAGCTGCATGCACTCTGAGTATCTCCTAAACTGGATATTTAGGAGATATTCACAGTACCTACAGGTAAGCCTTACTATAGGCTTGCTTGTAGATGCAAGTGGTAGAACAGAGTTCGGAGTTTTGAGGAGTTCAGGGGTCAGTAGTAAGTATCACAGAGGTCTGGTGCCGAAACCAAAATTGAGGGTTTTTAAATAAATAAATAAATATATATAATAATAATAATAATAATAATAATAATAATAAAAAATTGTATTATATTCGACTTTTTAATTATTATGCATTTAAATTAGTATGAATTTATTGTTGGCCATTATCGGCACCTCTTGAAGCTGTGTAAAAAATCCTGCTTGCTGCATTTTCGTGCATATTTGGTCTGTTAAAAAACTGCACCAAAAACACACCTTCCCACTGAAATGCATTGGAAACGCAGCAAGAACGCATAAAAAATGCACCCGTGTTGCTTTTTTTTTTTTACGCATTTTTTGAATCGCATAACCTGTGAAAAACACACCATAAGGCACTGTAAAATTGTTTAAAAATGCGGTAAAATCACAACAAAATAGCGGCAAAATCATGGGCGTTTTCGGCACCTTTTTTTCTTATGGCACAATGCTAAAAACCCTATTTTCAGCCGATTAATTATCACCGGCTGAAATTTCAGTGCATCACTAGTGCAGAGGTCGGGTATATGTAATGCAGGGCACAGGGGCCAGGAGTTAGTAACTCAGAATGAAGAAGTCAGTAGTAAGTAGTGAAGAGTTCAGGTGTCGGTAGTAAGTATCACAGAGGTCAGTGGTATGTAGTGAAGAGTTTACAGGTCAGTAGTAAGTAACACAGAGAGCAGGGGGACATGAATAAGTAAGCCAGAGTTCAGAGGTCAGTAGTATGTAATGCAGAGCACAGGGGCTAGGAGTAAGTAACACAGAATTAAGAGGTCATAGAAAGTAATTAAAAGTGCAGGGGTCAGTAGTATGTAAGCGTGCAGAGTGCGAGAGTCAGGAATAAATAATGCAAAGCTCAAGAGGTCAGTAGTATGTTACACACAGAGTTCAAAGGTCTGTAGTATGTAATTAGACCTGCCACTACAGCTGGCACCCTTGTACGGCCTGCTGGCACTAACCCCTGCTGCCTTTTTACTTCACTTCCATCCTGCTCTGCAGCATGTATTCCCCCAGGCCCACCAGACCCTTCTGTCGCTGAGTTAAAGGAGTTGTAAACCCTTGTGTTTTTTCACCTTAATGCATCCTATGAAGCAAGTACCATAGCAGTATTCTCACCGAACGGGCACAGTGGAGAATCGGGAATCTTTCAGGCGGTGATCAAGTCAGGGACCTAACCAGCGGAGGTGATGCTTGCAGAGCAGCCTTGTATGTCAAGCCAGGGACTGAGCCGGTCAGCAGGGGTGAAGCTAGAGAAGTGTCTGGAGTGCCAAGCTAGGGACCCAGCAGGGAAGCGTGGGTGACGCTCGAGGCAGATATCATTGTGAAGATTGGAGGAGCTCAAGGGTTTCAGAGTCAGTGACCCAGAGGGTCTAGTGAGAGACCGGGAGCTCAGTATTGAAGAACTACCAGAGGCAGTTGTAGTGAATCTGAAGGAACTGTTATGTTGAGTTAGGAACTGTTAAAGACTGTTGCCATAGGAGACAGCATTCCTGCATGTGGAGATGTAGCGCCTTGCTGGGGCCTTTCCCTGTACGGCTGTCCTCCTATTGAAGTCTCTGAGTCTGCCAATTGAATCTACAACTACTTAAGGGTGTCCTGGCTCTAACCCTCTTTCCCGCAAAAATACATATAGGACTGTTTAAAAGAAATAAAACCTCTTTTACATCCAAGAAGTGTCTGGCGCCCAATGACTTTCACCATCTTTGCACCTACTATGCCTCACAACCTACTACATATGGAAGGATGTCAGCTATCTTTGGCCTTAGAGGTTCTCATTAGACTGGAAGAGGCTAAAGACTTTACTACATGTATATAAATCAAAGAAGACAGTTGTTCTGGGTCTGGACCCTTGTTGCCAGGTATCATTATAAATGCTATACAGGCTCATATAGAGCACACTACTATAGATATATTATTATACTAGGACACTCTGTTTGGGTATCTTCCTGCACTACTGACTTCTGATCAGTATACTGTAATTCAGTGGTGGCATTTTGACACTGCTAGACATGAGTACATGACTGGTAGCTATCAGAGCTATTGATTTAGGTGGTAGGTAACGGAAGTATTTTATTCTAGAGGTTAATTGTGTTAACAGCTGGGTTAAGGATTAGGTTAGTTTAATACTAGGGTCATAAATTAAGGGATTAGGATTAAGTGATACGGTTTGGGTTTAGTAGGCTAAGCAATACATTAAGTGTCCTCTGGGTTCAGGTTAAGGACTGAATATACAGTATCTCATAATATGAGATATTGTGAATATTTTATTATATCTTTTCATGTGACAACACTAAAGAAAACGACACTTTGCTACAATGTAAAGTAGTGAGTGTACAGCTTGTAAAACAGTGTAAATTTGCCGTCCCCTCAAAATAACTCAACACAGCCATTAATGTCTGGACCGCTGGCAACAAAAGTGAGTACACCCCTAAGTAAAAATGTCTAAATTGGGACCAAAGTGTCAATATTTTGTGTGGCCACCATTATTTTCCAGCACTGCCTTAACCCTCTTGGGCATGGAGTTCACCAGAGCTTCACAGGTTGCCACTGGAGTCCTCTTCCACTCCTCCATGACGACATCACGGAGCTGGTGGATGTTAGAAACCTTGCGCTCCTCCACCTTCTGTTTGAGGATACCCCACGGATGCTCAATAGGGTTTAGGTCTGGAGACATGCTTGGTCAGTCCATCACCTTTACCCTCAGCTTATTTAGCAAGGCAGTGGTCATCTTGGAGGTGTGTTTGGGGTCGTTATCATGTTGGAATACTGCCCTGTGGCCCATTCTTCGAAGGGAGGGGATCATGCTCTGCTTCAGTATGTCACAGTACATGTTGGCATTCATGGATCCCTTAATGAACTGTAGCTCCCCATTGCCAGCAACACTCATGCAGACCATGACACTCCCACCACCATGCTTGACTGTGTAGGCAAGACACACTTGTCTTTGTGTTCCTCACCTGGTTGCTGCCACACAAGCTTGACACCATCTGAACCAAATAAGTTTATATTGGTCTCATCAGACCACAGGACATGGTTCCAGTAATCCATGTCCTTAGTCAGCTTGTCTTCAGCAAACTGCGGGCTTTCTTGTGCATCATCTTTAGAAGAGGCTTCCTTCTGGAACGACGTATGGTCTGAGCACTGACAGGCTGACCCCCCACCCCTTCAACCTCTGCAGCAATGCTGGCAGCACTCATACGTCTATTTCCCAAAGACAACCTCTGGATATGACGCTGAGCACGTGCACTCAACTTCTTTGGTCGTCCATGGTAAGGCCTGTTCTGAGTGGAACCTGCCCTGTTAAACTGCTGTATGGTCTTGGCCACCGTGCTGCAGTTCAGTTTCAGGGTCTTGCCAATCTTCTTATAGCCTAGGCCATCTTAATGTAGAGCAACAATTATTTTTTTTTCAGATCCTCAGAGAGCACTTTGCCATGAGGTGCCATGTTGAACTTCCAGTGACCAGTATGAGAGAGTGAGAGCGATAACACCAATTTTAACACACCTTCTCCCCATTCACACTTGAGACCTTGTAACACTAACAAGTCACATGACACTTAGGGGTGTACTCACTTTTGTTGCCAGTGGTTTAGACATTAATTGCTGTGTGTTGAGTTATTTTGAGGGGACAGCAAATTTATACAAGCTGTACACTGACTACTTTACATTGTAGCAAAATGTCAATTCTTCAGTGTTGTCCCATGAAAAGATATAATAAAATATTTACAAAAATGTGAGGGGTGTACTCACTTTTGTGAGATACTGTAGGTGTTTGGGCCAGGGCTTAGTGTAGAGGTCAGGTTAAGTATTAGGAATTAATCATGTAATTGTTAGACTAAGGTGCTCAGAGTGGCATGGGATTGTGTGCTGTTAATGTTGAACGTTCTGGTGCCTTGTAAACTAAGTATAGCATTAGGGGTTACGGGAGGATTAATGCTAGGTTCAAGAGGGTAGGGGTTTTGTATGTTAGGTGTTAGGGTTAAAGGGATATTAAAGGTTTGGTGTTTTTTTTTTTAAATAACAAAGCAGCCCCGATCCTCTTCTTTTCGGGGCCCCCGCCAGCGCCTATGGCTCCTCCCCCTTGACCAGGGCCCCCTAATAGCAAGCCTCTTTGTTATGAGGGCACTGCTGCATGCTCGCTCCTGAGCCCATGCTCATAATACAAAAGGAGGCACGGATTCCCTTATCCACACAAGGGAGGTGGATGTGCTATTGCTGTGTGCTATTGTATTCTGAGTGCGGAGACTTCTCCACTGTCAGAATAAACTAAACAGAGTTGCAGCTTGGCTACCATTGGCCCTCGCTGCTGTCAATCATAACCAGTGAGCCAATCAGGAGACAGAGGGGAAGGACCGAGTAAATGAACACACAGAGCTGCGGGTCGAAAACATGCCTGCTTGGGTGCCCCCACAGCAAGTTCCTTGCTGTGGGGGCACCTAGCAGGAGGGTGCCCCCCTCTGCTGATCAGTGTATTCTGACAGCGGTGGAAGTCTCTCCGCTGTCAGAATACAATAGCTCAGCAGGGAATATTCCCCCATGCACGTCACTTGTGTGGATATGGGAATCAAATCTGTTTTTTTTTGTTCAAGCCACTGGTTGAATAAAAAAAAAAAAGCCTCATCTATGTGCTACCTAAGGCTGGATTCACACCTATGCAGTTTTAGTGCTTTTTGCATTTTGCAGATTTTCACTACAAACGTGTTCCATAGGAAACCATGTTAAATGGACTGTAGTGCAAATCTGCAAATTCGGAGAGGGGTATAATGGCATAATTTTGTACTAATGTTTCCTTGCGAAAGTGCACATCTTGTACGTCACCACGTTCGTAGTTGTTGGCCAACATTTGTGTGACCGTGTGTATGCAAGGCAAGTTGTAACCAACAACCTTTGAACAAAAATCCACGGTTTTGTTGTCGGAAAGTCCAGTCATGTGTACAGGGCATTAGAGTGCAAGAGCTGCCTGCTTCCTAGTGACAGAAAATTCTAGGCGGCTTCCTAGAGAAGCCGTCTGCATCCTAGCGACGGAGGATGCTAGGCAGGAAAAGCTGCCTGTGTCCTAGCAACAGAGTACTATAGGCAATGAAAAGACACTAAATTGATTCCTTGAGAAGTTGCCTGTGCCTGTGTCCTAACAACAGATGACACGAAGTGGCAATTTTACATAGGATCGTGCTGCCAAGTCTATATGTGCTATAATACTATGGGGTTGATTTACTAAAGGCAAATAGACTGTACACTTTGTAAAGTGCATTTGCAAGTGCAGTTGCTCCCTCTGGATAATAAATAAGATAAATCTTCACTTTGCAAAAAATACCCAATCACATGCTAGGAAAATAATAAAAACAGCAATTTTGCTTACACATGATTGGATGATGTATCGGCTCATTTACTAAGCTCTGGAGCAACTGCACTTGCAGAGTGCATCTGCATTTTGGAAAGTGCACATCCTTTTTACAATTAGTAAATACATTCTTATATGTGTTGGCTAGATGATGAGTTTCAAATTTTTGTAGTGTTTGATTATTTTTTTTTGGCTTATGGGGGCATAATGGCATACAAAAATTACAAGGTGTTTTAGATATAAACTGGAGTACGGGAGGGCGGAGGTGTGGCCAATGGATGCCAGTTGATATTTTTTAGTTCTGCTTACAAAATAAAATACACCATCTGATAGGCCAGTGAAGTGACCTAGCTTTATAGCTTAAAGCGGAGGTCCGCCCAAAAACAAAAAAAAAAATTAAAAACCAGCAACTACATATACTGCAGCTGCTAGGACACTTACCTGTCCTGGAGTCCAGCAATGTTGGCACCGCAGCTGATGTTTCCATCAGTTGTCGGGTGCTGCCACCACCATTGCGGGTAAGGGTACCCAGCAGTGTAGCCTTTCAGCTTCACGCCGGGAACCCTACTGCGCATGGGCGCATTTACACATAGGTTGGACTTGATGGACTTGTGTCTTTTTTTAACCTCACCTACTATGTATGTAACTATGCATGCGCAAGGCCCCGATCCTCTCTCCTACTGGCCCGGCGACAGGGGGAGGAGGAGGGAGCCCCACCCTAGAAGTCAATAGCCGTGACACATACTCCTGGAAGTGGGAAAGGATACCTGTCAAAGACAGGTATGCTATCCCCCCCTTCCCCCCGAATGGTGCCAGTTGTGGCACCGGAGGGGGGGAGGAATCAGATGAGTGGAAGTTCCACTTTTGGATGGAACTCCGCTTTAACTGCAGTTAAAAAGTTTTGGATATACACTTTAATTGTTTATAACTGGATTAAATGGTGTTTTTAATATCTGTTTGGAGCTTGGGGGATATGTTACAAGCATGAGGTTATATTAGATGTCAGTTAAGCTGAATGTACAACGTTTTCTATGGTAGATAGCCTTGGTTCTTGTTGAGCAGAGGCTCTTTCATGACTACCCTAACCTAAAGAGTAACTCTACTTTTGTTGAGAAAAAAACCCTCCCCTCTGGGTGATCTATGTACATTACAAGGATTTTAACAACCTTTGTTGCAGATTCCTACCTTTTGTTATTCTGAAGAAATCCTTGTTTGTTGCTCTGTGCCCATGTGCAAAGTGAGTCTAATGGGAGTGGTTTCCTAATCATCAACCAGCTGCTGCAGAATCAGGGCTCTAATGAGGAAAATTGCAGGGTCTGCATCCCTTTAGATATTATTTCCTATTGGGAGTATCTTACCAAGAATGACTTTTTTGTTGCAGGGGATGCCAAAAATCTGACTTGTATCTTAGTGTAGACTTCTGGGAAAATCAGTGAGCCAATCACACAAGCAGAAAATGACATATCTAGGGGACGTTTTGTGCACATTTTGTGTACGGAACACCTCCGGGTAGCCATAGTGCATTGCACTTTACAGATGCAGTTTGATATGCAAAGGTCTCATTTTTAATAACATTCAATCACAATATGACTTGTGTCGCAAATGTATATGCTGTATTATTTTTATTTGCTATTTTTGTTTCCTATGAAAGCGTTGTTACCCTTTTAAGTATGCCATAATACCAATGGAGCTAATTGATTAAAATGGCCCCAAGTTCTAGTCAAGAGCTGACATCCATTCATATATGTCATATTCTCTGTTCTAGGTTACTTCCAGATGAAGGGTTCACACACAAGGCATTTTGTATGTTTAGTGCAATTTCCGGGCCCTTTCCCGCATGTGCCTCATACAGCCTGCCATACAAGTCAATGGCTACATGCGACCATGCTCTTGTAAACACTGATGCTTCTTTGCATTGGCGTTGATCCGCACATGCTTGTCCGATGTATCTTCTGAACTTACAGCTATCATGCACGGAGGGACATGTGTAGATATATGCCAGTGCAAGGAAGCATTGGCATTTACCAGAGCATGTCCGTGTACAATCATTCACTTGTATGGCAGGCTGTGTGCCACACTTGCGATTCCCTGGGTGCTGAAAAGTGCCAGGAAGGTAAACTAGTCATATAAAATGCCTGTTAAAGCTCTGTGTGCATGAGCACTAATACTTCTCCCCATATCTTCTTTCTTCCTTTCATTTTTTTTTCTTACTATTTCTGCCAACAATAATATAATATGCTTTCATGTGTTTTTGATAAAATGTTCCAGTCACTAGGGTTCTATTTTATGATGTGTGCCTTGTCATGTGGCATACAATATATGCATGTTATTGTTTTTCTAGGCAGTATCTGCTTTTTTTCTGTTTATTTTTTTTGCAGTTTTGTAATAGCATTAATAATCATAAAAATAGTAGAAAAGATACAAATATAAATAATAATAAAATAAAAATGAAGCAAAAATACATTTCAACTATAAAGCTAAATCAGACAAGGCATTTACAGTGTTTAACCACTTGCTGACCGAGCCATAGCCGAAAGACGGCTACAGCGCGGTCGGCTTATTCTGGGTGGATGTCCGTGGGACGTCATTCCAGAATGTTGCTTCCACGCGCCCCCTGGGGTGCACACCCGGGGGAACATCCGTGACCGGACCCGGTGCATCACGGATCATGGTAAATAGCCACTGATCGCTACTGTTTGCCTCGTGATCGTTCCGTCAAATGACAGAGCGATCACTTGTAAACAAACCGGCGTCACATCATGACGCCAGTTCCTTCCTCCCCTCTGTGTACCGATCGGTACAGTGCGAGGGGAGTGATTGCAGCAGTGCTGTGGGCTGGATGTTTAGTGCCCACAGCGCAGCTCAATGTCAATAATCTGCAATACTCTGCAACACTGTGCAATACTCTGCCAATACTCTGCCAATACTCTGCCAATACTCGCCAGTACTCTGCCAATACTCGCCAATACTCTGCCAATACTTACCAATACTCTGCAATACATTTTAACGGAAACAAAGAATTTTTTTTTTTTTTTTTTTTAATCAAATTTTCAGTCTTTTTTGATTTATAGCGCAAAAAATAAAAAACCCAGCGGTGATTAAATACCACCAAAAGAAAGCTCTATTTGTGTGAAAAAAAGGACAAAAATTTCATATGGGTACAGTGTTGCATGACTGAGTAATTCTCATTCAAAGTGTGAGAGCACCGAAAGCTGAAAATTGGTCTGGTTAGGAAGGGGGTTTAAAGCGGAGTTCCACCCAAAAATGGAACTTCCGCTTTTCGGAACCCTCCCCCCCTCCGGTGTCACGTTTGGCACCTTTCAGGGGGGAGGGGGGTGCAGATACCTGTCTAAGACAGGTATTTGCACCCACTTCCGGCATAGACTCCCATGGGAGTCTACGCCTTCTCCCGTCCCCACCGCGCTGTCTCCTGGGAAACCCACAGCTCCCAGGAGAGAGCGGGGACCACTTACGATGTGCAGCGCGACTTGCGCATGTGCAGTAGGGAACCGGGAAGTGAAGCCGCAAGGCTTCACTTCCTGATTCCCTCACCTAGGATGGCGGCGGCAGCTGCCAAGAACTGAGCGGGTTCTCGGCGTCGCCTGCTGACATCGCTGGACCCTGGGACAGGTAAGTGGCCATGTATTAAAAGTCAGCAGCTGCAGTATTTGTAGCTGCTGGCTTTTAATATTTTTTTTTTTGGCAGTGTGGGTGGACCCCCGCTTTAAGTGCCCAGTGGTCAAGTGGTTAAAGTAAAACCTTAGGCAAAATTTTGGGTAGAGTAAGGGGGTGTTATAACCCCTGTCAGCTTTTTTTCCCCCCACCATCTGTGTCCCATTGTAGAGATTTCCCTTCACTTCCTGTCCCATAGCCAAACAGGAAGTGAGAAGAAATCCCTGCACATGAAGGGAATCCCTTGGGGGCCCCCAGCTCACCAGAACTAGTGTCCCCATTGGAAGATTTCCCCTCTACTACTTTTCTGGGGACAGCCCAAAATTTGGGATTTTATTTTACTTTCAATTATAATGGTACAAACAGGACAAATAGAGAGGGTGAATCTCCTTAAAGGGGGCACAGACAGCAATAAAAACTGACAGGTGTTCTAATCCCTCTACAATCTATCCAAAACTTAAAAAAAAAAGTTTTTCCTTTTTAGTTATACTTTAACCACTTCCATACCAGGCCTATAATGGCACTCCTCTCCTACATGTAAAAATCATATTTTTTTTGCTAAAACATTACTCAGAACCCCCAAACATTATATATGTTTTTTTTAGCCGACACCCTAGGGAATAAAATGGCGGTCATTGCAACTTTTTGCAACTTTTTATGTCACACAGTATTTATGTAACAATTTTTCGAACGTTTATGAATTAAAAAATAACAGAACAGATAAGTTGGCCCAATGCTTTTTATATAATGTGAAAGATGATGTTACGCCGAGTAAATAAATGTCCAACATGTCACGCTTTTAAATTGTGCACACTTGTGGAAGGGTGCCAAAATTTGGTGCTTAACCACTTCCGGACTGCCGCATGCCCATGTACGTCCAAACTTTGAAGGGGGATATTGTTGTTATGGCAGCAGCTAGCTGCCATAACCCCGGTATCCCCATTTTCGTGCGGCGGTCCTCTTTCTGATAAAAGTGGTCCCTGCGGTGGATTCGCAGCGAGATCACTTTTATCGGTGGCAGGAGTGGGCCCCCTCTCCCGCTGCGATCCGGTGCCCTCCGCTGCTAACCGGAGCCATCGGTAGCGATCGCGTCCTTCTCTCTTCTGTGCCTGGAGATGAGTGAGGCTAAGATGGCACCCACTCGTCTCCATGACACTGCTGGGCGGAAGCGATGTCAAAACGTCACTTCCGCCCACGCCTCTTAAAGGCATATTTTTTTCAATGTCATTTTTTTAAATGACATTTTTTTTTTTTTTAATTGCATTTTAGTGTAAATATGAGATCTGAGGTCTTTTGACCCCAGATCTCATATTTAAGAGGTCCTGTCCTGCTTTTTTCTATTACAAGGGATGTTTACATTCCTTGCAATAGGAATAAAAGTGACACAATTTTTTTTTTGTTAAACAGTGTAAAAATAAATAAAATAATATAAAATAATTAATAAAAATAAAAAAAATTAAACCCCCCCCCCCGTCTCGACGAGCTCGCGCGCAGAAGCGAACGCATACGCGAGTAGCGCCCGCATATGAAAACGGTGGTCAAACCACACATGTGAGGTATCGCCGCGACCGGTAGAGCAAGAGCAATAATTCTAGCCCTAGACCTCCTCTGTAACGCAAAACATGCAACCTGTAGAATTTTTTTTTAAACGTCGCCTATGGAGATTTTTGAGGGTAAAAGTTTGACGACATTCCACGAGCGGGCGCAATTTTGAAACGTGACATGTTGGGTATCAATTTACTTGGCGTAACATTATCTTTCACAATCTAAAAAAAATTGGGCTAACTTTACTGTTGTCTTATTTTTTTTTTTCAAAAAAGTGAATTTTTTCCAAAAATAGTGCGGTTATAAGACCGCTGCGCAAAAAAGTATTGCAACAACCGCCATTTTATTCTCTAGGGTGTTAGAAAAAAAACCATATAAATAATGTTTGAGGGTTCTAAGTAATTTTCTAGCAAAAACAAACTGTTTTAAACATGTAAACCCCTAAAATCCAAAACGAGGCTGGTCCTTAAGTGGCTAAAAATCTCCATAGGCGACACTTTAATTTTTTTTTACAGGTTACGAGTTACAGAGGAGATCTAGTGCTAGAATTATCGCTCTCGCTTTGACGCACGTGGCGATACCTTACATGTGTGATGTGAACGCTGTTTACATATGGGTACCTCTTGTCTTAAAAAGTGTCCAGGCATAACATTATCTACAGAATCTCTATTGTATCTCTATTGTATCTATAGTATCTATTGAAGTGTATCTAAATCCAAGAACAAAAGTGTTATTATATTACAGCTGATCTGTGCTTAGGTGTAGTGGCATTTTCTTTTTTTCAGGACTTTTCTTTCCTTTTTTCACCTATTGATCCTGCCAGTAACACACTTCCCATGTCACCATACTGTATCTAAGAAGGAGAAACATTGTCATCCTAGGATAGGAAGTATTAGGACTACAGAACACGTCTCTTCATCTCCATATGACAGGGGAAAGTGTGCTGTAGAGATACAAAAAACACAGTCACTTCCAGAACTAATAGGACAGAAGTCAGATAAAATGATGATGTGAAAGGTATATATGGTATCCCTAAACTGGGTGGATGCTGCCTTCCTCAGATGGGTTAATCCGAAAGGAACTACAAGAAAAATAGAAATGGAAGGCGCGCACACCTAGTGCATTACCAGAGATAATTTAATAATAAGACATTTTTGTATAGAAGTGGGTACTCACAAAATGCAACTGACAAAAGGCCATAAACACAGTGCATGAAGATGCACAGAACACGGGGTACTGCGAACGCGTTTCGGGGGTGCACCCCCTTCCTCAGAGCCAGGCCTTCCATCTCTGTTTTTTTTTTTTTAAAGTGTGCTGTAACTAGAAGGGAGTGGGAGGAATATAACTAGGGCTACTCCAAACAAAGGCTACCCTGATCTAAAGTGTGCTGTAGTCAATAGAGAGCACGGGAATTCATAGAATTGGTGACACTCAACACAGGCAGAGGAAGCTATAACCTCTCTGGATTTGTGGCAGGATCACCAAGTATTTTTGCACTTGAAAAGATATATATATTAAAAAAACACTTTTAGTAGTATATTTAATGGACCAAAAGGGAGCAAATTGAAAAAAAAATGTATTGTTTGAGTTGAAAATTGACCGGTTTTATTTCTGCCTGTGACCCTGTTGGAAAGGTTTCCCCCACTTCCTGTCCCTGTGACACTTGTAAGGCTGGGTTCACACTTATGCGAATTGGATGACTAACATTTTTTAACATCTTAAAGTAGCTTTCTTATTTGGCAATCTAACTCTGGGAACTTTGGGGGGACGGAGCCCCTTATTGACTCTTCAAGTGCAGTTGCTCCGGAGCTCAGTAAGTGAGGTGAAGCTTCACTTTGCAAAGAATACCCAATCACATGCAAGGAAGAAAAAAAAAAAAAAAAGCATTTTTGCTTGCACGTGATTGGATGATGAAAGCCAGCAGAGCTTCTCCTCATTTACTAAGCTCTGGAGCAACTGCACTTGCAATGTGCAACTGTACTTTGCAAAGTACACAGTCTATTTGCCTTTAGTACCCCCCCCATAGTACTCTCAACTGAGACACACTATAGAGGGGATACGCTTTGTTCATTTTTCATGTCTGAGGTTATAAATCACTTAACCCTCCCTGCGGTAAATTAAAATAGGGATCAGTTTACGGGTTTGCTCTTGTCTGTATGTAGGTTGATTCCACAGCCATCCTTGCCAAGTCACATGATCAGTGTCATGGCATTGGTCATGTGGTCTGTACTCCAGGATCTATAAAAGACTGCTATACAGGCACACAGAGCTGGCCATTGTTTGGATAGTTCCCTGATGCCCCTCCACTCGGTTCTTGGCATAAGCAAAAGCCACAAACATGGCCAGACGGTCAACCAAAGGGATGCAGAATTTACTTGTTTACAGAAAAATATGATTAGCTTCTCATCTCTGATGAATGTTTTATCACTGTACAGAGGTCAAATATTTATGTGCATGTGCTGTCACTTTTAATTGTGGATCTGCTTCAAATCCCTCTGTTAATATAATCATGCCATTGCTCAATTTGGCTCTGCTCAGTTTTGGCACCAGGCTTTGCACTTTCCTCTGGGCTTTTATGTACAGTATTGTTATTGATGGATTGAACTGGGATTACTACATTTGTCATACATCTGCAACATGCATTCTAATTGTGTTGAAACTACAGCTGATTATTAACAATTGTTATGTCATGTTTTTCAGAGTGATCGACTCCTTATCAAAGGAGGTAAGATCGTCAATGATGACCAGTCATTCCATGCTGACATTTACATGGAGGATGGGTTAATTAAGTAAGTAACCATCCAATTCTTCAAGTATATGTGAACCTTTACCTTGTAAAACAACCCATTCAGTTTAAAATAGAAATGAAAGGAAAACATGTGTGTATAGATATAAAAACCCCCCAAAAAATGTTCTCCTTTTTTATAAGTGATTACATGCCCTCTGTTCACACCTGCATAAGGAGCTCAGAGAGCTGGAGGATGACATACAGCAGCAAACTGGCCTTCCCAGTGAATGGCTGTGCAGAGAGGTGGGAGGGGGGGCGTGTCAGCACAAGTCTCATCATTGGAGGAGAACAGGCTGAGTTTTCAACACAAGTACATGGTACAGCAGGCACATATCAGGAATATAAAATGTTGAGGGTAACATATTCTTTAATGTAGTTTTAAATGAAATACTGTATACATTATAAGGTTGAAGGCTTGGGTTATATATTATGTGTATATAGTCATATTAAAAATTAAAGGCTAAGCTCACATTAAGAAAAAAATAATAAATGGGCATATTTTTGCAGGAAAAAAAAAAAAAGTGAATTATTTTTCCTGATGAGCCTGCAAAGCATTGCACCCATGATCAGCACATCGCTGGTGTAATGTCACGCTCCTGCAGACACTGCCTCCAGCTTGCCTATCCGTACCTCCATACGGGCAGACAGTTACAAAGCTGGAGGAAGTATCAATAAACTACGACTTATCAGCACCCTCCCAGTTTATTGAGAACTATAAACTGTCTGCCGGGGTGGAAGATGGAACTTGTAGTTCATTCATTCACAGATTGCTGTAAATGAATGATGTGGATGTGTTGGTGAAGACCCCCGTGCTGTGTTTTGAAAAATGATAGCGGTTGCAGGAAGAGGATCCCCCACCTGCTGTCACGGGAAGGGGGGCAGACCTGGAGCATGGTATACCCTAAAAATGGGTGGTAAACTTATCCTTTAGGTACATCCCAACATATTTGAACAGACAAACATCAAAATCTTCATTTGGGCAGTGCTTACAGATAAAGGCATTATACTTGAAGAAGAACAAAAAAACAAAACATTTGCCTCTTCTTGCCAAAAATATCAAGAAGCGGGTTTTGCCCTCTGAAGAAGAAATTGCTTCTTGTAAACATTTTGCATTACTGCCCACCAGTCTCTGAATTTTTTTCTAAAATTTTAGACCACTTCCTTGTACTAAATCTCTTCGGTTGCAAGATGTTTGTGGGTTCCCTTACATAAACTGCCCGTTTTTAAAATCCCACTACAAAATTTCAATAGGGATTAAATCAGGGCTTTGACTAGGGTAGTCCATAACTCTCTATTTTTTTGAGTCAGTTGCTAGTGTACTTTGGAACATTATGGTGTTGAAAGACTTTTTCCCCCGAGTCTGCTTTATCAAGCACAGAATGCAGAATGTTTAGTTGATTGCAAGCTGCCAGGACCCTGAATCAGCAAAGCAATCCCAAACCATAAAATTTCCACCACCATGCTTCACATTTGTTATAAGGTTCTTCTCCTGAAATACAGCTCTTGGGTTGAATTTCCTGGATCGAACAGTCCTGGGCAAATGAGCAGTTGTTTGAAATCTATGACACTTGTAGGTTATTTTCCTTACAGCGGAATTATAAATTTCAAATCATTTGGGGGGTTCTTTTAAATCCCTTGTCAGACTCATTGGCATCCACGACTTTCTTTCTAAGGGCCTCAGAGAGCTCTAATGATCATGGCATGATGACACCACACATTTCATAGTTAAGACAACACAAGGCCCTAGATGTCGGAGGTTGAAAAACACAACTTCCGCCAGCATACCCCCTATGGAAGTTATAATGTTGGGACCTAATCTGGAACACCAGGGGCTAAAACAAGAAAAAAAGTTTTCCTTAACATACACTTTAAATGAAGAACTGATCTTCTTGTTTTTGGATTTGTCTTAGAAGCACTAAATGTGAAAAGCTTCTGCTTAAGCCAGGGGTGCTCAACCTTTTGAAGAGTGAGGGTCACTTAAGTGATTTGGTAACCAGTTGCAGGCCACGAAGAATTGAAGTGTTTCAGAATTTCTCATTTTTTATTTTGCATAGCATAATGAACATTTTCCTCTTGCAGCCGCTGAATGCCAGTGGGAAAGAGAGGGGGAGAAGCCGGCTTTCAGCGGTTTCAGGAGGAAAATGGAAAGGATTGGTTCCTGTATATGCCATCCACACTGGCCCTCCTGTCCAATTGTAAAACAGACCACACAGGCCCCCTGAAGCATGGAGTGGGATCGCCATTGCGACACTTGACGCTCCACCAGTGGTTATGGTGTCTGGTAAAAACATGCCTCAACTATGGGGGTTTACCGCTCTCCAAACTGCATTCGGGAGTTTTGGTGCGCTTTTAGAAAATGCACCATACCCGCAGGATATAATAGAAGTCTATGGCTCAGTGTAGCTAACCCGCAGGAAAGCCACATGTGCACTGCAGATCAGTGTGAAAGCAGCCTAATAACCACGATCAAACTATATTTATTGCTCATATATGCCCATTGCTACCGTGATATTCATAAACCGATCTTTTTATCCTGCACTTTCTGTAACCATTGCTGTCTGTAATGTAGGAAATGTTGCTGTCCCATGCAGAGTGCATTTGGTATCACTCCTTCTGAGATGGGAACCGGCGCTATAGGGGAAGCATCTGCTTATGCGGCTCCTGCATCCTCCGCATGGGCTTGCTTCCTCCGGTGCCAGCTCTGTCCACAGATATACACTGATGCCTGGGATGACTGGTCGGCAACCCGCGATCTTGGCTTGCCATCCCAGAACAGGAGGTCATGGGCCATATCAGAGGGGTCTGCAGGCCACCGGTTGGGCACTCCTGGTTTAAGATGTCATAGTGTATTCAACAGTTCTTTAGAAAGGGAACTTTTTGGTTCACCTTACTTTAAGCTGACTAGCTATCTTAGCTTTTAAAAAAATGTTGCCACAAAGGCTGATGTGTTATACACACAAGCAGGGCCGGTACAAGGGGTGGGCAGAAGGGGCACCTGCCCTGGGTGGTGAGTTAAACTGTGGTGAGGGGGGGCGCACTGGGAGCTACCGTCACTGCTCCTGCCTCACTGACAGGGGTGACTGTGCTTTATATATTCACCACATGATCTACTGATTCCCTGACTCCTCCATTCATCCAACTCTTCCTTATCTATTTACTGCAGCTATTAACCACTAGCTGACCAACTCACGCAGATATACTGCGGCAGGTCAGCTCTCCTGCAGAAAAATCGCCGTACCTGTACGGGGGCTCGCGCAGTTGCGGGCGGGAGCGTGCACGTGGGTCGGGTGGGCATGATGTCCACCGGCGGCCCGCGATCGCCTAGTAGAGAGGCAGAACAGGGATCTGCCTTTGTAAACAAGGCAGATCCCCATTCTGACAGGGGACATGTCAGAGATCTACTGTTCCCAGTGATCAGGAACAGTGATCTCTGTCATGTTCCAGTGAGCCCACCCCCCCTACAGTTAGAACACACCTAGGGCACACACTTAACCCCTTGATCGCCCCCTAGTGTTAACCCCTTCCCTGCAAGTGTCATTTACATTGATCAGTGCTTTTTTATAACACTGATCAATGTAATAATGTCCCCAAAAAGTGTCATTTGGGTCAGATTTGCAATGTCACAGTCCCGCTAAAAATCGCAGATCGCCACCATTACTAGTAAAAACAAAAATAAATAAAAGTCCCTAACTCTATCCCATAGTTTGTAGACGTGATAACTTTTGCGCAAACCAGCAATATACGCCTATTAATTTTTTTTTTACCAAAAATATGTAGAAGAATATATATCGGCCTAAACTGATGAATACATTTGTTTTTTTTATATATATTTTTTTTTTGAATATGTATTATAGCAAAAAAGTAAAAAAAAATGTTTTTTTTTTTTTTCAAAATTGTTGCTCTTTGTTTATAGCGCAAAAAATAAAAACCGCAGAGGTGATCAAATACCACCAAAAGAAAGCTCTATTTGTGGCACAAAAAGGATGTCAATTTTGTTTGGGTACAGCGTCGCACGACCGCGCAATTGTCAGTTAAAGCGACGCAGTGCCGTAGTGCAAAAATTGGCCTGGTCATTAAGGGGGCAAATCCTTCTGGGGCTGAAGTGGTTAATCACTCTGTCCTCCAGCAAACCACACTCCCCTAAACTTGCTCTCCTTCCTGGGACATTTCATCTTCTCCCTTGTTACTCTCACTTGTCTGGCGCAACTCCGCTCCACCTCTCTCTCTACCTTGCCTGCACGATCATACAGTAAGTCAGCATCGATCCTCTTTGCTTCTCTGCCCTGTTAATTTTTTCCATTCTCCTTCTCTTATCTGCTGTCCCCTCCATAAACCTTCGCTACACATATGGTGCAGCCATTGGTCTCAGCTCAGCATTCCACACGCTGATCTTACACCCTTTCCATCCCAGTTTACTTTTATCTCTTCTAACTGTCCTGTCCCCACACAGCCTAGCACATTCTCTGTACTCCACCACTTTGCTCTTTATTAGCACATACTCTTACCATGCCAACCTCCTCATCGATTCACTCTTTTCTTCCCCAATAGTGGGTTCACACTGCTGCGCTGTGGTTTGACCGCAGTGCGATTGTATGTGCGGTTTACCCGCAGTTTTCTGTGCGCTCCCATTAAATTCTATCAGCGTGTTTTCATGAAAGCAAATCAGTCTTGTGTGCTGCATCTTTGATGCAGGTTCAGAAAATGCACAGTCCATGAGAATTCATTAGGAGCACACCTAAAACTGCAGGTAAACTACACATACAATCGCACTGCGGCCAAACCACAGCGCACCATTTTGAACCCCCCATAAGGCTAGGTTCACACTCACAAAATTGTGGCTTTCCTGACAAATATAGAAGCACACTGTCCTTTAGTAGACGTGCAGCAGTGCCATTGATAGTTTAGGGCACCCCCACACATACGCGAAATGCACACGTTTTCACACACACCAAACCACATGGGTCCGTAGCACCATGTGGTTTGGCGCAGCACATTTTTAAAATGGGTCAGGGTCTCACCTGTAGGGCAGCCTATTGACCAAAACGTGCATGTGCACACCTGTAGGTGTAAACCTAGCCTTAAGGCCCGTACACATGATCTGAATATCATATGACAGATTGCTTAATAGTCGCAAGTAGAAATTGAATAGGTTAATAAAGTCACGAAAATTCTCGTACGACAGAAAAAAAAATTGAAAGTGATGTCATGTGTTGTAATGTATCTGTATTGTATTTTTGGACGACAACTATACTGACTAAGCGAAGTATCACCGCTCTAGGAAAATCAATTGGGAGCAAACATCTCCTCCACGCTGAAAGCGGCAGGTGCCAGCAATGCAGTATAATGAAGTAATGAGAAAAAGTCCTGGACAGCCGCGCTCAAAAAATGTTTTGCCTCTATTGAATGAAAATCATCAAAAATACATGCCACAGCAGAAAAATGCAGGAAAGCTGACGCGTTTCACACTGTAGTCAGCGCTTAATCATAGCTCATGATTAGCTATGAATCATAGCTTTTCCTTTTTCGATTTACTGGTTTTAAAAAACAGTTACATTTCTGGAATGCCGGGATTGCTAGGGCCCCTTTCACACTGGGGCGGGGGCAGCATCGGCGGTAAAGCGCCGCTATTGTAAGCAGCACTTTACCGCCGGTATTCGTCCACTAGCAGGGCGATTTTACCCCCTGCTAGTGGCCGAGAAAGGGTTAAAAACCACTGCAAAGCACCTCTGCAGAGGTGCTTTGCCGGCGGTATAGCCGCGCTGTCCCATTGATTTCAATGGGCAGGAGCGGTGTATACTCCGCTCCTTCACCACTCCGAAGATGCTGCTAGCAGGAATTTTTTCCCGTCCTGCTAGCGCACCGCTCCAGTGTGAAAGCCCTCGGGGCTTTCACACTGGAGACACAGCAGCGGCTGTTTCGGGTCAGTTTGCAGGCGCTATTATTAGCATAATAGCGCCTGCAAACCGCCCCAGTGTGAAAGGGCCCTAACTGTCACATTTGCTTGTGACCTCAACCAAACTGTCAAACCATTAAATGGCTGGTGTCATAACTGATCGCATCTGCAGCACCAATGCAGTTGCAGATCAAACAGAAGCAGCTTCCTTGGCTGTAAAGGATAGGAGGGTTTAATTCTGCTTTAAGGCTGTTAGCAGATCGGCCTGTACAAACTCGGCAGTGCCTAAAAATGGAGAGCAACTGAGCATGTGCAGAGCAGGGAGAGACAGTGTATTACTGGATTTTAAACAGTATAGGCACTTATTTGCGATGTTTTACATAACTATACCTGCAAAACAGGCCAGCCTGAAGTGAGTCAATTCAAAATGGTTGTAAATTATTATTCTTGAAAAAATCAATATAAAAAAATTAGATGCCTGATCATTAGTACAGAGGTAGTTACAGAGGGGGGGTCTACATTTTTTTTTAAAACTTAAATGAACTGAAATTAAATATAAGATTGTATAAAAGTATCAATCTACAGAACCCGTAAATTTCAATGAAATGCTCATTAGACCTTCAAGCAGCTGATAACAGAACAGGAAATGGAATGAATCATACATAGCTCCATCCCTCCTGGGCCCCATCTTTGTTACATTCCATTCATCCTCTGTAGTTTTAGGCTTTAACGTACCACGGTACTCTTTTACAGGCAGATTGGCGAGAACCTGATTGTGCCGGGAGGAGTGAAGACCATCGAAGCTCATGGACGGATGGTGATGCCGGGTGGGATTGATGTCCACACCTGTTTCCAGAGACCTTGCAATGGAATGGTATCTGCTGATGATTTCTTCCAGGGAACCAGAGCAGCTTTGGCTGGAGGCACCACCATGATCAGTAAGAGGCTTTTTTTAATTGTTAAATCATTTATAAAAGTTTTTTTTTTTTTTTATGTTTCTCACACAGTTTTCTGTAAAGAAATTTTCTGCTGCTGATACCTGTAATAGAATATGCTTTTACTAGTACATGATAGTACATGACATAGGCCGTAGTGGGCTTATTCACAAGGTAAACAGCAGCTATAATATCCAAAGTCCAGTAACCACCAAAAACCAATTGGAAATTGTCCATCGCTAATTTTATGCGGTAAACCAAAATCTGATTGGTTTGGTTTTAATTACTGTATTCCGCACATTATCCTTGCATTTAGTACATGGTGAAAAAAATCATCTTTTGTGCCGTACTTTCCCTTTTCTAAAAATAGCCCCAAGGTCTCCTCGTAAAGGAATTTCCCACTTTCTTCATGAAAGTAGGGAACGCCCTATGTGGATTTATTATATTTACAACTGAACTCCAAGCAGATATTAAAGCGGTAGTAGAGTTCTGAAAAAAAAAATTGTCAGCCCCCCCCCCCAGCAGGTTAATGCCATCATGTTCTAGTATGCACCACACACTAGTACATTATGATAGAATTACATTTTATTTTTAATCAAATTTTATTTAAAGATTTTCTTTTTTTTTTTTACGTACAAAATGACATACAGACATACTGTCACACAGATCAACAGAACTAAAAATAGGAAAATAAATAAAAAATTAAGGAACAACCAGATTACACTACAAAGCCCACGAGTTGTCGTTAAGTAGATATATCACCTGTAAACCTCTATCAACTAATAGCTAAATAACAAACATGTCATACTTACCTCCTCTGTGCAGTTGGTTTTGCACAGAGCAGCCCAGATTCTCCTCTTCTCGGGTCCCTCTTTGCTGCTCCTGGCCCCTCCCTCCTGTTGAGTGCCCCCACAGCAAGCAGCTTGCTATGGGGGCACCCGAGCCAAGCTGCAGCTCCATGTGTCCATTCAGACACAGAATGTGGTTCGGCCGCGCCCCTCTCTCTCCTGATTGACTAAGTGACTTTGATAGCAGTGGGAGCCAATGGCACCCCTGCTGTGTTTCAGCCAATCAGGAGGGAGAGTGACGGATGGCTGAGGGACTCGTGGACATTGCTGGAGAGAGATGGGGCTCAGGTAAGGTGCTGGAGTGGCTGCTGCACACACAAGGCTTTTTATCTTAATGCATAAAATGTTTATCAATCTACACCATATTGCAACAAACTTGTGTAGAGCATAGCAAAAAAGGTACATATGTTTCTCAAGCAAAATATATTTATTCAGTTCAGATTTCCACTCATCTACTGATGACAGACTTACATTTTAACCCCTTGACGCTGACAGTCTGGTGGGCCGCATATCTGCGTATCTGTCTTTGTGCTGGGAGCGCGCCGCACAGCACAAAGACCAAGGTCTCACTGCGAGCCCCAGGTCCCGTACTAACTATTGGGACCTGGAACTCCTGGTTCCAGGCCACCGGATCGCTCTGATAGTCTCTTATTGGCTATCACAGTGATCAGTTACTGTGAACCCCATCACTGTGTTTCTCTCTCTTTGAATAGATAGAAAAGATACTTTGTATCTCTCTCCTTGCAGAGAGGAAAAAAAAAAAAAAAAACCTAGTTCAAGATTTGTGTCGGTTTGTTTTAGGTAGGATACACAAAAGCAAAACACGTATTAATATTTCTGGGCTGTACTACGGGTACAAACAACAAATAACATGCACATACTGTATGTGGTATCACTGCGATCGTCAGGAGCAGGAGAAATTATTTTGGGTTGTTCTTTGGTGGTAGGTTATGGTAATAACAAGAAATATACAGCTAAATTAAAAAAAAAAAAAAATAGTTTTTTTTACAATTTTGGGCCAGTTTTCCTTTTGATAATAAAACACAAAATCAGGAGATATCCATTACCATTTACTGTCAAATAATAATAAAAAAAGCTCAATTTATCCTGAAAAAAACAAGGTATAATCCACCTGGACACACATTTTCACTAACACATGTCAAAGTTGCAAAATTATGTTTAGGCGTTAACATTTGTTTTACCCTTAGACACTAAGGGGTTAAACGGAGCCCTCCTGCAGTGTGCTTAGCTCTTCTCCTGGTCTTCCTTCTGGGTCTGCACTACTGCTTTTTGAATGGGACTTTACTCCCTCACATGCGCATGGGAGTCACAGTCATGGCATGGCACTCTGAATTGATGGGCATACTTTGTGTGCCCTCAATGCGGAGCGCATTACACATGCAATGGGGACATTGCTGGCAACTGTGAATATCTCCTAAAAAGCTTAGGAGATATTCACTATATATACAGTTAAGCCTTATTTTAACCTTACCTGTAGGTACAAGTGAAAAAGCAGAGTATATTACTTCTTTAAAAAAACACTAATGAATGAAATTTATGTAATTGTATAAAAATAACTTGCCTTTTAAACGCAGCCAGTGTAAGTATATAAACTTGATTCAGTTTCAGCCTCTTGTAATAGGCTATGCAACAGACTAGCAGTACTTGGGGCCAATAAAGTATTCTGTTCTGACAAATGACATGTTGACCAGGTGAAAAAACTGAGAAGTGAACTAAGCAATCAGTTGCTGCTCGTTCACTGTTAAATCACAGGCTAGGGGCGGGGAGATGACCAAACTGTGTTGCTTAACTACGGCATAGTAAAGTGAGGTCACCAGCTTTTCTGTATGAACTAGTATGCTGTGCGAATCTCAGGACTCGGATACAAATGCTTTTGCAGGCAAAATTTCTTCCTTATATAATATACTATATATTTCAACTATCTGTTTTGCTGTTTGCATGGAGTTCAGCTTTCAATTCGGGGTGACACTTTTCATATCTTATATTCTGTGTTTTTCTTTCCTGAAACCAGTTGACCATGTTGTGCCAGAGCCAGGGACCAGCCTGCTTACTGCTTTTGACCAATGGAGGGAGTGGGCAGACAGCAAGTCGTGTTGTGACTATTCCTTGCACGTGGACATCACGGAGTGGCACAAGGGTGTACAAGAGGAAATGGAGGCACTGGTGAAAGACCATGGTGAGTACGAGAACAACCATGAACAGTTACAAACACTTAAAGTGTAAGAGATGTGCTTGACTTTATCAGTTTTTCATTCTGTCTCAGTCTGGCATCATATTTAACAACTAGTATCTTACTATTCATAGTGAATTTTATTTTCTATGTGCAGCAGAAGGCAGTGGTGTAATGAAGAATGGTTGTCCTTAATTGTCACTTTCCATATTCATCCAGGCTTTGGGAAGGCATATTGTGTTGCTACAATGGGGTTCTAATTAAAAAAAAAATCCATAATCAGGAACACTTAGAGGCATCTAGTGTGCCAGATGTACAATAGTACTGGATCTAGACATTGCCTTTCCAAAGCACAGAAATTTGACGGTTTCAGTACTAAAGGTTAATTTTTTTTTTTAAATAACAAACATCTCATACTTACTACTAATGGTTTTGCACAGAGCAGCCCCAATCCTCCTTTTTTGGGGTCCCTCGCTGGCTCTCCTGGCCCCTCCCCCTGGCACTTGCTATGAGGGCACTCATGCGTGCTTGCTCCCGAGCCCCACTCTATGTGTGCATAAGACACATAGAGTGGGACTTTGCCCCCCACTCCCCCCTCACTGGCTGTGATTGACAGTGAGGAGGCAGAAAGTCGAGCAAGCCTCTGCTCTCGTGAACATCGCTGGATCGAGATCGGGCACAGGTAGGTATAAGGGGGGACTTTCTGCCTTTAGAACCACTCACTCCTGTAAGCTAAACATATTTGAATATAGTGAGCTTCAACATAAACTATTCTTTTACCAAAGCAGGGACAAAGAGTCATTCAATTAACCTAACCAGTAGCACACACCGACCTTTTCTATCCTCCATTACACTTTGTTCAGCCGCCAGGAGCAAAGTGAAATAGCCGGCATGTCTAAATATAAATGTGCTTGTGACTCATTCCCTTTCTCCCATGTGACCTCCCTTCTGCTTTGCAATTGACCCAGCACTGTCACATGGAAGTGGGGAACGATAGTCCTGTGTAAGCTCCAAGAAGCCAGTATGGAGCTTGCACAGTGATTTTTTTATTGGTCTCAGCTGGAAAACTAAGCAATGCATGTGCAATGAAAAGTGGGCATATGATATTGGTTGCTGGGATTTAGGGACCCTTTTATTTAGCTCTGCTTGGACAAAAGACAAGGTCACTTTAACCTTCCAATATTCCTTATTGTCCACATTGCATAATCAATTAATTACATTTCATAATTTTAGAACTGGTTGAAAATGTAGGCAAATGTCACTAGTGTTGTAGGTTAGTGTAGACCCTTTTGGGGGTGGGGGGGCATTTACTAAAGCTGGTGCACAAAGAATCTGGTGCAGCTTTGCATAATAACCAATCAGCTTCTAAATTCACCTTGTTCTATTAGGCTTTGACTATAAACCCCGGAAGCTGTACTGTATTCTGCATGCTCCGGTTTTAGTAAACCTCTCCCTTTGTGTCTCCAGGTTTGGTCTTCATCAGGAGCTTTGCACAGGGAAGTTTGGGGTTTCTACTATGTGATGGTTATAGCCTGTACCCCACTGGTGATCTACAGGCAGATAACCAAAAAAAAAACCACCCCAGTCACCAGACAAGAGCTTAGTCTGTACACAGTCTGGAATCATAAGTCATAGTATTGGTCAGAGGAGAAAAGCCAATCCAGATGGCTGCTCTGCTTGTAACTAACTATATGTCAGCACTATCACAGAAAAGAATACCTAAACTCCACCTTGCATAAATACTGTCACAGTAATTACAGTTTCTTGAAAAAGTATTCATATATATAGACCAACACAAAGTGGCACATAATTGTGATGTGGAAGGAAAATGATCAATGTTTTTTAAATTTAAAAAAAAAAAAATTTACAAATAAATATCTGAAAAGTGTGGCGTACCTTTGTATTCAGCCGCCTTTACTCTGATACCACAACTGAAATCTAGTGGAACCAATTGCCTTCAGAAGTCACCTATTTAGTAAATAGAGTCCACCTGTGTGTAATTTAATCTCAGTATAAATACAGCTGTTATGTGAAGCCCTCAGAGGTTTGTTAGAGAACCTTTAGTGAACAAACAGACACGTCAGGGATAAAGTTGTGGAGAAGTTTAAAGCAGGGTTAGGTTATAAAAAAATATCCCAAGCTTTGAACATTTCACGGAGCACTGTTCAATCCATCATCTGAAAATGTAAAGAGTATGGCACAACTGCAAACCTACCAAGACATGGCCGCCGACCTAAACTAATAGGCCAGGCAAGGAGAGTATTAATCAGGGAAGCAGCCAAGAGGCTCATGGTAACTCTGGAGGAGCTGCAGAGATCCACAGCTCAGGTGGGAGAATCTGTCCACAGGACAACTATTAGTCGTTCACTCCACAAATCTGGCCTTTATGGAAGAGTGACAAGAAGAAAGCCATTGTTGAAAGAAAGCCATAAGAAGTCCAGTTTGCAGTTTGCGAGAAGCCATGTGGGGGACACAGCAAACATGTGGAAGAAGGTGCTCTGGTCAGATGAGACCAAAACTGAACTTTTTGGCGTAAAAGTAAAATTGCCATTCACAGACCCTCTCTATCCAATCTGACGGAGCCTAAACTATTTTGCAAAGAAGAATGGGCAAAAATGTCACTCTCTAGATGTGCAAAGCTGCTGGAGACATCCCCAAAAAGACTTGTAGCTGTAATTGCAACAAAAGGTGGTTCTATAAAGTATTGACTCAGGGGGGCTGAATACAAATGCATGCCACACTTTTCATATATTTATTTGTAAAAAAAAAATTAAAAACCATTTATCATTTTTCTTCCACTTCACAATTATGTGCCACTTTGTGTTGGTCTATCACATAAAATCCCAAAAAAATACATTTACGTTTTTGGTTGTAACATGACAAAATGTGAAAAATTTCAAGGGGTATGAATACTTTTTCAAGGTACTGTACATAATTGTGTGTTACCACAGAAAACCGCACTAGAAAGTTTGAATGGCAGCTAATGCTGATCTTGCATGACAATTTTCAGGCTAACAAATTCTAGCAGCTTTAGCAAAGATGATAGAATGGTGACCTATTGGCAGCAAATCCAGTTGTTCCACATTCCTAAAACTGTTACTTGTAGACTGCATTGATCTATGGCTCTAAATGCCGCCTTACACTAAAGGGACTGTTTAGAAACAATTTGCTGTGCGAACATGTCAGCATTTGCGCAAAAGTCGAGTAATGTTTGTACTAGATGTGAAAAGTCAGTTTCTATTTGTTGCCTTTCACAGGGTGAATGTAATATTTCCTAACATTTGAACCTAAGAGAAAAGAGCCTTAAGAACACTGGACCAGGAGAGTTACAGAACGTTTGAGGGATAGAGAAAACACTATAGGCTAAGAACATTCCACCAGAAGAGGAAATAACGAGGGAAAGCTCTGCGCTGTGTATGAAGATTCCTGTTCTCACTATGGACAGTGTAATGCATCAGCTACTATACAGAGTTCATACAGTGTTGCAGACAGAATTTTATTGATAATTAGGCTCCATTCACACTTCGCGATTTGGAATCGCGGGCAGAATCGCTGCGAATCTGCCAGAGATTCCAAATCCTGTGGTAATGTGCACATTACATGACACAATGTGCAACATTACCCTTTTATGGCACCCCAAACACATTGCAATTCTCCCACAAATGCGTGTCTTTAAGAATTGCAAGCTGCTTTTCATCCTAAAAAGGTGCAGGAGCTTCTATATTGCCAATGAACATGCATAGGACAGGCCATTCAAGTGAAAAGGCTAGCCCTATGCGACACACAGAATCGTGCTATGAAAATCACATAGCAGGAATGCTCAGAATGCTGTGCGGGAAACCCATGTTCCGTGTGCGTTTCCTGTGCTGCGTTCACAATGCACTGAAGTTGGATCTGCAACGGGTGTCAATGTTAACTGAATGACACCCCAAACGCAGGTTGCAAATGCAGCCCATTTGCCTGCACCTGATCACATGGTACATCTGTACTATGCGGTCCGGTTTCTGTGTGTTTTATAGAGTAGTGCATGCACTACATTTGGCGTGGTCCAGCGACACTTTTGCTCATCTCTGAAAGGTTCAGTCTGGTAAACGTGTCAAACAAAAAGTAGAACCAAATATTCTCTCTTATGGAAAGATAGTATTAACAGCGCTAATAAAGTTCTCAAATGGTCTAAAGCTAATAGATATAGCACTGCACTCTCGATTGAATGAGAGTAAATACAAACATAAGATTGATAATCATAACACAAAAAGTCCAATGCAATAGAATGAGAACTAATAATCCCAAAACGATCATACATGAAATGCTGGCAATAGTGTATAATATCCCAGCGGTAGTGAGTAAACACCACTTGTATCTACTGCATAAACTCTGGTTCTAGTATAAACAGTTCATTGCATACGGTAGACCCAAGTAAAAATGAGGGATTGTACTTCTTCTGGAGTGCACATATCCATGGGTAACTATACCATCACCAAATCACCGCGTGAATATCCCCTATGGATACTATGGAGGCTTGTCTTGTTCTTACCTCTGGTAAGCTCACATCCATAGGGAATATTCACGCGGTGATTTGGTGATGGTATAGTTACCCATGGATATGTGCACTCCAGAAGAAGTACAATCCCTCATTTTGACTTGGGTCTACCGTATGCAATGAACTGTTTATATGAGAACTTTGAGTTTATGCAGTAGATACAAGTGGTGTTTACTCACTACCGCTGGGATATTATACACTATTGCCGGCATTTCATGTATGATCGTTTTGGGATTATTAGTTCTCATTCTATTGCATTGGACTTTTTGTGTTATGATTATCAATCTTATGTTTGTATTTACTCTCATTCAATCGAGACTGCAGTGCTATATCTATTAGCTTTAGACCATTTGAGAACTTTATTAGCTCTGTCAATACTATCTTTCCATAAGAGAGTATATTTGGTTTTACTTTTGTTTTTTTCTTTTATAACAGCAGTTTGCCATTTGTTTTATATTTTATTCATTTAGTGGATTCATTTCCGCTTTTTTCTTTGTAATCTTGTGAGCGCTTGGACCAGTGTTGTTTATCAACCCTGGTATTTGATTTATCTGTGTCAAACAAAAAGTTCAGTCTCTGCAACACTGTATCAATTCTGTATAGCACTTCTCTCTCTGCAGTAGCATTACACTTTCTGTGGAAACGTCAGTAAAGGAGTTGTAAAGGCTGAAGGTTTCTTTTCTTAATGCATTCTATGCATTCTATGCATTAAGATAAAAAAAACCTTTATTGTGTAGCAGCCTCCCCAGCACCCACTAATACTTACCTGAGCTCCATCTCTCTCCGGTGATGTCCAGGAGTGTCTTAGCCGTCCGGGACTCTCCTCCTGATTGGCTGAGACACCGCAGCGGCGCCATTGGCACCTGCGGCTGTCAATCAAAGTCAGGTAACCAATCAGGGGAGAGGGGGCGGGGCCGGGTCAGGGCTCCGTGTCTGAATGGACACACGGAGCTGTGACTCGGCTCGGGTGCCCCCATAGCAAGCTGCTTGCTGTGGGGGCACTCAACAGGAGGGAGGGTCCAGGAGCACCGAAGAGGGACCTGGTAAAAGGAAGATCCAGGCTGCTCTGTGCAAAACCTACTGCACAGAGCAGATAAGTATAATATGTTTATTTTAGTTTTTTTTACAATGAGATTTTACAGTCACTTTAATACTTAGCGCCATCCAGTGGCCAATTGCAATATAATCTGTTTTAAATCAATAATTCACATTTATTCAGCACATCATATTTTTTTTTTTTTTCCAATCAGCACATAATATAGTCTATTTACATTACTTTTTTGCCCCATTTGCACAGAATGAATGTACATGCACTTTCACTGAGGGAATTTATACATCCACCCATTGGCGTACAGTACAGAGGTTCCCCTCATAGTATTTCCTCTTTTGGTCAAATGTTCCTAGCCTAGTGTTAGGCTATTTTCTCTATAGGTTTAATGCCTTATTTTTCAGGTCAATTCTTTGTGCTATTTTTCTCTTAGGATAGAATGTTGGGGGATGTTGTAAAGGTAACCAAGTGAAACATACATTTCACACATATTACAAACCCTATAAGTCGTATTCACGGCCTTTGCAGAAATGCTGGGACACACAGCAAATGTTTTACAAATAGGCCTCTTTCACATGGGGTGGAGGCCAGTAGCGAATCCACCCACTCAGCAGGTGATCTCTCCGCTGATCCCCACTGAGAAGACAGATGACAGTCGGATGGAAACGGACAGGTGGTCCGTTTCCATCCGACCGCCCCATAGAGAACAGTGGGTTGTGTCCGCTCTGAATCAGCAGAGTGGACATGGACACAGACCGCTGTTCTCTATGGGGTGGTCAAATTGAAACAGACCGCCTGTCCGTTTCCATCCGACTGTCATCCGCCTGCTCAGTGGGGATTAGCGGAGAGATCAGAATCAGATCGGCCAGGATCTGATGACGGCAGATGTCAGCGGACATCCGCCGCTTCATAAAGAGCAATGGATAGTCCGATCGGGTCCACCTGAAAAACTGACAGGAGGACCTGATTGGTCCATCAGTGTGAAAGGGGCCATAGACCTCTGTGCAATTCTGAGTGTAAATAATTGCCATGCAAAATTTAATTTTGTGCAGTGAGTAATTGCAACTGTGCAATTGCCTGCAGGCCTTTGGGTATAAGTTGCATCATTCATTGCACACCAGCTGAAATTTAAAAATGGCAGCATAGTCCTTGCAGTATGATTGAGTTGGAAGAGTTGTTTAGGCAGCTAGAGAGTCATGTGAGACACAACCGAGAGTTCTGACTCTTTTTAAATGGGAGTCTGAAGCTTGAGATTAAAGTGATCATATTGCATAGGCGAACAAAAACTCAGCTGTACAGCAAAGGAGAACATGATAAAGGTAGGCAGAGGACGTTATACCTGCTGTAAATGTTTTGTTTGATTGTCAGTTGGAGTTCTATGTAATGTATAGGTAGTGATTAATCATCTGCCCTTGTTCTGCAGGTATTAACTCCTTCCTGGTGTATATGGCATACAAGGAACAATTCCAGCTGACAGACTCCCAGGTAACAATGATCTCACTGCTAGATGAGGAATGTGTTGTTCTCGTCAGGTGTCGGCTCTTTGGGAGTTACGTGTTCCACTACAGGGCTCCGGCAGCCTTGTTTTCTCTGGTGATGGAAAACATCGCTGTGCAGTGTATACAGTCAGTTGTCAGTGCTCTGGGTGTGTGAGGAGAACACAATGTCTTCTGCCAAGTGCACTGGCCACCTCTTAGGCTAGGCAAATTGCTAGCATTCCTGGGACACACTCTGCATACTGATCAATGCTGCCCTTCCTATGGGAGGACAGCCATTGTTAGCAATGCTCTCCTTCCTGTGAGTTAATCAAGACCTCAACATACTATAAATAACACCCTTTGTGTTCCTTCTACATACAAACTTTAGTTGTATTTAATACAAGCACATTACAACTGCACAAGGACCTTGGGTGACAAAAAATGCATGGGCTGTTTGTGATCTCTACTTCTGAATATGCTAGTTCCTTGGCTGCCATGCTGATTCAATGGCGTCTTTAGTTCAATAGCCACTGACATGAAATCAATATGTAGATCAGAAGTTTTAAATTATTTTACAACATATTTCTTCCATCTCACTGACTCAGAAAGCATTGAAATAAGCGGCAGTTGGGCAACTTTTTTAGGAACATGGGGTTGATTTAATAAAGGTAAATTGTCTGTCCACTGCAAGTGCATTGCTGTAGATCTGAGGGAAACATGCAAGAAACTGCATTTTTGCTCGCACATGCCTATGTGGATACAGTGTGATTGAATAAATGAAATAAATGTTAAAAAATATTTTAAAATATGCAGCTGCCATCAAATATTTCCAATGTGGGCTTTTGTCTAATACAATATAACTTAGGCAGCACTTGCTATAACAAACTCCGTGCTATATGTGATCACAATATTATTGGACTGTGTATAACAATGACTGTATATTAGTTAGTTGCGCTCATCCTGTATTATATGGATGTTCCACAGTTAATTAAATTAAAATAATATCATCAATATTAAACAATGCTTATAGATCATCAATTGCTATCTGATGCAATACTTCTTAAAGTCCAGTGAAAAAACACAAAATTGATAAAGACAGAAAAATTCAGAAAAAATATTGAAAAAATATAAAAAACACAAACACTTTTGCAAAATAATGTGTTTCTAAAAAGCCCAATAATTCGTTTCTAAAAAGTCCAGTCAATTGTATTCTTCATATAATTATCCACCGTGCTTGAATCACTTGTGCATCCAGAAATACTATCGTGATCCATGATATACCACAACCTTCCAATTTAAACACTTACCAGTAAGCAGGAATAAAAACACCTGTGTATATTTCTTTACCACCCAGCATATCTCGGTTCCACCAGGTACAGAGTTATATTCTCAAATTTCTCCAATGTGGCTTCTTAAATACTCATAAAAACCAAAACGGCCATCATTGCGCAAGATTCTACAAATGTTCTTTATTGTATAAAGTTTTAAAAATTGTGCACTCACATGCTATTGTGCCTTAGACCGGCACTGAGTCTGTCAGCGTTCCAGTAACAATAATATTGCCAACTTACATACACTTGTAGTGCTAAAAATGGTTACCAAGACTAAAAATAAAATGCTTGCCTGCAAAATTAGATAAAAATGAACAAAATTGTGCAGAAACACAGTCCATAGTAGGTAGTGAAGTCCTAAGATTTTTGGGGTGCTTGGGTGCACGCTGGGAAGTGTAACTGTTATCTCTTGGCATAGTGACAATGGTGGTGTGAGTACCAAGGTCTCCCGCTATGTGTGTCGGGTGCTGCTCATGTTGTAGTCCACAGAGGCTCCTTTCCGTGTACTGGCAATGCCACTGCATGTAGAATCCAACACGGGTGTCTTTTCTGTCAGCAACACTTTTCTCTGCATGGTCACATGATGAGTTAATGTAGGAAGGCTGTGATGAGACCAATGTCAGTTTTCTTTATTTCTCCCCACACCATACCCTACAGACCCCTGGAATCTGTGAACCTGTCCTCCATGGAAGGAGGTGTTGGGAGATGACTGCTCATCATGAAAAGCCTATTCCTATCTTCCAACTCTGCCTTGTAGTAGCAGCATCAAAGCAGGCTGTACACAGATGCCAGGAGCCTGCAGGTCCAGTGTAGGAGAGACACTGTTCCCTTAAAGATGGGTAAATCAACCTGCTTACTTCTTTACAGGCAGCAGGGACAGATAAGGGACCTCCGCCAAAAGGTGCATGTCTTCTATAAAGTGAAAAGGATGGAAATCTTTATTTTTAGGCTGGACCTTTTTTTACTGCTTCCATGAAAATGCTGGGCTTCCTGTTCAGCACTGGTGGTGTTATCTCAGCCTTTCTGGTTATAGATGGGCAGATATCTTCTTAAACATAACAGGCTAAATTGTATTTGTCCATCTAGTGGTGCAGGGCCAGGATCCAGCAGTAAGAACAGTCTGAGCACTATGCTGTTTCCTGGCTCCATATTAGTGGAAAGGATTGGCACTCACCCATAGGGAGATTGTCCAACATGCTCAGATTCTTCTCTGGTTCTTACCCCTAGGACGTGAGAAATGGTCCATCTACAGATACATTTCCAGGAGTGGTGAAAACAATCTGTCCGTCATGATTTTCCCTGGCTCCTTAACAAGGGAAAGGTCTGGGACCCACTCATAGGGAGATGAACATGCTCAAAATCAAACTTGTAATTCTGAGGGTCGTAACCCCCCCCCCCCCCCCCCCGATTCTTTTTATTACTTTTTTATTACTTTTTATGGTGCAGTACCAGGAGCCAGTGGTGAGAACAGACTGTGCATCTTGCTGTTCCCTGGCTCTAGAACAAAGGAAAGGCTTGGGGCTCACTTGTAGGGAAATTGTCTAACATGCTAAAAATCTTACTTGTGATTTTTTTTTTTGTGTCTCCAACCTCTGGTTCTCTTTATTACCCCCAGGACATTAGAGATGTCAATTGCTTTTTGAAATCAGGAACATCATTTGGGGGCAGCTTGACATATCGGGGAACTCTAGAAAGAAAACCAACAGAAAATAAATTGTAAACTTTACAGTTACTGAAAGTGATCCATAGTTTATCTTTAAAGAGATCTAATCACAAATATATTTTAAAAATGATGAAATGTTAATATTGTGTATAAGGGCTTTCCAATGCCTTTTGTAAGGCCAAGCTCTGTGTACAGTGTCATCTTTCTGATTGTAGCCTGAGAAATGCAGCCTTCCTTCACTTCCGCGGTATCCCCACTATAGGGTTGCCACCTTTTCTTCAAGCCAAACCCAAACACTTTAGCGACCTGGGACACCTTTGGGTGCCCCTAGAAGAGTAGTAATGCGGTGCACATAGCATGCTGCAGTAAACAGTAGGTGTGGCCGAATTGCTCTTGCTGACATCATTGCCCTGCTGCCCCCCCCCCCAGTGATGCTAAACCTGCCCCCGGACATCTGCCTGCAGCTCCCGGACAGCAACAGATTTGTGTGTAACTAAATCAGTTACTTGGGGAGCCACAGCCTGAATAATGTATCTTGGTTTTTAGTCTGCATGATTCAAAACCCAGAGTGTTTGGGTAAATCCCAGACAGGTGCAACCCTACCCCACTCCCCTATGTCAGATGTGCATTGGAGACTTGGTCAGGATCTGATGACAGCTGACCATGCCTGATGTCACAGGGGACAGTCACAGAGATATGCCGTTGGATTAAAGAAGGGGCCACTTGGAGGAAAATCAGGTTGCCTGCCATTACAATATGTAGCCCTTGGTTAGCCTTCATACACAATATTGTGCTGTAATTACTACAGTGTTATTATCTAGCCTGTTTTTGTGGCTGTTTAGGGAAGTACAATATCATAATGCCATTTAATATAAAATTTCCAAGTACTGAGAATTTCTTTTAAGCTACCTGTACATTCATTAAGTTTTAACAGTGTCTGCTTGTGATTTGAATATTGTATTTTAAGGAAGAATTGGTTTTGGATAGTGTGGGGAAGTGTTAAAAGCCCTGTTTTTATTGCTCACTGAGCCTCCCTACTGGAGGGATTTGCCCCTCATTTGGGTAGTTAAAGAGCAGCCCCCCCCCCCCAAAAAAAAATTATATATAGCAATGTACCAGTCCATAGATGTGTGGTATGATATTTCCCGTTCTTGGGTGACAATGCTCGCTGCCTCAGTGTTGTTGTACTAAGCTTCTCTCCTGATTTCAACTACAAATACCCCCCAATCCTTATCTCCATAGTGTAAGTTGGAGGTGTTCTGTGGTTTATAGAAGATGGCTGAAAAAGCTGTCAAAATTGTTTGAGATTTCAGTTCAGTGTACAGGAAGTTTGAAGGACACTGGGATTCTGGCAGGATCAAACTGGTATTTTCTGTACGTGCGTTAAATGTTCTCAGCCTGAAATAATACAATTAAATGCAGCCACCACATTTAAGGACCGATAAGCTACGATTTATAACATATATGTTCTAGGGTTCAGATATCCTTTTAATACCTTTTCTCATGCACATGGGAATAATGGAGAGCCTCTAATAACAATCTCTTTTCTGTTCTCAGATCTATGAGGTGTTCAGTGTGATCAGGGACATTGGTGCCATTGCACAGGTGCATGCCGAAAATGGTGATATCATCGCTGAGGTAAGAGCGTCCCTGGAATAGATACGCTTCAGTAACCAATCCATGATTTACACTGTTTAGAAGCTTTTGCTTATCATTGTTTTAGGTAATATAAGTAAATGATTGTTTTACATTTATACAACAATCAGTAGGGCGAGCTATGTTAGCTTTATTGACAGGTTGGACAAATAAGCAATAAAAGGGCTGAGATACTTCTCTTTCTAGGAAAAGTGTTGCTTAAACCCACAGCTGGTGTTCTGCCGAAAACTCCAACTTGCCGAAGTCTCCAACCAAGTCACTTGGAGATTTGGATGAGTTGGCTGTTTTCACAGAACACCAGCAACGTATAGACTATGGTACGCAAAGTGTTCGCTGTTTTCACAGAACATTGGGTAAGGAGGAAAAGAGTTGTCGCCACCTTGGAGGCGGCCATGTTGTTGGTTAGTATCGGGCAGACTAACAGTGTCCACTAGGTTTTATGGTGTACTGTAGTGTATATGCTGCCACTGTTCTATCAAAACAACCAACTCATCCAAATCTCCAATTATTGGTGCTGCAGAGTCACCGGAAGTGACGTGGTTGGAGATTTTGGCAAGTTGGAGTCTTCTGCAGAACACTGGGCCACGGAATAGGCAGAAGAGGTGGCTGCCCTGGGCGCTTTAGCAGGATGGGGTGCAAAAAGAGCCGGAACTGAAACCTATAGCGCTGTATTAATTTACAGCTCACGGGAAAAGCGAAAATTTGAGTTTTTTTCTTGAGTTTCAGCACAGCTTTCCCCACAAACCCTGACATTTTATGGTGTGATCTATGGAGAGAATCAAAGCTGAGATTAGCCCATCTTCAGCAGTGACAGTGGGACCAGATACCTACAAAGAAAGCTGCATTTGTTCCAAGAAAGTTACTGTATATATTTAATCATAACATTACATTTCTCTGGAGAGATTTAACCCAGCTATAGAAGCAGGCAGATGCAGAAAATGACACTAGGACACAACTAAGGGGTTATCGTATATATACTTGGGTATAAGCCGACCCGAATATAAGCCGAGGCACATAATTTTACCACAAAAAACTGGGAAAACTGATTGACTAGAGTATAAGCCTAGGGTGAGAAATGCACAGCTACTGTAAGTGGAAAAGAGGGTCAACAATTCCCATTTGCAGCCTCACTGTGCCCATTTGCAGCCATAGGTCCCCCGAACTTCAAACTCAGTAATAAAGGGTTCCTAGATGCCCCCTAGCTGCAGCCAAAATTTGGGGTCTCTGGACCCAAAGGGTCCCGAAATGACTTTGCTGCAGGTGGACACAGTTGACCAACTTTGGGGCCCCGTATCTCGGGGCTACTTGGTGCTAGGAACCCTAAATTCGGTGTGCAAACCCAGTGGAACCAGCACTACAACATATCCAAAGCTGGGGTTCCTAGCACCAAGTGGCCCCGGGATACGGGGCCCCAAAAACGGTTCGGAAAATTTCAAGCACTTTTCTGCAGCAGAGAATGACATTTTCTGAACCGACTTTGGGGCCCCGTATCTCGGGGCCACTTGGTGCTAGGAACCCCAGCTTTGGATATGTTGTAGTGCTACTTCCACTGGGTTTGCACACCGAATTGGGTGTGGCTAGTTCCACTGGGGTTCCTAGCACCAAGTGGCCCCGAGATACGGGGCCCTAAAGTCGGTTTGGAAAATGTCATTCTCTGCTGCAGAAAAGTGCTTGACTCGAGTATAAGCCGAGGGGGGCATTTTTAGCACAAAAAAATGTGCTGAAAAACACGGCTTATACACGAGTATATACGGTAGTTCACCTTTTTACAAAAAAAAATTAAATGTGAACAAACACCAGACTCCCCCACCCCCAGTCTCCACTCTACTTTTCTCCTGGATTACTGAGCTATTAGCAGTCTGCAGACAGTGCAACGGTCCAGAGATTTGAAATCCCCTCTTCTCCATGCAATGGGACACACCAGATCGATTCACTATGGCCGCACTGACCAATCAGAATCAATCTGGTCCATCCAGGAAGCACTGCGCGAAGAAAAGTGAGGATTTCAAATCCCTGGGACAGCTGTAACCCCTACAGCTCAGCTACCCCAGAGGTAAGTATAGTGGGGGGTGTCCGTTGTTAGTTTATTTTTTCTATTAAGGTGAACTAACACTTGAAATGTACTATTTCATATAGTAAAAAGAAACAGGTCTTTTTCTTTACTTGGTAGGATAAAATGAATTATATTATCTTATAAAAAATGTCCATCGCTACTGGCTGTCTGCCTATTCTATCTTTATCAGTACTTGTCAAACATCCTGCTTCTGAATGACTTAATCTCATTATATTGGTCTTCATAACACATGGTGTCACTGTTTCCATTACTGCATATCTGTATTATGACACTGACATCTAGTGGCGAAACAGAGGTAATACTAAAACCCTGCTGAAATATTCAAGGCAGACACCACCCAATCTATATCTTTATTCTGTAATATAATGTTTATACCAATCTTACTGTATGAGTATTCTGAGCCTGTATTACTAATCGGTAACCAGTAGATAGTAAAAATACCATTTCTATTGCAGGAGCAACTGAGGATCTTAGAACAAGGAATCACAGGACCCGAGGGACATGTACTGAGCCGGCCGGAGGAGGTGAGACTATTATTGTGTTTGTTGCTTAATGAGGCCTTACCTTTTTTCCAAAAGTATGGCACTTTAGTCTTCATCTTCTTAATATTGGTTCATTTGTTGCAGAAGTTTCAGCATTAGAATTTTGCAAAATTAGACCTTCAGCACGAAAAACTTGTATACAAATATGTAAATCATCAGAATGCACTAGTATCAGTTATTTGGGACTAATTCTAAAAAAATGTTTAGGTTTGTTGTATTTGAATTTTGTAGAATTTTAAAATATTTCTTTTTTTTTTTCCCTTTTATAGAAAATCTTTTTAAAATGTTTTAATTTTTTTTTTATATTTTATATAATAAAAATGTTAAAGTAAAAGCATATATTGCAGTCAGCTCAGTTATGTATGTTCTGAACCTGAACTGATCTGATTATCCTCTATTCTGATCATTCTAAAATGTATATCTAATAAAGGTTTTGTATCTGCTCATATTGCGCAGTGCTTCCACATGTTATATCTGAACGTTCTACTTCCTGTACAGGTGGAGGCAGAAGCTGTCAATCGCTCCATCACCATCGCCAACCAGACCAACTGTCCTCTCTATGTCACCAAGGTGATGAGCAAAAGCTCAGCTGAAGTTATTGCACAGTCCAGGAAGAAAGGTATTTCTTATATTTTAGAATTCACAGTAGTCTTTTAAAATGGAAATGTGTACTAACCAATAGCAGCCAATCAGATAATATTGGTCGCTTTTGTAGGAGAACTCTTCAAATTCTATCTATATCATTATTTTTATAAAATGTAACCATGTCATATCTATTCAGTTCAGCTGATCCCCTGGCAGAACATTAAATCACAATCCCCCCATTAGCTAATTATTTGATTTTATTAGATTTTTATTTTAAAAAAGAGACCCATTTACTTACCTGAAATCCTAGTCATGTGACAGTCGGGGTCTTGAGATATCTGTAGTATGGGAGGGTCCTTGGTGCAGTGCCCATGTCACTTTCTGCTGACATGGATGCTGCTCATCGGCTGCCAAAGTGTCTACCATTTGGCTTTTTTATGGTCCCTAAGGAGTCCCCGCAGGGTTCTGAATCTTTCCAGAGGCAACATCACAACACGGGGGGGTTTGTTTTCGGAGTGGTTGTGGCACATATCCAGTCAACAGGTAGCGGGGTAGGGAATATTGTTGATGTTTGGAGGGATAGCAGTTATTTATTGTAGATATTTACACTGACAGTTTATGTAGTGCTTTAAATACATTTTACATTCTCATCAGTCCCTACCATAACCACTTTGACCTCCGGAAGATTTATCGCCCTTATGACCAGGCATTTTTTTGTGATACAGCACTGCAATACTTTAACCGATAGTTGTGCAGTCATGCAACCTTGTACCCAAATAACATTTATGTCCCTTTTTTACCACAAATAGTGCTTTCTTTTGGTGGTATTTGATCACCTCTGCATTTTTCATTTTTTGCGCTATAAACAAAAAAGACAGACAGTTTTAAAAAATAAACAATATTTTTTACTTTCTGCTATAAAACTTATCCAATAAAAAAAAAATTTAAAAAATCGAATCTATTCATCAATTTAGGCCAATTCTGCTACATATTTTTGTTTAAAAAAATCCCAATAAGCGCATATATTGATTGCGCAAAAGTTATAGCACTACAAACTATGGAATATTTAAAAACATTTTTATTAGTAATGTGGCGATCGGTGACTTATAACAGGACTGTGATATTGCGGCGGACAAATCGGATACTAACTGACACTTTTTGGGGACCAGTTAATACCAGTTAATACAGTTATCAGTGCTAAAAAAATGTGCACGGTCACTGTACTGTACTAATGACACTGGCTTGGAAGGTGTTAACATTAGGGGCGGTCAAAAGATTAAGTGTGTACCTAGGTTATGCTTTCTCACTGTGTGGAAGGTGCTCTGACTAGAGGAAGACATTGATCCATGTTCCTGCTTTGCAGGAACGCAGGATCAATACCTTCCCTACCGACAGAATGGCAATCTGCATTGTTTACAAAAGCAGATCGCCGTTCTGCCTGTGTACTGTATAATCGGCAGGTGCGGGCGGACATTGAGCCTGCGGTACCCGCCACTGGGCTTCCACTGTGTGTGATCACAGTGGGAGCGGGTTGCCAGCAGCGCATGCCCCAGACCTGAAAGTGTCAGATCGTGTACTTAGGTGCATGATCTGGCACAGAACGGCCGCCCTGCCACAGTATATGTACGGCGGGCGGTCGTAAGTGGTTAAGTAGCATACAATATGCATACTGTACACAGGCCAATTTAGACAGTCAACCTATGTCTTTTCCCATGAAAACACAGGCAGAACATGCAAACTCAATGCAGCTAGTGTCATGATTGGGGTGCAAACTGATGAACCCGGTGCTGCAAGGCAAAAGTGCTAACCACTAAATCACTGTGCTGCCCCAAAGCCAGTGGCAGATTAGAATATCAGACAGAGGGGCCCATAGGGATCCTAAAAAATATTCTGGACTTCAATGCTCATCAAAATGACTCTACACACTTTTTTTTCCTCAGAAGGCGACAAACAGTCAATTTTTTTTTTTTATTCCTAGACACTAAAAAAAATAAACATGGGGGGAAATATAGTTAGAAATATACTCACCTTTCCGCAAGTTCTATAGTACAGGGGATGATGTCATCCGGCTGCTGTCAAGATCCCTGAGAATGCTGAGTAGTTCAAATCTCATGAGAAGACATGCAGCACAGTGCAGGATCATCTTCTTGTGAGATGTGGCTTCTCAATATTCTCAGAGTTCTGGGCAAAACGAGGATGGCGTCACACCGCATTCTGAATCCTGCAGAAATATTTCATAAGTGCCAACCAGAAGCAAAACACAAATGTCTGTGTACACTGACGCCTTATGCATGATCCCATTAAACTGGCAAGGGGCCCATGAACTGAACAGAGCCCTGGGCCCACGGTGCTATGAATCCACTGTTGGGAAGCTGGTTACGCTTTATCTGTGCATCAACATTTGTGCTGCGCTCTTTATAATGTGATTTTGATTTATATATAAGGATACTAAAGAGGGAGATGAAGTCAACTTCGGCTCAAACATCCAATCCTGTGTGGGAGAGGTCCCTGTGTATTTAGTTTCCCCTGCATGATTGGAAGCTTGTGGCAAATGCGCTACCACCAGAAAAATGTGTGTCATCAGAGCGCTTTAGGTTTCTATCCAAATTCCGACTCTCTGAAGGTCAGTATTTACGATTAGGCTGTGTTTATGCCTGACATTCTCACCCACTCATACATGTCAGGGTCTTATAGGTGGCAGCCCCTTGTTATGGGAAGTTTGGTTTTGGCATCCCTGCATTATTTGAATTCTGCTGCTGAATTTGGAACATTCTCAAAAAAACAAGCTCTGGCTCTCTCATGGTTTTCAACAAGCGTTAGAAATCTATAAGCATTAAAAAATATGCTACCCCAGCATTTCATATTCCTGATATGTGTCTGTTGTAACGTGTTAAAAAATATCCTGTTGCCTATGTATTGCTTCCTTTGTGTGAAATACCTGATGATCAATGCCAGTTCCCCTGCTTTCCTATTCTAAACTGACCACGCTATACTCATCCTTCCCAGCGTGATCGGTTTCCCCTGTCTTCCAACGATCTGACTTGTGCTGCCCCCCCATCCTCCCCCAGCGCAGCCAATCACGGGAAAGATTGGTGTACTGCTGTTCCTCCACCTACACCTCTCTAAGCACCCGATGCAGCTGAAAACAGAGAGTATGTGATCATTTATAAAAAAAAAAAAATATTTATATATAAATATTTATATATATATATATATATATATATATATATATATATATATATATATATATATATATATATATATATATACATATACATATATATACATATATTTTATACATACACACACACACACACCTTCCCTTTCATTTCTATTTTAAACTGAATAGGTTGTTTTACAAGGTAAGGATTCACATATACTTAATGTCCTCTTTTGACTTGCCTCTTGTTGTTTCCAAGTGTACTTGGTGTTGGTCATGTACGCTCAATGCTTCAAATTTTGTCTTTACAGGAGCTGTAGTGTATGGAGAGCCAGTCACGGCAAGTTTGGGCACTGATGGCTCTCATTACTGGAGCAAAAACTGGGCAAAGGCAGCAGCTTTTGTTACATCTCCGCCTCTGAGCCCGGACCCCAGTACCCCTGATTTCCTCAACTCACTGCTTGCCTGGTGAGTACTCTGTACTATGACAAATCTTCTCTGCCTGCCTTATTTAACTACCAGTTTTGTATGCATAAAATACATAGGGGCATATTTATACAACATTCATCTGCACATTCGCTGTCCACTGTTTTATAGCACATTTAGTGGCCACGCCAAAATATGCTGAACATTCCCCAGTGACATTCACCTATTTGAAATTGGACGAATGTAATAACTAATGTGACAACAGGTGAACCTCAGGTGAATGTCACATTTACAGTATGCTGTACAGACAACTTTGAACTCCGCTGGCAAATTTTTTGGCATGAGCCCTCTACACAATATCAGCAACAGGAAGATACATTTTAAAACGTTCTTTTTTACTTCATAGGCAGCCATTACATTTATATTCTAAAATGCAAAGATACTCTATGTAAGCTATTTGAATTTTAAGTTAAAATGTGTCCAGTTAATGTAGGGCATATGTGCAGGGAACGTAACATTCACCCTTTTATAAATGGAGTGAATAGTACAGGAAGCACCTTTTCCCTTGGAAGAACAAATATTTGAAAATGTCAGGGAATGTATTTTTCCCATGGTAAATTTTTGGGGAATATACAGTGAATGAGCTTTATAAATAGGGTGAATGTTGGCCAGTGATACAGTGCCTTGAAAATTTATTCATTCCACATTTTCCACATTTTGTCATGTTACAACCAAAAACATAAATGTATTTTATTGGGATTTTTTGTGATAGACCAACACGAAGTGGCACATAATTGTGAAGTGAAGTAAAATGATAAATGATTTTCAAAATGTTTTACAAATAAATATCTGAAAAGCGTAGCGTGCATTTGTATTCAGCCCCCTTTACTCTGATACCCCTAACTAAAATCTAGTGGAACCAATTGCCTTTAGAAGTCACCTAATTAGTAAATAGAGTCCATCTGTGTGTAATTTAATTTCAGTATAAATACAGATGATCTGTGAAGCCCTCAGAGGTTTGTTAGAGAACCTTAGTGAAGAAGCAGCATCATGAACATCAAGGAACACACCAGACAGGTCAGGGCTAAAGTTATGGAGAAGTTTGAAGCAGAGTTAGGTTTTAAAAAAATATCCCAAGCTTTGAACATCTCACGGAGCACTGTTCAATCCATCATCCGAAAATGGAAAGAGAATGGCACAACTGCAAACCTACCAAGACATGGCAGTCCACCTAAACTAACAGGCCGGTCAAGGAGAGCATTATTCAGAGAAGCAGCCAAGAGGCCCATGGTAACTCTGGAGGAGCTGCAGAGATCCACAGCTCAGGTGGGAGAATCTGTCCACAGGACAACTATTAGTCGTTCACGCCACAAATCTGGCCTTTATCAAAGAGTGGTAAGAAGAAAGCTATTGTTGAAAGAAAGCCATAAGAAGTCCCGTTTGCAGTTTGCGAGAAGCCATGTGGGGGACACAGCAAACGTGGAAGAAGGTGCTCTGGTCAGATGAGACCAAAATTGAACTTTTTGGCCTAAAAGCAAAACGCTTTGTGTCGGAAAACGAACACTACACATTGCCCTGAACACACCATCCCCACCCTGAAACATGGTGGTGGTAGTATAATGTTATGGGGATGTTTTTTTTCAGCAGGGACAGGGAAGCTGGTCAGAGTTGATGGGAAGATGGATAGGGCCAAATACAGGGCAATCTTGGAAGAAAACCTGTTAGAGTCTGCAAAAGACTTGAGACTGGGGCGGAGGTTCACCTTACAGCAGGACAATGACCCTAAACATAGAGCCAGAGCTACAATGGAATGGTTTAGATCAAAGAATATTCATGTGTTAGAATGGCCCAGTCAAAGTCCAGACCTAAATCCAATTGAGAATCTGTGGCAAGATTTGAAATTTGCTGTTCAAACAACATCCAGCGATTGGGTGGGGGGTGATGGCTACAAACCACTTGAGGCATACCTCAGAGAAGTCATAAAATGTCTATGCCACGGTTTGTGTAAGAATATTTATTGTAAAATCAAAGTATTTCCAAGAATGGAAAGGGTTAAAACATGGCTGACAGACAATCAATGTTAAACATCATGCTTGATATTGAACTTCAATCTCACTCAACTTGAAAAGTGCTGTTCACAGACGCTCTCCATCCAATCTGACAGAGCCTAAACTATTTTGCAAAGAAGAATGGGCAAACATTTCACTCTCTAGATGTGCAAAGCTGGTAGAGACATCCCCAAAAAGACTTGCCACTGTAATTGCAGCGAAGGGTGGTTCTATAAATCAGTGGTCATCAACCCTGTCCTCAGGACCCACTAACAGGCCAGGTTTGCAGGATAACTGAAATACATCACAGGTGATATAATTTGCTGCTCAGTGATTGCAGTATTCTAGTCTGCATCTCCCCAAGGTAATACATAAAACCTGGCCTGTTAGCGGGCCCTGAAGACAGGGTTGATGATCACTGCTATAAAGTTTTGACTCAATACAAATGCACGCCACACTTTTTAGATATTTATTTGCAAAATGTTTTGAAAATCATTCATCATTTTCCTTCCACTTCACAATTATGTGCCACTTTGTGTTGTTCTATCACATTAAGTCCCAATAAAATACATTTGCGTTTTTGGTTGTAACATAACAAAATGTGGAAAATTTCAAGGGGTATGAATACCTTTTTAAAAGCATTGTATATTGGTAAATGTATAGTGAATATAGAGTCCGGTCCTTTATAAATATGCCTCTGTAGATAAAATTTCTCTTTGTATATGATAAAAAGGGATATTAAATGGGAATTGCATGTTTCTGAAATGTGCGCATTTTGCATTTCATTGAAAGGCTCCTACATACTGTATCTTTCAATTTTCATGTAAAACGTTCTTCCTCCCCTAACATACATTACCCATACCTTAATCATGACAGTCACTCCCAAACCTCACTCCCTTTTTAATGAAACCACACAATTGGGTGCTAATGACTAGGTCTCAAATTTAAGAATGTAAACCTATGTAGGACTATTGGCAGGTATGCTGTTGTTCAGTACTAAGCTCTGTGCCTGGGGAAACGCCATGCCATATGTTTAATCTAAATATGCTATGTATCTGGGCCTGGGGATCCTGTCTTGTAAGTCAAGGTGCTATTTTTTTGGGATTAATGTTTGTTCCCCCCATTTCTCAGTGGTGACTTGCAGGTTTGTGGGAGTGCACACTGCACTTTTAACACAGCTCAGAAAGCTGTTGGAAAAGACAATTTCACTCTAATTCCAGAAGGGACCAATGGAGCGGAGGAGAGAATGAGCATCGTGTGGGACCGAGCTGTGGTGGGTACAGACAGTGGGAAGAGTAGTGGTTTGGGGGAGGGTGGGTCAGCGGTTTATTGGAGAAATTATTGTATGAGCAGTGGGTCTATGGGGAAATTATTGTATGAGCAGTGGGTCTATGGAGAAATGATTGTATGAGCAGTGGGTCTATGGAGAAATTATTGTATGAGCAGTGGGTCTATGGAGAAATTATTGTATGAGCATGGGTCTATGGAGAAATTATTGTATGTGGGTTTATGGAGAAATGATTGTATGAGCAGTGGGTCTATCTTGTTTTGAATGGGAGCACAAATCTACATAGATGTGCACACATGTAGCAAGGGAACGCAGCTGGGGAATGGGGTGGGAGTAGTATTGCACCGGGAAAATTAAAAAGTCATTCACGTAGAGCTCCAGACATTCTTTTTTCTGCTTGGAGCAAGTGGGAAATAGTTTAAAACCGTGGCAGGATTTTATTGCTGTTTGATAGCTTTTAGGGAAGGGTATTTTTCTATTTTTGCCCCCAGAGACAGTCTTTGAGAAAGGAGATCACTTCAGTAGGGACATATGCAGCAAATAACACAGTTGTTTCATTTAATGGGGTAAGGTTGGAACCTCTGTTATGTTCCTGTTGCTGTCTTTGATTTCCTTATGATTCCTCTTACTTCTTGTTCCAAAAACAGTGTTCCCCCTTCACGGGAGACCTGGACAGCAGTAAAAATCTGGAGGACAGGACCTAAAAATCCCCACTTCCATAGTTTAAATTAAGAAATCATCTACATTTTTAACCACTTGACCTCTGGAAGATTTACCCCCCCCCCCTCCCCGACCAGGCCACTTTTTGCTATTTGTTACTGCGTTACCTTAACTGACAATTGCGAGGTCATGCAACGCTTCACCCAAAGAAAATGTGTGACTTTTTTTCCCAACAAATAGAGCTTTCTTTTGGTGGTATTTGATCACCTCTGCGTTTTATATTTTTTGCACTATAAACAAAAACAGACAGACAATTTTGAAAAAACAAAAACAAAAAAAAAACTTTTTTACATTCTGCTATAAAACATATCCAAAAAAATTTGACAAAATCGAATTTCTTCATAAATTTAGTCCAATATGTATTCTGCTACATATTTTTGTTAACACAAAATCCCAATAGGCGTATATTGATTGGTTTGCGTAAAAGTTATAGTGTCTACAAACTATGGTATACTGGAATTTTTATTTTTTAAATTTTTTTTGTTATATATAAACGTAATGGCCTCGATCATCCACTTATAGTGGGATTGCAATTATTGTGACGGACTATCGAACACTAACTGACACCTTTGACACTTTTTGGAGACCAGTGACACTAATAAAGTGATCAGTGCTAAAAATATGCACTGTCACTATACTGATGACACTGGCTGGGAAGGGGTTAAACATCTAGGGAAATCAACAGGTTAACTGTGGGCCTAGCAAGTGTTTTAGTGTAAACTGTGTGCTGCTTTTACTAAGGGAAGTGATGGATTTTTTTCCCCTGCCTTGCAGGGACACAAAATCCATCACTTCCCCCCAGCCAGAATAGAGATCTGCCTTGTTTACATAGGCAGAGCTCAGTTCTGTGTCTCTGCCCGATGATCAGCAGGTGCCGGTGGACATCCAATGACAATCACTGCAGAATCAGCCGGCCAGTGTCGCTCACGCATGTCCCCTAGGTGAAAGTGCAGAATCACGTATGTGCATATATAAATATATACATGATTCTGTGCAGGAGTGGCAACCTGTAGCAGTATACCTGCTATAGAGCGGTCCTTAAGTGGTTACCTTAAAGTGTGATAGGATGAAGCTTTTAGTAGCAGGCCTCCTCATTTGTAGTACCTTACCAGAAATAAAGAAGTGACAGTGGCTTTAGTGTTTTATCAGTTATACCATCCAGCTCCCAGTCTACCAGACTTGTGTTCTAGTAGAGCACGTTTTTGACATTCTAGCTTGTAGATGTTGGTAGGCCAATTTGATTCTTGGCCTTTGAGGCTTGTCCATACATCCAGACCTCACTTTAGAGTGTGGCACTTACATTTTTGATACAGTGTCTTGGATCTTTTATACTGTATATCAAATCAACAGGACAACTTCCTTGATCTAAAATGTTGCTTGAATATTTGCGATTAGGCCAAAGGGTAATATAAAACACCCACTAGTTTTCAGAATGTAGAGAGGTGGGAGAATTGTAGGTTTAATGTTCCTAGAGATAATACTTCACCTGAGATTGGATTGACTTTTTTTTTTCTTGGCTTAATGTCTCCCTAGGTGTCAGGAAAGATGGATGAAAACCAATTTGTAGCTGTCACCAGCACCAATGCTGCCAAAATCTTTAACCTATATCCCCGGAAAGGACGCATTGCCGTGGGATCTGATGCTGATCTGGTGATCTGGGATCCAGACAGTATAAGGACAATCTCGGCCAAGACGCACAACAGTGTATGTCAATTTTAGCAGCTTGAACATTGGAAGGAAGTGCAAGTAATGCTTGAATAGCATTAATAAGTGAACTTGTCTTGTATTTTTTAAATTGCAGTCAGTGGAGTACAACGTTTTTGAAGGGATGGAGTGCCGTGGGAGCCCCCTAGTAGTGATTAGCCAAGGAAAGATCGTTCTTGAGGATGGTAACCTTCATGTTACTGAGGGATCTGGACGGTACATTCTTAGGAAACCCTTCCCAGACTTTGTGTACAAAAGGATCAAAGCCCGAAGCAGGGTGAGTTTGTTGTTTTAAGAGCATCAAGAGAGCAGGAAATACATATAATGACGTTAAAGCAGAACTAAAACATCAATTTAACAGTTTCTAAAAACAGTTACATTCACGGCATGCCGGGAATGCTAATTGTCATATTTGCTTGTGCTCTCAACCAAACTGTCAAACCATTAAATGACTGGTGTCATAGCTGATCACATATGCAGAACCATGGCAGTTGCAGATCAAACAGAGGCTAAGATGGTAGCATCCTTAAAAAATATAGGAGGGTTTAGTTCTGTTTTAATCCATTTACGCCTCCCGATCCTTAAAGAGGTTTCCGATGCCGGGAGGCAGGGTGGGGTTTATGATCATGTGACCGCTGTGATTAGCTGTCACGGTGATCATATGATTGGAAAGCTCCTGTTTGCTTTTCCGTTAGCTGCCAGTAACTGTGTCTGGAGCATGCAGGGCATGCACTCTCTGCACAGCTTTGCCTGCTATTTGGTATGCAAATATGCAGCTGCTTGGCTCCAAGGCCCACTCGGCGAGAGGCCGAATATTTGCATACTGTTGACGCCTTGCTTGGGGTTAACGAAGATGATATCTGGGATCAAGGGAAAATTCTCAAAACTATTGTAGGGACATTTTTTTCATGTGTTGAGGCCTATTGATTGTCCATTGACTATTAATGAGCAGCCTTAACGCAACATGCCTCAACATATCACAAAACTTGCGCTAATACATTTGTTCCCACATGCTAAATTTTGAGTGTGCTCCATGATCTTGCGATGAAAAAAATGTTCAATTCCAATTTTGTGTAAGTGTGCAGGGATAATAAGCCAGAACACAAAGAGTCAGATATATAACAACTTAAAAAAAAAAAAACTGTTGCCAGTTATAGCCAATCAGCTTCCAGCTTGGCATCTAAGGACACCTGCTCCACTTATTGATTTTTTTTTTATATTTATAATAACCAAAGAATGGTTATTGCTTTTAGTCAGCTGTTTGTAGACATCCAATGATAGGAGGGGCATGTTTTTATCTTTTACTGAAATATATAATTTTATATAGTTTAAGTCAATTAATAGGTTTGTGACCTTAATTTCCCTTCAGCTTGCTGAGCTGCGAGGGGTTCCTCGAGGGCTGTATGACGGTCCTGTCTGTGAAGTCTCTGTAACTCCTAAAGCGGTAACACCCGCATCCTCTGCCAAGACATCTCCTGCCAAACAACCAGCACAGCCAATACGGAACCTGCACCAGTCTGGATTCAGTCTGTCAGGTAAGTTCCCCTAAATTTACTGTAGACTGGGGCAGCAATATGGTTCTGTATACAAAGAGTCACTGATAACCTATTAGTTCTAAACGGATGAAGTCATGTTATGTTTATCTGTAAATCCTTGATAGAGGACTTTATGCCATAGGGACCAGTTTACACATCTGCTATACTGAGACTTATTTGGAGCTTAGTTGTCCACACTCAGCTATATGGAGTTATGTGAAAGCAGTATTCCAGATCCATTTAGATATGCATCCTTCTGAGGCTAGCTCATGATTGGCTATTGGCAATCAGCTGGGAGAATACATAGCTAAAGTGATGCTGAGGTTGCCCTATTTGTATGCCTTTTCATCATGTTTCCCCTATTATATTTTATAAGAATGTTTAGAAAGAATTGGGGTATTTTCATGGTGCCACAAATAGAACAACAAATTAAATAAATTGAACAATGTTTTATTAATAGAAAAAGATAAAAGAGAGTAAACAAATGTTGACTCTCGTGCAAAAATAAAAAAAAATCACAATAAGATGACAAACAATAATACATATAGAGCTGATTCTCTGCTCCTTTTCTTTGACTAAACAGGATTTTGATCAATTTATTTATCATATATATTACAGGTGAGTCTCACCACTATTGCACATTACTACATGTGAGCTCCATTACTACCATGGCCCATTAATTAGGATGCTATATGCCCTATATATTATGTATTGTGTTAGTGTTTTCCTCTCTTTATCTAAATTTATTGGAACATTCTAAAATGTAGGAATCGTTGTTGGTTGTTATCTTACATCTTGTTTTTTGTACTTTTTTGTAGCCAATATATTGCCTCACAGCTCCTGAAGAAGCAATTAGCGAAACATGTTGAGCCAACAGGCATTTATATAGCTTTATCAGCTCTATATGTATTATTGTTTGTCATCGTATTGTGAATTTTTTCGTTTTTTGCACATAAGAGTCAACATTTGTTTACACTCTTATATTTTTCTATTAATAAAACATTGTTAAGTTTATTTAATTTGTTTTTCTATTTGTGGCACCATAAAAATCCCCTATTTCCCAATTCTTTCTACACATTTCAATTAGGGATGAGGGTGTCTTTGATCTCTTGAATTAGTGTGACCATTGCATTGTATTTTATTAGAAGATTCCACGTATAATAACCAACTTATATTTCATTTACATTTTAACACAACTATATAAACTTTGAAATTGTAATAAAAAAAATGTGCATGCATACAAACTTTTGTGAAATTTCACAAAGAATACCAATGTCTTGCAAGGAAAATGGAGAAAATGAAAGTCAGCAGAGCTTCACCTCATTCACTAAGCTCTGAGGCAATTTCCCTTGCAAACTGAACAGTTTATTTGCATTTAATAAGCAACCCCCACATGTCTTGTGAGTTCTTCAACAAGTTTCCCAGCTGCTTTGCATAGCGACAGGACTTGGATCCTCTATGACCTACTGGCTGCAGGTCTGCTGACTGCTCAGCCCAGAGATCATAGGCTTTCCAAACCTCTCTCCCTCGAGTTTGGGGTGGAGGAACTTGACTGGCCTGACCTCAGACTGCTAGAACACCTTTGGGATGAATTAGAGCGGAGACTGCGAGCCAGGCTTTCTCATCCACATCAGTGCCTGACCAAATGCACTTCTGGAAGAATGGTCAAACATTCCCATAGACTCACTCCTAAACCTTGTGGACAGCCTTCCCAGAAGAATTGAAGCTGTTATAGCTTCAAAGGGTGGACCAACTCAATACGGACTAAGACTGGGATGCCATTAAAGTTATATATATATATATATATATATATATATATATATATATATATATATACATGCACACACACTTCCTCTCTGGCGCTGTCCCCTGCAGTAAGTCTTCTCTGCCACTAGATGTGATCAGTCTTCGGGTTTGAATGGTGCCCAGCAACATGCAACCTATTTCCTGTGAGGCCATACATACATAGACACACCCCGAGGGGGGCTCATTACAATGACCTGGGCTCCCAGTATCTCTGGACAGTGCAGGTATTACTACATGTGTGTTGCCCAGGAGTAGGGACCACCCACTACCACCACTAGGAAATAAAAGAAAAAAACGGTGGTGTCACTAGCCAGAAGACTGCATTGAAAAAAGGTAAGTATATATCTTATGTACATAACTAAGGATTGAGTATTAGACTGTGCTGTTGGGGTTTGTTGTGCCTTTGGTCAAATCTGTGCCTAAAACAAATCAAATAATGAAGTCGCACAACCTCACCTTTTTGTCTTTCAGGTGCACAGGTTGACGACAATGTTCCTCGCCGCACTACTCAACGCATTGTGGCGCCTCCCGGTGGCCGTGCCAATATCACCAGCCTAGGTTAAACCTAGAGTAATTCTCCTGCCCCGGGATTCCATTCCTTTACCAAGACAAATTACTCCAACAGATTTACCGATCCTTGGCATTTTTTTTATAGTATCAGGGGCAGTGACTTTTATAGGAGCAGAAACCAACCGTCCAGGAGACTCCTAGTGCGACATCGCACACGCATAGTGCGACATTCGTACATATCTACTTATACATGTGACTTGCAAGTGTGTTCACTGCAAGTGCCAGTTTGTATGTTTGAATGTGTGTACATAAATATATGGAGTAATATATTGATATACACACAGAGATTTTTCTCCTGGACTTTATTGGGATGACTTAGACAGCCCCGCAAGATCTGGTTTTCCTAGTGCCCATTCATTCCCCCCCTTTATCTCACCCCCACTGGTATTCTTTCATGTTATTGTGAAAGGTCACATGAGCAGAAACATCTCAACTCTGACTCTGTAGAGGTTCTTCAGGCATATGTTGAGGTTAGGTAATACAGCTATATAACTGCATTTATTATTAAAGGTGAACTCCAGTCAAGGTAATCATGGTTAGCAAACTTGTATATCAGATTATGTGCATTTGCTCCTTTTTTTTTTTTTTTTTTATTGCAAGCTGCAGAGATACCTGTACAGATACTTACAAAGTCAGTTCCAAGATGATGATTGCAGATTTGCAATGAGAAGCATGTGTGGCTGTGTCCCTTGTAAGATCAAATGGCATAGTATGCAGTGGCTAAATGTGTTCAGAACATACAGAAGCATGGCGATGTCACAGGCAGGCTTTTTGCTACTGTTAGAAGCTTATCAATTTTTTTTTAGCAGTTTCTTTGTTTTTCAAATGGTGCATCTAATAACCAGACATAAATACATAGCTATTTACCTAGGTACTGGAATACAGATTTTTAATGCACGGTCTGGAGTCCTCCTTTAGATATCTAAAGGAGATGTTTTTATGTCATGGTTTTTCCTACTCTTTGATCTGAAAACAGTTTACAAGCCAGTAATTGCATTTTATTTGCTGCAATATATCTCATTCCTAGCCGTTTTGGTAACAGTAAATAACTCAGACACAGGTGCAGTCAGATTACTTTTTCAGCACCCCAGCTATTTAACGTCTAATGCCATTCTGCAGTTTTTTTGAGGGTATTCTCTATACTGGACGTTTGTCTCCCTATTCTGATTACTGATCGGCAGTTGTAAGCTAGTCAATGGCAGAAAACACCTTAATGTAAGACTAAAGCAAAGTGACGCTAAGGACCTCCTGGGTGGCAACGCCAGTTGTGGGTGTTGGGTTGTTCGAGGGTATCCCGGTGCTGACATCGCAGGGTAGATGTTCCATTCAACCAGTTTTTAACCCATTGTGGGATTTGTGGTTGTGTTCCTGAGTGCAGGAGATGTTGTGCTAATGCTAATAAATGTGTCTAGAATGAAAATGTGCTCTCTCCGATGTCTTAAATAGCAAAGAGATAAGTCTTGTGTCTTTTTTCCCTGTAAACACTGTGTTCTGATTTCTTATCACAGGATCCACTAATAAAATGTTGTGCTTTCCTGCCGTGTCACGCCTTTTTTATTCACAGTGCAAAGGGCAGTGATGATATGGATGGTTCATGAACCCATAACAACCAATCAGAGGTCATCTCTTAAATAACTAAAGAAGATTTCTGGCTGGTGGCTGTGGCTCATTGCAGTTTAGATACCTGCCTTGTAGTGATGGTTTGTCTCTAATGTTGCTTTATGCAAAAAAAAAAAAAAAAAAAAAAAAAAACATATCTCCTGAGACCCAGACTGAGAATCCACAGACAGCAAGAAGTCACAGAAGTCGTTTAATTCAGCTTAATACATATCCAGTATACACACCAATCAGCAATTTCATTATGACTAGGGATGCACCGATATCGGTATCGGCGCCGATACTAGCCATTTTCGCGAGTATCGGTAATGGCGAAAATGCTCCGATACTGGAAGTGACGTCCAGGGGCGGATCCGGGGGGGGGGGGGCAACAGGAAAATTGCTCCCCCCCGAGAAAATATTACTGACTCTGAGGCTGAGTGTGCCTCGTGAATTCAGAGCGGCGGTCGGGACGGCATACTCTCTCAGCATTAGGAATTACTGCCCAGATGCATCGGGACTGGACAGTCCGCCCCCTGTACCTCACCCAGCAGTTTTCCAGCCTCCCTCCTGCAGGCTGCTGCTTGAGTAGGTGGGAGCTTCCTGGCTTCTGCTGCTTAAGTGGGAGGGACAGGGGATGTGCCTGCCCCCTGGGATCGTGCCAGCCTGGAAGCGGGAGGTGTGAGCAGCTGAGCAGAGGGAATGTGAACTTCCTGGAGGTAAGCTCAAGTAGCAGCACATCGTGCATTCATTTACAGGCACCTCTATGCTTAGTCTGCTGAGTTAATGCAGCTTAGCATAGAGGAGCTGACAAATGGGATTGCATCTCCTTTTCATGTGGCACAGTGAGAAATTGGGCTCATTAAAGAATTGTGACTGCCCCCTGATGTGTTCCCTCCTGACCTCTCTGGCTGTCTCCTGTACCATATCTGCAGTCTCTGGCTGTCTCCTGTACCATGCCTGCAGTCTCTGGCTGTCTCCTGTACCATATCTGCAGTCTCTGGCTGTCTCCTGTACCATATCTGCAGTCTCTGGCTGTCTCCTGTACCATGCCTGCAGTTTCTGGCTGTCCCCTGTACCATGCCTGCAATCTCTGGCTGTCCCATGTACCATGCCTGCAGTCTCTGGCTGTCCCCTGTACCATGCCTGCAGTCTCTGGCAGTCCCTGGCTGTCCCCTGTACCATGCCTGCAGTCCCTGGCTGTCCCCTGTACCATGCCTGCAGTCCCTGGCTGTCCCCTGTACCATGCCTGCAGTCCCTGGCTGTCCCCTGTACCATGCCTGCAGTCCCTGGCTGTCCCCTGTACCATGCATGCAGTCCCTGGCTGTCCCCTGTACCATGTCTGCAGTCTCTGGCTGTCCCCTGTACCATGCCTGCAGTTTCTGGTTGTCCCCTGTACCATAGGTGTATATAAGAGTGTAGCACTATTAAATTAAGTGGACAAATAAGTACATTATTACATGGACAAGATGTAAAAAGAAAGTCTTTTCACATGAAGCACAAAATAAAGTCAACCGGTAATGGAGGAGGACCTTTCAAGTGAATGGCAAAAGAACTCCAAAGGCGTCCACAACTATGGGGGAACCTCTTCCAATGGGTGGTTGTCCGTCTCAGGAAAGTAGCCCATATAAAATAAAAAGGGCCACATAGCATAATTCCGCATATAAAACAAATTTATCGAATAAAAGAAATACACTTACATTCGCATAGTAAAAAAAAGCGCTTGTAGTAAAATTATGGCAGGCAGTAGTCTTCTGACGCATTTTGTCTCACTAGACTTCGTCTGGGGTGCTCATCTACTGCTGCCATGCTCCCTAATATAGATACTGTGACAACCCTGATGAGAATCCAGCTCGTACCAATCATCGTCGTGCAATTCCGGGTTCAGCCAAAATGGCGGACCCGCGTGCGTTCCAAGCCTTGCTATTGTGTGTTAACAATGCGTTCCAGCACTTAGTTATATTAAATAGACATCCCTAAATAAACTATTTTTACATCATAAGTGATGTTTACCAATGACATGCAGAAAAATAAACAGAAAAAAACTGTCTATCTCTATCTATAGCCAGTTCTGGGGTAGCCGTCCCGTAAAGTACAAAGCGGCCGGCATTGGGGGTCAACGCAGCATACAACGACTGACATCACAACGTCAGAGTCGGACATGTGCTTCCCAATGAATGGAGCGCAAAACAAAGCAGCTGCCAACGGCGTGCGTGCCACGCCTCGCTATGCCGATCAGTTGAGCGTGACGTCGTCATCCTTAGTTAGACATGTCACTGGGATTGACAAATATATTGGTTTCTCAGAACACAGATCAATGGATAAATGTGTTTGGAAGTAAATAGGAGGACCAGCCCGGGATAACCCGTAACTTCTGGGTAGTAACTCATTGCACATCTCGACATCTATAGGATCATGGAAAATAAATATATATAGTGCAATAGTAAACAGAAAAGGAATTAAATGACACTTGATCCTAAAAACAGGAATTTAAACTAATAGTAAACACCATACAGTTATCAAGAACTGAGAAATTAAGTATATATAATCCAATTGTGAATAAAGTAAGGGATTAAGTGACAGTTAATCCTAAAGGGAGGGAAATATTTACTAATAATAGACATCCCACATTAATGTAGGATCTCTATTATATGGATTCATATATGTACATATTAGTGTCCTGGTGATTCAAAAACAATATAGGGTAAGATTATTTAAGTACATGATGTGTATACATGATGTGTATAAAGGAATCTAAACAGTTCAGTCAAGGAATGTGGGTGTCCTTTGTGTGAGCAAAAAGATTTTTAATAAAAAGTGAAAATTAAAATTAAAAATAAAAATATAACTATATATATGAGCCAAAATAAAAAAAGGAAAAGGTAATTGACAAGAATTAGTATCAAGAAATTACTTATATACCCAAAATAACTCTATAGGGGTCAGACGTGGATTCTCACTGGGTCACCCAATAGACATTGAATGTATATAGAATAGTATATATATTAAATATGTCAAAACTGAAACGATACAAATTGCAATCTATGAGCCATTAATAAAATCATTAATGTCCAGTTCCATATTCATACCATGTGGGGAGAGGGACTGTAGCTCATGTATCCAGAACGTTTCCAATCAGGAAACGCCTATGGTCATGGCACCCCCCCTCCAAGGTGGGGTGTGTTTGTCTATCACTATGAATTGTGAACCCATTGGGTTACTATTGTGGAATTCTTTGTAGTGCCTGGGTACACTGTTTCGAGTCCCTGCCTTTTAATAAGATCAATATGTTCTCCCACTAGTATGGTAAAAATTCTAGTTGTTCGGCCAACGTATTGTTTACCGCACGGACAGGTAATTAAATAAACTACATATCTCGAATTGCAGGTACAGAAAGGTTTGATAGTGTATCTCCTTCCTGTGACGGTGGATGTAAACTGTCACTTTACGTCTCTCCAATGTGTTATGTTGGCACACAACACATTTTTTACAGGGAAAGAAACCTGTCCAGTCATGAAAAAAGGAGTGACGCACCGGGGGGGGTCAACAACATTGGGTGCTATATGACCCTGTAGAGATAGTGCTCCTTTGAAAATGATTTTGGCCTGTTCGGGTAACATCTTCCCTAGGATGTTGTCTTGTCTGAGAACCTCCCAATGTTTTTTCATGATGTTTTTGATTTGTTTGTGCTGTATTGAGTATGAGGTCAACATCGCCCACTTAAATGTAGTGTCTGGTTCTCTTTCTGGTTTGGTCACAAGAAGAGACTCTCTATTTGTGTTAACCACTCTCCGGAGTTCAAAGTCTAGGGTGGCATTATTGTATCCCTTGTCAAGAAATCTTTGTTTCAAAATCTTTGCTTGTGTGATAAACATATCAGTGTCAGTACAGTTCCTACGGAGTCTCAGAAACTGGCTACCAGGAACTGCATTGAGCCAAGACCTATGATGGAAGCTATCTGTGGGAATGAAGCTGTTTTGATCTGTTGGCTTAAAGTATGTATTAAATTTAAACTGCTTGTTCACGATCTTAATTTCTAAATCAAGAAAATGTATCTCAGTCTCATTGGCTTCGTACGTCAGAGAGATGCCTCTGTCATTAGAATTGAGGCATTCAAAGAACTGTTCCAATGTCTCAAAGGTCCCGCTCCATAGGAGGAGGATGTCGTCTATGTACCTCGCCCAAAGCACCAAGGACGTGGTCTCATGGGCATAGACGACATCCTCCTCCCATTTGGCCATAAAGAGATTCGCAAGGCTGGGAGCAAATTTTGCCCCCATGGCCAAACCGCATTGTTGGAGATAGTAACGCTGGTTAAACCAAAAATAATTGTGTTTAGGTACGAATTCGAGGAGCTCTATCAGGTATTCACATTGGAAAGATGCCAAAGATTGTTCACGGTCCAGAAAGTGTTTGACTGCCTCTATCCCTCTCTCATGTGGTATGCAAGTATATAATGATGCCACATCCGCTGTGGCCATAATATAGCCATCTCGTAATTCAACATTCTCAAGAAGTCTAATCGTGGAACTGGTATCTTTCAAAAAGGAAGGTGTTTTCTTAACAATGGGTTGCAAATAAAAATCTATATATTTACCTACTCATGAGGTGATGGAGTTAATGCCAGTCACGATGGGCCTACCTGGAGGGCACACTGGATTTTTATGAATTTTCGGCAAATAATAGATGGTAGGGATTCTGGGTGCACTAGGTATCAAAAATGCTTTTTCTTTTTTATTTAAAATCTTCATATCGTGGCCTTTAGTGATGAGTTTCTGGAGCCGTTTTTTATAGGTATTGGTAGGGTTATTAGGGAGTTCAATATATGTATCTGGTTCAATTAAGATGCGGTACATCCCCTCCTCGTATTGGCTCTTATCCAGAACCACTATGCCACCTCCTTTGTCCGCCGGACGAACAACTAAATGTTTCCAGGCGCAGAGGGATTGTAGTCCCTCTTTGGACAGTGGTGGATGTCAAATGTGCTTATCAGGTAATTTGGCGAGATCCTCCAGAATGAGGTCTCTAAAGATTTTGACAGCAGGAGCAATGGGGACAGGAGAGGAGAAAAGAGAGGGATTAGCCAACCCCGAGTGTACCGTCCCTGAGGTAGCTGCGGGGTAATCAGTCCGCATCGGATTGGAAATCAAGTATCTTTTTTTTTTTTTTTTAACTGACAATTTTTTATTATTTTTTCAAGAAAATATACAAATCTGCAGCACTGGATACAGAAATTACAATTTGTAATATTACAGACAAGTCTGGCAGACAATCAGCTGATCTTTGATCAATGGAACAATTCAATGTAAACATATATTGATTGATCAAAAGGAGTTTGTGGATTGTCATACATCTCTGACAGTACATCCAATAATACCCTCTGCATAGGTGCATAAACATATACAAAAAAAAAGGGGGGGGGGGATAGAGTTATAATAGAGAGGTGAAAAAAAAAATAAAAGAGTAGAGAAGAAGAGAGAGAAAGAGAGGACAACCACCCACCTCCAGAGCCCAGGACAGCCCGAGAGGGAGCGAGCCAAAGGTCCGCAAAAAGCGCAGAGCATTAAATCGCAGGAGTCTCCAACAGGACCCAAGGTTCCCATATACGATTATGTTTATCAAGAGTATCATTTAACAAGGCTGTGAGATATTCCATTCTTTTAACATCTCTGATCCTGGAGTGCAGTTCAGACAGTGAAGGGGGTTCCCTCTTCTGCCACTTTAGGGCCACCAGACATCGTGCTGCAGTAAGCACTTGGGCTAAGAGTTTTTTTGATGTTTTAGAGAAGGTGGCAGGTGGGAGACCTAAGAGAAAGATCTTTGGATCGAGGAGCACCCCACTATCAAAGATGGATTGGAGCAGGGATTGCACCATACACTAGTAGGGGATGATTAGAGGGCAGGTCCAATAGACATGAAATAACGTCCCCCTATCTTTATAACATCGCCAACAACGGGAGTCCGCTGAAGGGTATAGAGTGGAGCAGGTCAGGGGTCTGGTACCAGTGGAATAGGATCTTATATTGATTCTCTTTATAGAGCGTGCATATGGAGCTCTTAGTAGCCTGTATCCATATGGATTGCCAGGTCTTTAAGGATAGATCTGTGCCCAAGGCCTGCTCCCACTTATCCATATAGATATACCATGGTCCATCTAATGAATAATCTGTGATCAGGATCTGCTAGGTGCGGGAGATCATGCCCTTAGGGGACGAACCCTCTAAACATAGCTTTTCGAAGTCAGTTAGGGGGGAGAATCGTAAGTTCAGCACTAGTGATTGTGCGTAATGGCGTATTTGTAAGTAACTGAAAAAAGCCTGTTTGGGAATGTCAAAGGTGTTTTGCAGTTCTCTGAAGGATCTAAGCAATCTGGTTTTAGGATCAGTTAACTGACCATAGCGGAATAAGGTCTTATCCATCCAGAAATGAGACATCTGTGAAGTTAGGCTATCAGGAATGTTGGGTGTAAATAGGAATGAGGTGACTGGGGAAGAGGTGGTAGAAAGCGGGTATGCCAATTTGGCACGTCGCCATAATGTGCGCAAGAGGGCCATTGGTCCTAGCAGTTGTACGCTGCCAGGTGTTATATCAGAACTCCAAAGCATGGAGTTCGGATGGACAGGGGCTAACCATAACTTCTCAATCTGTGTCCACCGATTATAGCCATGGAGGGTGCACCAAGAGGCTACAGGTCTTAACTGGGCTGCTAGATAATACTTAGCTATGTTGGGAAATGCCAGTCAGCCTTGGTTACGAGGAGCATATACAACCCATCTAGCAATTCTGTGTCTTTTATAGTTCCAGAAAACATTTATCAGGTCGCCCTGGAGTCTCTTTAGGTGTGAGGATGGAATGGGGATAGGGAGTGTCTCAAAAAGATATAAAAGTTTAGGTAATATCGTCATCTTTAGGGTTGCAAGTCTGCCAAAAAGGGATAACTTCAAAGATGTCCATTTGGTCAGGGAGGCTCTAATAGAGGTAAACAGTTGGGGGAAGTTGGTTTTATATAGAGTGTCATACGTGGGCGTAATAGGTACCCCTAGGTATTTTAAGGAAGAGGATTGCCAAGAGTAATTAAATGCTTGCGAAAGTGCTGATAGCGTTTGATGGGATAAATTGAGAGGAAGGACCTCCATTTTTGAACTATTAATTTTATAACCCGATAGGGTGCTATACCGGTCCAATTCAGCCTGTAAGTTCGGGAGGGAGATATGGGGTTGCGTGAGGGTGAGGAGGACATCATCCGCGAATAAGGAAATCTTAAAATCTCTAGTACGGACTGGGATATTGTGTATATTTGGGTTGTTTCTAATATGAGCTGCTAAAGGTTCAATGCACAGGGCATATAGAAGAGGGGAAAGTGGGCAGCCTTGGCGAGTCCCGTTAGATATCTGAAAAATAGGGGAGGTGGCGAATTGGGTGCGGACCTGGGCAGTAGGGGCCTAATATAGGTATGTGATAGCTCGGAGGAATCGGCCCTCAATACCCGCCCGAGTGAGAGTCGCAAACAGGAAAGGCCAGCCCAGCCTATCAAAGGCTTTTTTCGGCATCTAGACTGAGCATTACTGCCTCTATTTTGTTCCTGTTTGCAACCTCAACCAGGTCGATGACCCTCCAGGTGTTATCTCCGGCCTGTCTAAGAGGAATAAATCCTACTTGGTCTCTGTGGACCAAGGACGGCATAAAGTTGTTTAATCTATTCGCTAACAATTTCGTAAAAAATGTTAAGCCTGTGTTGAGGAGTGCTATTGGTCTGTAATTGGATGAGAGAGTGTGATCTTTTCCTGGCTTTGGGATTAGTGTCAGGTAAGAATTTTGCATATCTCTAGGGATAGGTGTATCAGAGAGAAATAAATTAAAGAGGCTTGTCATGTGGGAAAGTAGATGTGGTAGGAACGTCTTGTAGTAAAGGTACGGTAGTCCATCAGGTCCAGGGGCCTTGTTATTTGGCAACAGTTTAATCATTTCTGTCACTTCTTCTTCTGTAATGTAGGCATTAAGAGTCTCCAGGGCAGAAGAGGAGAGCCTAGGAGTATCAGAGTCCGCTAAATAGTTGTAGATGGCCTGGGATATGTCAGGGGAAGATGGGTTGTGCAGGACAGTTGGGTCATTATACAGAGCTGAGTAATAATCATGGAAAAGCTAGACTATTTTGGTAGGGTGAGATTAAAGGACACCGTTTGCATCTCTAAGGTGTGTAGTGGCGGTTGTCGCCGCCCTGTCGCGAAGTTGTTTCGCCAGGAGCGTATGCAGCTTATTTGCCTTATCATAATAAGTCTGTCTAAGCCTGATCAATGCCTTTTCTATCTTACCCAAGTCAATGTCTCTCAGTCCAGCCCTGACACTGACGAGTTCCTTAAGGGTTGCTAGAGACGGGGAGGAGAGCAAGCGCGCTTCTAAATGTTTAAGTTTATCTAAGAGGGCGCGGCGTGTTGCATTGTCGTTCTGCTTCAGGGCAGTGGAGAGCAAATACATTGACCTCTGAAGACTGCCTTATGGCCCTCCCACAGAGATGGGGTGGAAACCTCAGGGGAACAATTTTCTGCAAAGTACAGCTTCAGGGTTTGTTCCAGTTCCACTCTAGATGGGTCGTGTTTAAGGAAGTCGTTCAGACGCCAATGACATATACGAAAGGAGCCCGGGGAAAGTGCCAGGGAGAGTGTAATCGGGGCATGATCCGACCATGAGACACTTGAATATCGGAGTCCATGCATGTTCTCCGGGTCGGAGAATTGACAAAAAAGTAATCTAGTCGCGAGTGGGACTTGTGGAGATGGGAGTAGAAAGTAAATTGTTTAGCTGATGGATAAGTGGTATGCCAGGTGTCGAACAGGGCATATTTTCTAGTTAGTTGGCGAAATAGGGTGGCTTTTCTATCGGTAGTTACTTGGGTTTTCCCCTGGCTCATAGAATGTTTATCAAGACTTGGGGAGTGGATCAAGTTAAAGTCCCCTCCAATCACCAGATATTGGTGGGGGGCCGCAAATAGGCGATTAAAGACTTTGGACAGAAAGGGGATTTGATTTGTGTTTGGGGAATAGACTTTGCATAGGGTGTTATTGGCGCCTTTCCATAGACCTCGGAGAATGAGGTAATGCCCTAGTGGATCTGAATATAGAGATTGTAACTGGAAGGGGGAACCTTGCTTAAGAAGGATTGCTACTCCTGCTCGTTTATGCGGACCAGAGGCCTGGTATATTTGAGGAAAGTGTCTTAGCGCAAATATCATGGTGCCCGTTTTAGCAAGATGTGCCTCCTGAATGAAAATAATGTCAGCCTTAGACCGCTTAAACTCTCGTAATGCTAGGTTTCTCTTAATATTAGAATTAAGACCTTTTACGTTTAGTGAAAGTATGTCAATCATGGTGGGTAAATTGTGGGGGGGGGGAATAGTAGTTTACCTAGTGGGTTTGGTAGAGCCCAGGTACATGGGAGGACCACGGATCGGATCTCCAGGGCGGATTCAGTTTGGAGGTCCGCGACCCCCCGAGCGAGAACCAGGTCCCAGAGACGGATGGCATCCAAGAGGTTGAAAAGGAGAGAGAAGAGAGAGGGAAAGAATCCGATAGGAGAGAGGTAGAGAAGGAGGTACAAAAAAACACAAAAATTAGTATAAAATTAAAATTAGTTAACCATTCGCAGTATAACCCACCTACATAAGGTGGCAAGTTGGGAAACTCCGAAGGGCCCCCTCTGACATAGGAGGCAGGGATGCCACCGCCAGAAGAAATGGAGTAGGGAGCCATTCGGAGATCCCCGGGGGGGAAGAGAGGATGGACCCAAGAAGGGGGTGACCCTCTCCCGGGCCTGCCTGCAGCAATATTCAAAGAAAAGAAATCAAATTAACAAAAAGAACATTGAACCTGCATATATCAACTGGTAACCGGCATAGTGGTGACCATAGTTATGACCCGAAGAAAGCTGGTAAAACTATTGATTCGGGGAGGCTTGAGCAATAATGAAGTTTAGCCTGTAGATCCTAGAGCATTGGAAATCAAATATCTTTGAATGTTAATTTTGCGTATATATTTGTGGATATCAATAAACTTATGAAATTTATTTAATTTTCTAGGCTGGGCATACTTAAGGCCCTTATCCAACACTGATATCTCCGCTTGAGTAAGTGTCTGAGTACTCAGATTAAACACACCCTGTCCAACTAAACTCTTTTTCTCTTTTCTCCTCTGTAATCTCCTCCCCCCTCAGCAACCTCTCTCAGGTTGGGACCTCGTTTTCAGACATGTCGGTCCTCGTGAAAACCCTGATTTTCATGGGTATTAGGGTTATAGACATAAGGAGATTCATTGTAATTGTCTCTCCTATTGTTGGAGCTGTGTGTGTCTCTCAGAGGTAGATATCTGTTATGGGTACGTATTGGGGAAGAGGAATAATGATGATATGAGCTCTCATCATAGTAAGGGTCAGGGTGTGTCCCTTGTCTCAATGGTGAAGGGGAGTGGGGTTGGTTATCATAGTCCCAATAAGGACGAGATTCATGGTGGTGTGTATTCCCTCTATAGTTACCTCTATTTCCTCGTTTACCTCTATGGTTACCCCTGCCTCTAGAGAAATCTTTAGGAGTCTGTGGACTGAAATGACATACTCTCGATTGTGAGCTATGTGATTCTTCATTGCGTTTCTCTAAACCACTTGGGGTTCCACGACCCCTGGTGGAAGTGGATTGAGGAACAAAGGGTGTTGCAGTTGTTGGGGCGCATGTTGGTATAATCTCCTCCGTAACCCCAGAGGTGACTTCCATAGATGGGGTGACCACAAAAAGTTTCTGCCAGCCAAAAACTGTATTAGTTCTGTAGTCTCCCACATCCCGGGAGTATTTCTTCTGTTTCTTGTACATTCAAGAAACTGATACCTGCGTCATTAAAGTACTTGAACCATGAGTCTAAATCAGTTTCCCCTTGTTGAGGTTGTGCCTCCCAACGAAGGCTCCTAGGTACCATCTGTTCTGAGATATATTGTTGTAAAAATACCAAATCCCATTGTAGATGGAGTTCTGTTGTCATGACATTTTTCAATCTCAAAAACAGTCCTCCCACCTCAGTGTCGCTCCCAGTTGCAATAAAAACTCCCTTGGTATTAACCTTGTGAGATGCCCGATAATCAAAAACATCCATCATAAAGATAGGTGGTAATAATACAGAGCAGCAGCAGTGTGTATTCCAAACAAATGTACAGGCAAAAAACAAAAACGGGGTTAACCCTGCGCTTGCTCAACCAATCAGCTGCTAACACAACAAAGTGGAATGTTTGTTAAAAATAAATAGGTGTATATAAGAGTGTAGCGCTATTAAATTAAGTGGACAAATAAGTACATTATTACATGGACAAGATATAAAAAGAAAGTCTTTTCACATGAAGCACAAAATAAAGTCTCTGGTGGTCTTCATAAACCAATAGTTGGATAAGAACAGTCCCGTTCACCACGTGAATAACTGATATGGAAAAGTTAATGTGATGGACCCTCCACACAGAAGAGATGTAGGCTTACCAGAGGGGGTGGACTCATAAGAACTCGTAAGCTCAATGAATCAGAAGGGCTTGTATTACCAACCGTTAATGGAGGAGGACCTTTCAAGTGAATGGCAAAAGAACTCCAAAGGCGTCCACAACTATGGGGGAACCTCTTCCAATGGGTGGTTGCCCGTCTCAGGAAAGTAGCCCATATAAAATAAAAAGGGGCCACATAGCATAATTCTGCATATGAAACAAATTTATTGAATAAAAGAAATACACTTACATTTTCATAGTAAAAAAAGCGCTTGTAATGGGGCGTGTCCGGATGTAGAGGGAATAGGACGCGTTCCAGAGGAGCTCCGCCGGTCCTGATAGCATCCGTAGCCATCCTGCTTTATAGGACACTTATTTCACCAACTGATTCCCCGCTACTGCTTGGAGCCATCTGCAGCAGGGACAGTGCTTATTGTGGCAGCCGGCTGACTGACGGAGCTGCGGCGGGCCCTCGGCTGGCTCCACACTCTAGAGGCAGCCGCCATCTTGAGGCCTGCAGAACCTCCGCGATCCCCGACCTCAGGTGCCGCGATCGGCGGGAGGAAAGCCGCCGCACGCTGCACATTAGTGCCATCAGTCTATGGGACGTAGCGGGCCTCGGAGGAGATAAGAGGGTCTACTGGACGTGCTGCGGCGGCTCTCGGTGGACTCTGTACTCCGGCCGCCGGCCGCCATCTTGCGGCCTAGACACAACAATAATCCCTGGGCTCGGGTGCCTTGATCTGCAGAGGGGGAGCCGCCGAGTGGCCAGCGACATGAAGAGATACTGAGAGGGGGCAAAAAAGGACATTGAAGGACTCATAGAGGCCGTTCCCGGGCACACGCGGCCTTCACCCAGCTTCCGGCCTACAGGACTAACCACAGCCTGGACACTAAGGTACCTATCTGTGGGGGTGGTGCATAGCTGCAGGGTTGATTGACCGAATCTGAGCTGAGCGCTGCCTATTATTATAGTTTATCCCATCCAGCAGTGGAGGGCACCTGGGCATGAGAAGAGGCAGGTCTGGCTCCGCGAAGACAGGTGGGCATACCCCTACAGTTTCCTCACAGCGGAGGTCACAGGCCCCAGTGGGCCAATCCAGCTACACGCACATGGCGTCTCAGACCATCCCCACAGACCCGGAATCGGAAGAGGATCGCTTTCAGGCTCTAATGCTGGCTATCTCTGGCTGTCAGAACACCTTAACGGCCAAAATTGACACCCTGCAAATGGAATTTGGACTAATGCGTAGGGATATGGACAAGATGCGGGATCACATGACTGAAGCGGAGCGGCGTATTAGCGACTCGGAGGACGCCGTTCGAGACAATCGGGCCTCCATCCATACCCTACAAGCCAAGGTAAAGATTCTCGAATCGCGGGCTGAGGACAGTGAGAACCGCAGCCGTAGGAACAATTTGTGGCTGGTAGGCCTGCCAGAGGGCTCTGAGGGTCAGGACCCTACGGCTTTCACGGAGACCCTGCTCCGCACCCTACTTCCACAGGCCCCGTTTTCCCCGCACTTTGTAGTGGAACGAGCACACAGGATGCCTCCTGTGCAGGGCCCACCTGGGGCCCCTCCCTGTACCTTCATTTTTCGGTTGTTGAACTTCCGGGACAGGGACATGGCCCTCAGGGAGGTCCGGAAGATCCCGGAGCTTCGCTTTGAAAATATCAAGATTATGATGTTTCCAGACTACTCTATCGACACCCAGCGGCTCCGCAGAACCTTCGACCACGTCAAGGCACAGCTCCGTCTGAAAGGGCTAAAGTATAACATTGTTCCCGGCTCGCCTTAGAGTGATCGATGGAGAGTCTTCCCAATACTTCACCTCGCCGGAGGAGGCCTCCCGCTGGTTAGATACCCTGCCCCAGGTTCAGAGGGGACAAGAATAGTATCTACAGGAGTGCTAGTGCAAATGCCCGATGTTGCACCCTGGTGCTTTATCTGTGACTGTCCCAGTTGCGAATGCTTATCACCATCCACACCTGCCGAGATGAACGCTTTCCTCTTTTTGTTAATTTTTATTTTTGCTCCTGTTTTTGCTTACGCGGATTCAAAGCCACTCTTTCTACCCCATGTTTTCTGTTTTGTTTCACTGGAATGCGCCTGTGGGGGCGGGCGCAAGATGGCGGCCGGCGGCCGGAGTACAGAGTCCGCCGAGAGCCGCCGCAGCACGTCCAGTGGCAGTGGTTAGCAGTGGCAGTGGTTAGCTCCCTTATGTTTCTTAACCCCAGGAATATCACTGAGATCTACATGGCTGCTTCATCCTTTATCCCCATCGAGTAAGGTGACAATATGGTAGAACAACTACATTATACTTTTTGCCTGCACGAAAGGGTGATCGACGGAGGTGAATATTACTCTCCAGGGCCTCCTATAGAGGTCTATGGGTTGTATATACCTGATCTGTATGTGCCCCTAGCTGTGGCTAGGTGTTTCTCCTTCAATGTCCTTTTTTGCCCCCTCTCAGTATCTCTTCATGTCGCTGGCCACTCGGCGGCTCCCCCTCTGCAGATCAAGGCACCCGAGCCCAGGGATTATTGTTGTGTCTAGGCCGCAAGATGGCGGCCGGCGGCCGGAGTACAGAGTCCGCCGAGAGCCGCCGCAGCACGTCCAGTGGCAGTGGTTAGCAGTGGCAGTGGTTAGCTCCCTTATGTTTCTTAACCCCAGGAATATCACTGAGATCTACATGGCTGCTTCATCCTTTATCCCCATCGAGTAAGGTGACAATATGGTAGAACAACTACATTATACTTTTTGCCTGCACGAAAGGGTGATCGACGGAGGTGAATATTACTCTCCAGGGCCTCCTATAGAGGTCTATGGGTTGTATATACCTGATTTGTATGTGCCCCTAGCTGTGGCTAGGTGTTTCTCATATTAGTTTTATCATTATGGTTACTTTTCTAGTTTACAGTTTGCATGGATCCCTTTTATGTTGCTTTTATCCTCAGGATACGGACGGATGTCTCTGGACTGCACCGAACTCTGACCGCCCCTGTGTCTGTTTGGTGGCTGTCTGGGGGTTGTCTCTTTGCCTCATAGGAGACTATCCTAGGCCTTAATGGGTCTTGTTTTGGGTATAGGCACGCCGAGTTCCACAACGGTTGTGCAGGGTGGGAGGGGTTGGGGTTTTTGTTTTCTTGTTTTTTTATGTTACCTTTTTTTTAAATAAGACAGATGAGTGACAATGTAAGTTATACAAAGGTGCTGTGGATTCGGGCCCTGCCATCGCTTTGCCTGGATCGGTGGCGGACCCATATGTACAGTATATTTGTGATGATGCCGACTTCTCAGGGTCCAGCTGACTGTGAACTAATCCTTATAAATGTATCTCTTCCCATAGTATGGCCCCCCTGAAAAGCCTTTCTTGGAATGTCCGGGGCCTTGGTGATAAAATAAAGCGTTCCCTAGTGTTCGATTATATTAAGAAATATAACCCTCATATATGGATACTGCAAGAAATGCACCTAGTGGGGAGTAAGATAATGAGTCTTAAACGCCCCTGGGTAGGGCGGCATTTTCATGCCACCCACTCTGGATACTCTCGTGGAGTCAGTATTTTGATCCACAAGTCGCTTCAATTTGAGCTGCTAGATGTCAAGCTGGACCCTGGGGGTAGGTATGTGCTACTTCATGTATTTATTGACACAGTTGAGATGGTGGTGGTGGGCATCTGCTTGCCACCCCCGGCTGACATCTCCCTTTTGCATAATCTTATCCCCCTCCTAGTTCAATATTCCACAGACAATGTCCTTCTGGCAGGGGACTTCAATATAGCGCCGGACCCATCCCGAGATAGACTTACCCCTGACTTAGCCACAGACTCTTCCTTATCCAGATGGGCGGGCATCTTTGGTTTTGAGGATGTGTGGAGATGGAAGCACCCCAATGAACGCTCCTACAGGTGCTGCTCCCTTTCCCATAATACGCTATCTCACATTGATCTCCTCTATGCCAGTGGCAGTCTTCTGCCTAGGCTTAGGGAGGTCAAGATCCTGCCCAGGGGAATATCGGACCATTCACCGATGTTCTGTGCTATACAAACGGTAACACCTCCAACTGACAGAATTTGGCGTCTGTCTAAATTTTGGATAAATCACCCGACTATAGAATTTGAGATGGCCACTTTGATTAAACAATTCTGGTTGATAAATGCTAACTCTACTACACCGGGGAATGACTGGGACGCATTTAAAGCCTATATTAGAGGATGTTATATGTCTTCTATAGCTATGGAACGTAAAAATAACCAAATTACACTGGAGGAAGCGGAAGCCAAGGCTCAATCTCTTGAATCTGACTTCGCCCTCACGGCTAACCCCATCACAGGACAGGACATGAAAGCAGCGTATAGGGAGGTTTTGCTTCTTAGGGTGGCCAAAGTTAATAAAAGACAGTTGGTTCAATCCCAAAGTATCTTTGAACAGGGGGAAAAGACGGGGAGACTGTTAGCCTGGCTTGCTAAAGAGCATTCCCCGACCTCCACTATAGCGAGTATTAGGGCGCCAGACGGGACGGTTAAGACAGATCCATCAGACATAAACACATGCTTTATGGAATTTTACTCTAGTCTGTACTCATCAAGAGCAGGATACTCTGAGGAAGAGCTGTCTGGGTTCTTGGATGAGGTGGAATTTCCTACTCTTACTCCGGAGGCTAGGAAATCTCTAGACAGCCCGATTACACTAGAAGAGGTCCAACTAGCTTTGGGTTCCCTCCAATCAGGTAAGACTCCAGGAGCGTATGGGTTCCCTCCTGAGTTCTATCAACAATATGCTGAGGAATTGACACCTAGACTACACAACATGTTTATTAAGACGCTAAAAGGAGGAGCCCTCCCCCCATCTATGGCACAAGCCATAATAGTTGTGGTGCTTAAACCAGGGAAGGATCCCCAATTATGTTCGTCCTATAGGCCCATTTCCCTCTTGAATTCTGATGCCAAAATATTGACCAAAATTCTTGTCAGACGTCTAAATGAGGTAATACTGTCACTAGTACATGAGGATCAATCGGGCTTTATGCCGGGCAAGAGCACGGACATCAACCTGCGGAGACTGTATGCGGTCTTGTCCTCGGGGGTTGGAGACGTTGACCAAGCGGTAGTGGCCTCCCTGGATGCGGACAAAGCTTTCGATTCTGTGGAATGGAACTATCTATGGGAGGTCCTCCGCAGATATGGATTTGGTCCCGTCTTCATCTCCTGGGTTGAGGCTGTGTACAGATCCCCGTCAGCTAGAGTACGTACTGGAACGGTCCTCTCCCCACCTTTTCCCCTTCATAGGGGAACAAGACAGGGTTGCCCACTGTCCTCGGGGCTTTTTGTGTTGGCGATAGAACCCATAGCTATCCTTATTAGATCCACCTCTCGGATACAGGGTATAAATATAGGCCCACTACAAGAAAAGGTGTCATTGTACGCAGATGACACCTTGTTATATCTTAAAGATGATGGAAACTCATTGACACAAGCACTTCAGGTCATAGACAGATGTGGGCGATACTCAGGAATATGTATTAACTGGGGGAAATCAGTATTGTTTCCACTGCACTCTGGGGTTGTTCCTGTACATCTGGATGCCCAACTTCGCCGGGTATCAAAGTTTAGATACCTCGGCGTGGTGATACATAGAGACCTTCGCCAATTCATTGGCCTGAATTTGGCCCCGGTGATGTCTCGGGTGACCCACCAATTTTCCTCCTGGAGGTCTCTTCCCCTCAGTCCAGTGGGCCGCGTAAACTTAATTAAGATGTCCATCCTCCCCAAATTCACCTACCTATTCAGACAAACTCCTGTACCCATACCTATTTCCTTTTTTAACAAACTCGATAGTCTGGTCGTCTCCTTCGTATGGAATGGGAAGACCCCCAGAAAAGCAAAAACAACATTACAACTTCCGGTTACATTGGGTGGCCTCGCACTCCCCTGTTTCTTAAAATACTATTGGGCTGCAGTCCTGGTGACGTTGAAGTGGTGGTTGGTGGAGGAGCCCTCTAACCCGGCGTCTACTGTGGAGGCCGCGTTGCTGGGTTCCTACTCGGAGCTACGAAATCTCATACATAGAGGCCCCCGCTCCAATCCGAAGTTGTCCGTGCCCATGAAAACGACCATTAAAGTGTGGGATACGGTGAACATGAAACTAGGGAAACAAAATACGTGGTCCCCTGTGACACCACTTTGGGGTAACCCACGGCTGAGTCACTTTCAATAGATACCAGACCCCATCATATGGGCCAGATACGGAGTAGTTGCCCTTAGTGATATTGTATCGCAGGGACAACTGATAACGTTTGATGACCTGAAGAGTAAAAAAGGACTCCCAAACCAGATGTTCTTTAGATTTCTTCAGATAAGACATGCTTTTCGCTCTCAGTTTCCCAACCCGGTAACTTTACAGATGTCTGATTTAGAAACGGAACTTCGGGTACCTGAAGGCACTAGACTGCTCTTGACTATATATAACAGACTTGCCCTGTTGGACACATCTAGAGTCTCACAATTTATGTCATTCTGGCAGCGGGACATCCCTGACCTGACTGATGACGATTGGCAGGAGGGGGTGCAGCAATATTTAACCTTGACCATTTCTTCTAGGGACAGGTTTGCCCAACTGAAATTTCTCCATTGTGCTTATTATTCCCCTTCGTGCTTAGCCAAAATCTATCCAGATAGAACAGCCGTTTGCCCCAGGTGTGGCTCAGACGGTGCAGATTTTTTTCATACAGTGGTCATGTCCGAGGATAGTGGATTTTTGGAGGACAGTACTAGATGATATTAATTCGGTGGGCAAACTCAGGGTCCCATACAGTCCTATCCCCCTCCTGCTGGGCATATGTGATTTTCTTGAGGCCCCAAAAAAGGAAAAAACTATTTGTTTTTTACACAGCTTTGTATGCCAGAAAGGCGATTCTCCTTAACTGGAATCAGCCTCAACCACCCACTAAACAACTATGGCTCTCACTCATCAATGCAGCTCTTCCCCTGTACAAATTAACGTATATGGGAAGAAATTGTCCGAAGAAATTTGATAAAATTTGGGCGGACTGGGTGGAGGCCAAACACCTGACCATTCCGTAGAGTAACTGAATACTCCACCTTATACAATTGGCTATCCACTCATCCCTGCCTCATTTACTTTTGCCCTGGGCATGACCTACTCGCTAAACAGTTAATATATCGATAGAGGTGGAGGGTTCCGGCCGAGCCCCCCCCCCACCTGACCCTTCTCCTTTCCTACCCTCCTGACTCCAGGGGATCGCATACAGTGATCTAGATTTGAATTTTTATAAGTCTACTCTTGCCATCGATTAGGATATTGAAATGTGACATCATCGAGGGGCAGGAGGCGGAGCCTAGCAGAGCAGACATGCATTGTTAGAGCTCCACACCGCTGAGAAGAGAAGGACAAAGCGGAGCCTGCAGGCTCAAAAGGTATCCATTTGAACCTTTTTGCCCCAGGGAACAAACTGTGAAAGTTTGGGCAGGAAATATGGTACTGGGAGGAAACCGTGGCAGAAATAAAAATCACCTCACAAAGAGCTCACAGGCACTCACTGCAGCTGAAGCAGCTCCAGTCACCTCACAATACACAGCATCAGGGCGCTCTCACAGACAGAAAATGTCACAGCAAGACTCTCCATTTGAGTCAGATACAGAACAAATCCTCTCACAAACTTCTCCACAAGCCTCCTCAGTATCCCCAGTAATATTATTACAATTTGAAAAGATGCTTCATAAGGCTTTAAAACAAACCTCAGACCAAATAACAAAAAGCCTAACCAAAGAAATAAGAGAGCTGGGAAACCACACCGCAGCCTTAGAAATAAAAATGGATGAAATTGAAATTACAACCCAAGAAAATATAACAGAATTGGAACAATTAAAAAAAGAGAATTTAATACTTCAAACTAAGCTCGAAGATTACGAAAATAGAGCCAGACGTTCAAACTTGCGCATAAGGGGAATACCTGAAACTGTGACAGACCTGCAATCTACTATTACTGCTCTATTACAAGAACTAAAGCCAGATATCCCTATTGGACGTTTAGAACTGGACAGAGTACACAGAGCCCTCACAGCCAAAAAGAAAGATGGACCCCCACGTGATATAATCACAAAATTTCATTATTACAGAACGAAAGAACAAATACTAATTGCTGCAAGAGAAAAAAAGGAACTTAATTTTCAAGGACACAATTATCAAATTTTTGCTGACCTATCCCAACTTACTATTACTAAAAGACGATCCATGAAACCCCAACTAATGGAACTGCAACGCCACAACATTATGTATCAATGGGGCTTCCCCTTTTCAGTCAGATTTAACTACCAAGGTACAATTTACAGAAGCAGATCAGTAGATGAACTACAACAAACCCTTTTAAAATTAAATCTGACAGAATCCACAAGCAGCAACACTCCCACACGCAGAAGAATGGCGTCATCTTCACCTTCAGGCAGCACCCAGAAAATTTCAGAACAAAATGGGAATCATCATTCTCACAAAAGAGGCCGTTATGCCACATCATCCATGGACCAAGAAGATTCAATGGACTGACATCCTAATTCCTGATATCTCTTCATTTATTATACTAAGAGATGGTTCTCTGTAAAAAACCTATATTTATAACTGAATGTAACTGCATTCTGATAGTCACACACTGTGTGGGATCATGTTACATTCCAGTTATATTTCTTATTACTTCTGATTCATATAGCCTTAGAATATATAAGTGAAATAAGGAAATTCTTGTTCAGTTATATATTTTCAGGTAATAACAATAGATTTATTACTTTTTAGGACAAATATGTTCAATAATCCAGAAGTAATGGAAGCTTTTTCTTTCTTTTCTTAAAACAAATATATTATTACCTAACTAGTTCCTAGAATTATGTTTTTGTTTATTCTAATCTGAAGCAATACAACCTCAATTTTATGAGTTAACATATCTAAACAGTTGCATATGAATAAAATATGTAATTGTTTACTCTAAAAGGGTTAAAATCCCAAAATAATTCAAACTATCTTCATCAATACCAAAGTTATTAACAGTACCTTTCTAACTGAATTATTTAGCCTAGGGTAAGACTAACCATATACAACCACCCTGGAATAAATAATTTCAACAAAAACTATATTCTGCACTCCAATTAATGAAACATCATTTTGATGTCTTTTGACATAGCACTTCTCTCCTGTAAGCGGAAGATCCGTGTACCCCCATTAGCCCTCCTCATTCTCCCAACCATATTATGTGGGAGTGTGACGAAGGCACTTATTCCCCTGAGAGAGATATTTATTCTCTTTCACGGGTAAATTGTGATTACTTGCAAAAAATAATTTATACAATGTATCATCTAATCTCATATGTTTTTCGTTTACTCTTTACTCCAGAATTCACTGGTTTCTTTTCTATCTATTCATCTCTTCAGTCCACACAGGTTGATCTGCGCAGTCAGCTCTGCATAACAAAAAGTAAGTCAAAACTATTTGATCTATTGCCATGGCACCACTAAATATACTTTCCCTGAATGTTCAGGGAATAAATGTCCCTCAAAAAAGGACCAAAGCTTTCCGTACTTTCCATAACAAGAAGGCTCACATAGTATGCCTCCAAGAAACACACTTCACCAAAGATTCTACTCCAAAATATATTTCTCCTTTTTATCAACAAATTTACACGGCTTCTGCCTGTACCAAGCAAAGGGGAACTCTAATTGCATTTCACCGATCCACACCATTCACCTTATCATCAGAAATTAAAGACCCAGAAGGTAGATACCTGATACTCATGGGTTATATAATGGATACAGCAATCACGGTGATTTCCTACTACGCTCCTAACAAACAACCTACACCATTCCTCTCACATATATTACAAGTGATTAATACACACAAAATAGGAACAGTGATAATGTGTGGGGATTCAAACCAGGTCCTCCTCCCATTTCTAGATAAATCACCTTTTACACCATCCAAAATAACCTCTAGATTACCTTTTCTCAACTTCTTTCCAAATACAATCTGGTAGATTCATGGAGAGAAAGTAACCCAATGAAAAAGAAATTCACTTATTTCTCGCACCCTCATCAAACCTTCACCAGAATAGATCATATTTTTCTAATAGGAATGATACCAGAAATTATTGCATCAGATATAATTCCGATTCCGTGGTCTGACCATAATGCAGTATACACTACTATAGCCTCAGCCATACCAAAAGCGCATGACCCAACGTGGTACTTACCGGACATAATGCTCAAACACCCACTACATCAGATGGCCATTGAACAAGCTTTAAAGGAATACATATCAATTAATAATACAACAGACATCTCCCCAATAACACTGTGGGAAGCTCATAAGCCTGTCTTGCGTGGTACAATACAAAGACAAATGGCACTATTTAAACGGGAACGCAAAAATCTAGCAAAAAAACTAGAACTCAATTTTAATGCAGCCTACATATCATTTCAAGATAATCCATCTCAGAGTACAAAATCTCATCTGGAAAAATCTAGATTGGAATACGATCTATTTCTCACTGAGTCAGTTGATAAATCCCTCAAACGCTCCAAACACAATTTCTACATGAATACAAACAAACCAGGTACATATTTGGCTCGGGCATTAAATTCAGCTAACAAATCTTTCAAACCAATACGTTTGAAATTATCAAAAAATGTTTACACTTGTAATCCAGTTAAAATAGTCCATAAATTTCACTCACATCTCGCAACTTTATACAAGACAAACAATGAATTTAATCCTACAGAAGCTGAATCCTTCTTCTCAAAAATAACCTTACCTGAGTTATCTCAGAATCAAAAAAGCAGTTTGGATGAGCCTATAACTATAGATGAAGTTGCTAACGCCATAAAAGACCTAAAACTTAACAAAAGACCAGGCCCAGACGGCTACTCGGCTTTATACTATAAAACATTCTCAGAAATACTCTCTCCCATTCTCACTGAAACTTTTAACAAACTTCTAGATGGACATTCTTTTCGGCAAGAAACACTAATGACAATTGTTTGTATGATCCCAAAACCCCTTTCTGATGATACTTCCTGTATGAATTGTCGGCCTATCTCTCTGTTAAACCTCGATATTAAATTATTAGCAAAAATAATAGCAAAACGCCTCAATAGCATTATAGGAAAATTAATACATAGAGATCAAGTAGGCTTCATGCCAAATAGACAGGCAGGCGATAATATACGCAGGGCAGTGTTATTGGCACATATTGCTAAAAAACGGAAAATCCCTTTATGTTTTCTATCTCTCGATATTAAGAGGGCATTTGACACAGTATCCTGGCAATATATGCAATATTCATTACAAAAATGGGGTTTTGGACCCCACTTTTTAACATGGATCAAAGCATTATATAATAAACCCAAAGCCTATATAAAATATGCTGGATACAAATCTGAAGCCTTTAATATCGAAAGAGGTACCCGACAGGGTTGCCCATTATCTCCCTTATTATTTGCCCTTATACTCGAACCCATGGCCCAATACATCAGAACAAACCAAACTATAACTGGCATTGAAGTAGGAGGTATTACACACAAATTATGTATATTTGCAGACGATATATTACTTTTTCTATCATCACCACAGGTCTCTGGTCCTAACTTAATACCAGCTCTTGATGGATTTGCAGCCCTATCCGGCCTTATGATTAATCCTAAGAAATGCCTAGTGCTTAATATTTCACTCACAAACATGGAATTGATCCCGGCTAGGGCTGCACTCCCATTCACATGGGCAGAAAAATCAATCCCATATCTTGGAATTCATTTAACAGCATCTCATTCTGACTTATTCTCAACCAATTATCCTCCTGTATTAAGACAGATCACAAATCTAATAAAACAATGGTCGCAACTTCCTTTATCCTGGATAGGGAAGATTAATGCAATCAAAATGACTATTCTACCCAAATTGCTTTATCTATTCAGAGTCCTCCCTATTCCAATTCCTTCCTATTTTTTGAGAATAGTACAAAAAAGAGCAACTTCGTTTATATGGGGCTCTTCTAAACCACGTATACCTATACACACACTACATCTTCCCAAAAATAAAGGAGGCCTGGGATACCCTAATTTTACTAACTACTACAGAGCAGCACATTTGGCCAGTCTGTCCAAATACCATGCAAAACAGGAAATCCCATTATGGGTATTTATGGAGGCTTCAGAAAATGACCCTCTATTAATATCAAATTTATTATGGCTTGGTCCTAAAGACCGCTTTAAAATTCATAATCCCATAACTAAACACTTCTTATCTCTCTGGGATAAACTAAAAACCAAATATCAGTTACAATCTCCACACAATCCTCTCCTTTCTTTTATCAGAAATCCGGCCTTTTATCCGGCATGGATCTACCCAAATTCTTTTAAAGCTTGGACAACATCAGGCATTCAGACACTAAATGACTTCATAGCATCTAAATCATTCCTTTCATTCCCATCGCTTAGAGAAAAATATGATCTACCAAACTCTGAGATATTTAGATATCTCCAAATCAAAAATTTCTATACACCATTCCTAAAGGGGGATACACCATTATCCCAATTATCCATTTTTGAATCAATCTGTACAAAAGATCCATTTGCTAAAGGTACAATTTCATCACTTTATAATCAATTATATGGAGTAGCAAATCTTAATAGACCCTCTTACGTTCAGAGGTGGGAGGAGGACCTGGGACGAACTTTAGAAGACACGGACTGGTCTAATATATGGCTCACATCTAAGTCATCTTCACCCAACATCTTGGCACTGGAGACAAATTATAAAGTCCTAACTCGCTGGTACCTTGTACCCGCTAGAGTGGCAAAATATTCACCTAATACCTCAACTCTTTGTTTTCGAGGATGCCCAGAAATAGGCACATATTTACACATATGGTGGACGTGCCCAGTAATCCAAACCTTCTGGAAGGAAGTCTTCGTGATTGCATCTAAAATATTTAAAAAAATAATACAACCAGATCCATATTTAACTTTACTTAATCTAAAACCGGAATGGTTAACACTCTCTCAATTCAAACTTATGATCCAACTAATAACGGCTGCAAAACAAACAGTGGCCAAGGCATGGAAATCTCCTACATTGGTACTAGCAGAAACAATTCACAGAATGAATAATACAATGTCCCATGCTAAGATGGTAGCCATCGATCAAAATCAAATTCCAAAATTTGAAAAACTTTGGCATCCTTGGATAAAACAACAGTTCCTGTCAAATTTCAATGACTCTGTCCTGTTGCCATGGTAACAGATTAAATGACTTACAGAGACACCCATTCTAAGGCTTCAAAGAGAACTAAAAAGAATAATAAACTGACGAGCGGGACAACCTTGTGGACCATACCTCTACCTTTCAACCCTTTTTCTTCTTTCTCTTTCCTTTTCTCCACCTTACGATTAAAGCTCATTATCAGAAATTATTTGACCTATATACACTCTACTTGTAAACAATATGTATAGTAGGTATAAATCATTTAAATACCTACAAAAGTAACTAAGGAAATGATATATATCTTTAATTTAGATTTACGTGAACCCAATGTTTAATATTTGAAATTTCATGATATTTACCTATATAAAACCCTACTGTAAAACAATGAGCTTACTTTATAGATCCTTGTAAACTTACTTTATGTATCTTTATGTATCTTTATAACATTGTATACTCAATAAACTTCTTTTGACAAGGAAATGTGACATCATCAGTGTACTTTTTGACTTGACATTGTATAGCTGATTATTGTACAATATCTGTCTTAAGTTAATGTAACCCGTTATTTTTATTCTGTTTGTTTGTGACAAATAAATAAACTTTATGTTAAAAAAAAAAGCGCTTGTAGTAAAATTATGGCAGGCAGTAGAGTCTCCCGACACGTTTCGTCTCACTAGACTTCGTCTGGGGTGCTCATCTACTGCTGCCATGCTCCCTAATATAGATACTGTGACACCCCTGATGAGAATCCAGCTCGTACCAATCATTGTCGTGCACTTCCGGGTTCAGCCAAAATGGCGGACCCGCGTGCGTTCCAAGCCTCGCTATTGTGTGATAACAATGCGTTCCAGCACCCTTAGTTATATTAAATAGACATCCCTAAATAAACTATTTTTACATCATAAGTGATGTTTACCAATGACATCTCTTCATGCAGAAAAATAAACAGAAAAAACTATCTCTATCTATAGCCAGTTCTGGGGTAGCTATCCTGTAATGTACAAAGTGGCAGGCATTGGCGCTCAACGCAGCGTATGACGACTGACGTCACAACATCAGAGTCGGACATGTACTTCCCAATGAATGGAGTGCAAAACAAAGCAGCCACCAACGGCGTGCGTGCCACGCCTCGCCATGCCGTTCAGTTGAGCGTTATGCCGTCATCCTCAGACGTGTCTAAACATCACTGGGATTGACAGATATGTTGGCCTCTCAGAACACAGATCAATGGATAAACGTGTTTGGAAGTAAATAGAAGGACCAGCCCGGGATAACCCGCAACTTCTGGGTAGTAACTCATTGCACATCTCGACATCTATAGGATCATGGAAAATAAATATATATAGCGCAACCTTTTGAGTCATCTTGAGAAAGAGGACAGAGATAAAAGGTACAAGAAACAGAAGAAATACTCCCGGGATGTGGGAGACTACAGAACTAATACAGTTTTCGGCTGGCAGAAACTTTTTGTGGTCACCCCATCTATGAAAGTCACCTCTGGGGTTACGGAGGGGATTATACCAACATGCGCCCCAACAACTGCAACACCCTTTGTTCCTCAATCCACTTCCACCAGGGGTCATGGGACCCCAAGTGGTTTAGAGAAACGCAATGAAGAATCACATACCTCACAATCAAGAGTACGTCATTTCAGTCCATAGACTCCTAAAAATTTCTCTAGAGGCAGGGGTAACCATAGAGGTAAACGTGGAAATAGAGGTAACTATAGAGGGAATACACACCACCATGAATCTCGTCCTTATGGGGACTATGATAACCAACCCCACTTCCCTTCACCATTGAGACAAGGGACACGCCCTGACCCTTACTATGATGAGAGCTCATATCATCATTATTCCTCTTCCCCAATACGTACCCATAACAGATATTTACCTCTGAGAGACACACACAGCTCCAACAATAGGAAAGACAATTACAATGAATCTCCTTATGTCTATAACCCTAATACCCATGAAAATCAGGGTTTTCACGAGGACTGACATGTCCGAAAACGAGGTCCCGACCTAAGAGAGGTTGCCAAGGGGGGAGGAGATTACAGAGGAGAAAAGAGAAAAAGAGTTTAGTTGGACAGGGTGTGTTTAATCTGAGTACTCAGACACTTACTCAGCGGAGATGTCAGTGTTGGATAAGGGCCTTAAGTATGTCCCGCCTAGAAAATTAAATAAATTTCATACGTTTATTGATATCCACAAATATATACGCAAAATTAACATTCAAAGATATTTGATTTCCAATCCGATGCAGACTGATTACCCCGCAGCTACCTCAGGAACGGTACACTCGAGATTGGCTAATCCCTCTCTCTTCTCTCCTCCTGTCCCCATTGCTCCTGCTGTCAAAATCTTTAGAGATCTCGTTCTGGAGGATCTCGCCAAATTACCTGATAAGCACATTCGACATCCACCACTGTCCAAAGAGGGACTACAATCCCTCTGCGCCCGGAAAAATTTAGTTGTTCATCCGGCGGACAAAGGGGGTGGCATAGTGGTTCTGGATAAGAGCCAATACAAGGAGATGTATATTGAACTCCCTAATAACCCTACCAATACCTATAAAAAACAGCTCCAGAAACTCATCACTAAAGGCCACGATATGAAGATTTTAAATAAAAAAGAAAAAGCATTTTGGATACCTACTGCACCCAGAATCCCTACCATCTATTATTTGCCGAAAATTCATAAAAATCCAGTGTGCCCTCCAGGTAGGCCCATCGTGACTGGCATTAACTCCATCACCTCACGAGTAGGTAAATATATAGATTTTTATTTGCAACCCATTGTTAAGAAAACACCTTCCTTTTTGAAAGATACCAGTTCCACGATTAGACTTCTTGAGAATGTTGAATTACGAGATGGCTATATTATGGCCACAGCGGATGTGGCATCATTATATACTTGCATACCACATGAGAGAGGGATAGAGGCGCTCAAACACTTTCTGGACCATGAACAATCTTTGGCATCTTTCCAATGTAAATACCTGATAGAGCTCCTCGAATTCGTAACTAAACACAATTATTTTTGGTTTAACCAGCGTTACTATCTCCAACAATGCGGTGTGGCCATGTGGGCAAAATTTGCTCCCAGCCTTGCGAATTTCTTTATGGCCAAATGGGAGGAGGATGTCGTCTATGCCCATGAGACCACGTCCTTGGTGCTTTGGGCGAGGTACATAGACGACATCCTCCTCCTATGGAGCGGGACCTTTGAGACATTGGAACAGTTCTTTGAATGCCTCAATTCCAATGACAGAGGCATCTCTCTGACGTACGAAGCCAGTGAGACTGAGATACATTTTCTTGATTCAGAAATTAAGATCGTGAACAAGCAGTTTAAATTTAATACATACTTTAAGCCAACAGATAGAAACAGCTTCATTCCCACAGATAGCTGCCATCATAGGCCTTGGCTCAATGCAGTTCCTGGTAGCCAGTTTCTGAGACTCCGTAGGAACTGTACTGACACTGATATGTTTATCACACAAGCAAAGATTTTGAAACAAAGATTTCTTGACAAGGGAGAGTGGTTAACACAAATAGAGTCTCTTCTTGTGACCAAACCAGAAAGAGAACTAAACACTATATTTAAGTGGGCGATGTTGACCTCATACTCAATACAGCACAAACAAATCAAAAACATCATGAAAAAACATTGGGAGGTTCTCAGACAACACAACATCCCAGGGAAGATGTTACCCGAACTGGCCAAAATCATTTTCAAAGGAGCACCATCTCTACAGGGTCATATAGCACCCAATGTTGTTGTGCGTCCCTCCTTTTTTATGACTGGACAGGTTTCTTTCCCTGTAAAAAATGTGTTGTGTGCCAACATAACACATTGGAGAGATGTAAAGTGACAGAGTTTACATCCACCGTCACAGGAAGGAGATACACTATCAAGCCTTTCTGTACCTGCAATTCGAGATATGTAGTTTATTTAATTACCTGTCTGTGTGGTAAACAATACATTGGCCGAACAACTAGAACTTTTACCATACGAGTGGGAGAACATATTGCTCTTATTAAAGGCAGGGCTCGAAACATAGTGTACCCAGGCACTACAAAGAATTCCACAATAGTTACCCAATGGGTTCACAATTCATAGTGATAGACAAACACACCCCACCTTGGAGGGGGGGGTGCCATGACCAGAGGCGTTTCCCGCTTGGAAACATTCTGGATACATGAGCTACAGTCCCTCTCCCCACATGGTATGAATATGGAACTGGACATTAATGCTTTTATTAATGGCCCATAGATTGCAATTTGTATCGTTTCAGTTTTGACATATTTAATATATATATACTATTCTATATACATTCAATGTCTCTGGGTTTATACAGCGGGTGACCCAGTGAGAATCCACCTCGGACCCCTATAGAGTTATTTTGGGTATATAAGTAATTTCTTGATACTAATTCTTGTCAATTACCTTTTCCTTTTTTTTTGGCCCATATATATAGTTATATTTTTATTCTTAATTTTTATTTTTATTTTCACTTTTTATTAAAAATCTTTTTGCTCACACAAAGGACACCCACATTCCTTGACTGAACTGTTTAGATTCCTGTATACACATCATATATACACATCATGTACTAGTATCTCACTCCCTATCATTTACCTACATTACACTTAAATAATCTTACCCTATATTGTTTTTGAATCACCAGGACACTAATATGTACATATATGAATCCATATAATAGAGATCCTACATTATTGTGGGATGTCTATTATTAGTAAATATTCCCCTCCCTTTAGGAATAACTGTCACTTAACCCCTTACTTTAGTCACAATTGGATTATATATACTTAATTTCTCAGTTCTTGATAACTGTATGGTGTTTACTATTAATGCAAATTCCCGTTTTTAGGATCAAGTGTCATTTAATTCCTTTTCTGTTTACTATTGCACTATATATATTTATTTTCCATGATCCTATAGATGTCGAGATGTGCAATGAGTTACTACCCAGAAGTTACGGGTTATCCCGGGCTGGTCCTATTTACTTCCAAACACGTTTATCCATTGATCTGTGTTCTGAGAGGCAAAACATATCTGTCCACCCCAGTGACTCTTAGACACGTCTAACTAAGGATGACGACATCACGCTCAGCTGATCGGCATGGCGAGGCGTGGCACGCACGCCGTTGGCGGATGCTTTGTCTTGCGCTCCATTCATTGGGAAGCACATGTCCGACTCTGATATTCTGACGTCAGTCGTTGTATGCTGCGCTGACCTGAGTGCCAGCCGCTTTGTACATTACGAGACGGCTACCCCAGAACTGGCTAGAGATAGACTGTTTTTTTCTGTTTATTTTTCTGCATGAAGAGATGTAATTGGTAAACATCACTTATGATGTAAAAATAGTTTATTTAGGGATGCCTATTTAATATAACTAAGTGCTGGAACGCGTTGTTAACACACAATAGCGAGGCTTGGAACGGACGCGGGTCCGCCATTTTGGCTGAACCTGGAAGTGCACGAAGATGATTGGTACGAGCTGGATTCTCATCAGGGGTGTTACAGTATCTATATTAGGGAGCATGGCAGCAGTAGATGAGCACCCCAGACGAAGTCTAGTGAGACGAAACGTGTCGGGAGACTCTACTGCCTGCCATAATTTTACTACAAGCGCTTTTTTTTTTAACATAAAGTTTATTTATTTGTCACAAACAAACAGAATAAAAATAACTGTTTTTTTTTTTTTATGTGGCCCCTTTTTATTTTATATGGGCTACTTTCCTGAGACGGGCAACCACCCATTGGAAGAGGTTCCTCCATAGTTCTTTTGCCATTCACTTGAAAGGTCCTCCTCCATTACCGGTTGGTAATACAAGCCCTTCTGACTCATTGAGCTTACGTTCTTATGAGTCCACCCCCTCTGGTAAGCCTACATCTCTTCTGTGTGGAGAGTCCATCACATTAACTTTTCCATATCAGTTATTCACGTGGTGAACGGGACTGTTCTTATCCAAGCATTGGTGTATGAAGACCACCAGAGACTTTATTTTGTGCTTCATGTGAAAAGACTTTCTTTTTATATCTTGTCCATGTAATAATGTACTTATTTGTCCACTTAATTTAATAGCGCTACACTCTTATATACACCTATTTATTTTAAACAAACATTCCACTTTGTTGTGTTAGCAGCTGCTTGGTTGAGCAAGCGCAGGGTTAACCCCGTTTTTGTTTTTTGTCCCCTGTATCATGCCTGCAGTCTCTGCCTGTCTCCTGTACCATGCCTGCAGTCTCTGGCTGTCTCCTGTACCATGCCTGCAGTCTCTGGCTGTCTCCTGTACCATGCCTGCAGTCTCTGGCTGTCTCCTGTACCATGCCTGCAGTCTCTGGCTGTCCCCTGTACCATGCCTGCAGTCTCTGGCTGTCCCCTGTACCATGCCTGCAGTCTCTGGCTGTCTCCTGTACCATGCCTGCAGTCTCTGGCTGTCTCCTGTACAATGCCTGCAGTCTCTAGCTGTCCCCTGTACCATGCCTGCAGTCTCTGGCTGTCCCCTGTACCATGCCTGCAGTCTCTGGCTGTCCCCTATACCAGGGTGATAGGTATCGGTAATTGGTATCGGCGAGCACCTGCAAAAAAGTATCGGTACTCGTACTCGGTGTTAAAAAAATGGTATCGGTGCATCCCTAATTATGACCACTGACAAGTAAAGGCATCTGAAAGTAGGTGGGATATATTCAGAAGCAATTAAACATGTTATCCCTAAAGTCGATGTGTTGAAGAAAAAATTTGAAAGGATTTGAGTAAAGAAAAAAGCAGACGCATTGTGGAAACAAAATAGTCGCTGACACTAACAGGTGAATAAGCCCAAACCTTTATGGAAAAACTAAACTAAGCTCTTGGCACTGGGCGCATGCAAATATGCGGCCTCGGCGGCGAGCGGACACATATTTGCATGCAATGATGCAAATAGAGCTGTGCCTAGAGCTCCTGCCACAGTTACCAGCGGCTAACGGAAAGCTCTTGATCCCTGCTTGTGATCGGAAGCTTTCTGATCACGGCGGACACATAACCATGAGCCCCATTCTGCCTCCCGGCATTCTTAGCCCCGTAAAGGGCCAGGAGGCAACGGCTCCAAGGGGTTAAAAAGTGCAGCACTTGAAAAAAAAACTATGATACAGTGTCCAAATGTACACATGAAATAAACCAATGTCTATAAGTGTTAACTTATATGAAAATAGTCCATAGATGATCTTTACTAATAACAGGTCAAATAGTGACAACAGTCCTCAGTGATGTGTTTACTCTTACCCAAACTCTTCAACAGAGATTCACAAACACCCCTCCACCAATCCAAATGCACTCACCAGAAATCAATGCTGCACAGATTATGGGCAGTAAACTGGACTCAACAGCATCATCCAAGACCAATGAATCCTGAGCAATCCCTTTAGGCTGGTTTCACACTATTGCAAATTAGATGTGGGAATTCAGATGTCATATGGAGCCGGATCACACATCTCCAGGGCGGCTCCGGTGGAGTCCTGTGCGTCTTCAGTGCTCTCCAAAAATATATAGTGTAGTGCTTATGAAAAAGTTGTAAAATAAATGTGATCCAATAGAAAAAAGGGTGTGTATACAGTTGTGCTCATAAGTTTACATACCCTGGCAGAAATTATGATTTCTTGGCCATTTTTCAGAGAAAATGAATGATAACACAAAAACATTTCTTTCACTCATGGCTAGTGTTTGGCTAAAGCCATTTATTATCAATCAACTGTGCTTACTCTTTTTAAGTCATAATGGCAACAGGAACTACCCAAATGACCCTGATCAAAAGTTTACATACCATGTTGATTTTGGTCTGATAACATGCACACAAGTGGACACAAAGGGGTTTGAATGGCTATTAACTACTAGCCAACCAGCCGCCACAGTTATACACACACACAGCTGCGCAAATCGCCGTAGCTGTACATCGCTTCTTTATGACGTTACAGCAGCCGCGTATCCCCGGAGCCGATGCACGTGCCCGGCAGGCGCGTTGAGCGCCGGGCACCCGCGATCGCTCGTGACAGAGCGAGAACCGGGACTTGTGTGTGTAAACACACAAATCCCGGTTTTCTCAGGGGAGAAGAGAGGAGACAGATTGTGTGTTCATACTAAGTATGAACACCAATCTGTCTCCTCCCCTAGTCAGTCCCAGCCCCCCTACAGTTATAACACACCCAGGGAACACAGTTACCCCCTTAATCGCCCCCTAGTGTTAACTCCTTCCCTGACATTTATACAATAATCAATGGCTATTTTTAGCTCTGATCACTGTATAAATGTCAATGGTCCCAAAATAGTGTCAAAAGTGTCTGATCTGTCTGCTGCAATGTCGCATATCGCCGCCATTACTAGTAAACAAAATAAATAAAAATGACATAAATCTATCCCCTATTTTGTAGACGCTATAACTTTTGCACAAACCAATCAATATACGCTTATTGCGATTTTTTTTTTTATTACCAAAAATATGTAGAAGAATACATATGGGCCTCAACTAAGGAAAAAAATTGCTATTTTTTTTTTTTTAACCACTTCAGCCCCGGAAGGATTTACCCCCTTAATGACCAGAGCACTTTTTACAATTTGGCACTGCGTCGCTTTAACTGCTAATTGCGCGGTCATGCATTGCTGTACCCAAACGAAATTTGCGTCCTTTTCTTCCCACAAATAGAGCTTTCTTTTGATGGTATTTGATCACCTCTGCCATTTTTATTTTTTGCGCTATAAACGGAAAAAGACCGAAAATTTTGAAAAAAAATGATATTTTCTACTTTTTGTTATAAAAAAAATCCAATAAACTCAATTTTAGTCATACATTTAGGCCAAAATGTATTCGGCCACATGTCTTTGGTAAAAAAAATGTCAATAAGTGTATATTTATTGGTTTGCGCAAAAGTTATAGCGCCTACAAACTAGGGTACATTTTCTGGAATTTACACAGCCTTTAATTTATGACTGCCTATGTCATTTCTTGAGGTGCTAAAATGGCAGGGCAGTACAAAACCCCCACAAATGACCCCATTTTGGAAAGTAGACACCCCAAGGAAATTGCTGAGAGGCATGTTGAGCCCATTGAATATTAATTTTTTTTGTCCCAAGTGATTGAATAATGACAAAAAAAAAAAATTACAAAAAGTTGTCACTAAATGATATATTGCTCACACAGGCCATGGGCATATGTGGAATTGCACCCCAAAATATATTCAGCTGCTTCTCCTGAGTACGGGATACCACATGTGTGGGACTTTTTGGGAGCCTAGCCGCGTACGGGGCCCCGAAAACCAATCACTGCCTTCAGGATTTCTAAGGGCGTAAATTTTTGATTTTACTCCTCACTACCTATCACAGTTTTGAAGGCCATAAAATGCCCAGATGGCATAAACCCCCCCCCCCCCCCAAATGACCCCATTTTGGAAAGTAGACACCCCAAGCTATTTGCTTTGAGGCATGTTGAGTCCATGGAATATTTTATATTTTGACACAAAATGCAGGAAAGTGACACATTTTTTTTTTTTTTTTGCACGAAGTTGTCACTAAATGATATATTGCTCACACAGGCCATGGGCATATGTGGAATTGCACCCCAAAATACATTTAGCTGCTTCTCCTGAGTATGGGGATACCACATTTGTGGGACTTTTTAGGAGTCTAGCCGCGTACGGGGCCCCAAAAACCAATCACCTCCTTCAGGGTTTCTAAGGGTGTAAATTTTAGATTTCACTCTTCACTGCCTATCACAGTTTCGGAGGCCATGGAATGCCCAGGTGGCACAACCCCCCCCCCCCAAATGACCCCATTTTGGAAAGTAGACACCCCAAGCTATTTAGAATAAAGTATGATGACTGTGCTTAGGACAATGTGTAGGTATGCAGCCACCCTAAGGAAACACCCCAGAGGTGCTTCAGAACTGAATATTTATATAAGTGGGGTAATGGCACTCCCTAAGGCTTATTTAGGCAGGTGAATAGTAGAAAATGACTATAGTAGTAGGGACCAGTACCTGGCTCCAGGCCGGGTCGTCCCACCGGAGTAAAAAAGATACCTGATAGCAGTAAGGTAACAACACTCCCTATAGGGGATATACAGCAAAGGTGAGTGTGCAAATTGAATAAAGATATAGAATGATGAGAAATCATAAAATAAAAAATATTAAAACATAATAATAAAAATTATTACAACCTCTTCACCATATGTGATTAGTATTGGTAGATAACCTATCCTGATTATACATACATTACATGTGAGTGAGACCATACATAGTGCCTTGTATAATATAACCTTTCATATACGTGCACGCTTTAATGGTATATAATATTACACCTGTGAAAAGATATAGGTGGTGATAGCCTCAAAATAACCAAAATTAACGTTAAGCATATAGGTGACCATATAAGTAATCAGTGAGCAAAAATCATTTAAACCTTGAATTAGTTTTAACTCTTACTCGATTTTGTAAATTGTTTGTAACAATACATGATTAATAGGCAGTCCATAATTGTGAAAAAATCTTCAACATAGTGAAAAATAAAAAAATTAAAAATAACTAAAAAACGTGACTTGAGTGCATTCAACGTCCTGGTGACTTGGTGACTTGGTGCTCCCCCTCAAGGATCCCCACTCACCAGATCCATTCACCCCAAAGGGGTAATTCGCATGCAGATGTGGCCTCTACGAACTCCCTACCACCGTAGTGGATGGATTTCCCGGGGTGGTCCTTACCCCAAGCTATTTGCTGAGAGGCATGGTGAGTATTTTGCAGCTCTCATTTGTTTTTGAAAATTTTCAAAACTTTGTGACAAAAAGTGAGGTCTGCAAAATACTCACTATACCTCTCAGCAAATAGCTTGGAGTGTCTACTTTCCAAAATTCCAACGACAACTGTTTTTTTTTTATTTTATATTTTTGTTTGTTTTTTTTGTTTTTTTACAATTTTTTTGTAACTGTAACTTTTATAACTGTAACCGGTTCCAGGTTCGGGTCTCTCAAAATGCGATGGCATCTTGGGAGACCCTGTGAAAGTGTGCCTAGTCTGTGCAATGCTGTACCCTTCGCTAATACTCGACTAGTGTATGGTAGCGTTCAAAACATTCACCAATGCAAAGACCAGGATTGTCAGGACAGGAGGGACAATAATAGTGGGTGTCACGCCTATATCCGCTGCAGACATGACATCTTTTTTTTGGGGGAGTTTGTTGGGTAGGGGTACTCGGGAGGACATAAAGAAAATGCCTCTCATGCAGCCGACTGCATTTGGTTGGGGCTGTGAATGGGGGAAGTACGGGTGCTGCAGAAGTGGTGGGTTCCCAATTAGGATTGGCGAATGCAGCAGGAAGGGCATTATGGGCATGACGGGCCTGTGTTCGTCTTCTTGGTGGCAGCGGGACACTACTTGTGCTTGCCACCTCACCAGCTTGAACTGCACTTATGGGACTCGCCACGTCACCAAGTGTTACTGCAGTGCTGGTTTGACTACGACCGGGGTGTACTAGGCCGCTGATGCTTGCCAGTTCACCAAAACGCTACCAAAAAAACTGTTAGCGATCGCAGGGATCAGGCCTGACTCTGCGAAAGCTGCAGTTATGCGTTTAGTGTTTTGTAAGTGACAGTGATCGATCGATACTGCACTTGGGTGGGCTGGGCTGGGCTGGGCTGGGCGGAGGGGCAAAACGCAGGTTCTAGCAGGTATCTGGGCTGATCCCGCTAACGCTGCGTTTTTGGGAACCCTAAACTGCTGGGGATGCTAGTATAGATCTGATCGGATCAGATATTGATCCGTTCAGATACTATACCACTAAGGGAGGTGTACGGTGCGTGCGTGGGTGTTAGCGGTACTGGTGCTAACCTGACGCTGCCTGGGGCTGGTGCTTGCCAGTTCACCAAAATGCTACCAAAAAAACTGTTAGCGATCACAGGGATCAGGCCTGACTCTGCAAACGCTGCAGTTATGTGTTTAGTGTTTTGTAAGTGACAGTGATCGATTGATACTGCACTTGAGTGGGCTGGGCCGGGCGGAGGGGCAAAACGCAGGTGCTAGCAGGTATCTGGGCTGATCCCACTAACACTGCGTTTTTGGGAACCCTAAACTGCTGGGGACGCTAGTATAGATCTGATCAGATCAGATATTGATCCGTTCAGATACTATACCACTAAGGGAGGCGTATGCTGCGTGCGTGGGTGTTAGCGGTACTGGCACTAATCTGACGCTGCCTGGGGCGACGCATATCAACGCCGGGTGATCAGGGGGCTAAACCTTTATTCGGTAATAAACGACGGGTGCCCTGACACTATAAAAAATAAACGAACTAACCAGCGTTACCCGTAACAGTTATACCGTGATCAGTGGTGAAAGGGTTAACTAGGGGCAATCAAGGGGTTAAAACATTTATTAGGTAGTATATGGGGGTCCCTGTCGCTATAAAACGCTGACGGCGAACCTAAATATTTAGCTCCCTAACTAGCGTCACCAGCGACACTAATACAGCGATCAGAAAAATGATCACTTAGCGACAATGGCGACGGGGGGTGATCAAGGGGTTAAAACTTTATTAGGGGGGGTTAGGGGGGTACCCTAGACCTAAAGGGGGCTAACACTAAATGCCCTACCACACTAACTGTCACAAACTGACACCATGCAGTAATAAAAAAAAAATAACTGCTTGGTGTCAGTGTGACAGGGGGGGAGGGGTGATTGGGGGTGATCGGGGGGGTGTGGGGGGGATCGGGGGTGTAATGTGTGCCTGGCATGTTCTACTGACTGTGTGTGTGTGTTTTACACTCACAGTGATGTCTTTTCTCCTTGGCGCCGAAACGGAAAATACCGAGCCGAGGAGAGATGACATCATTTCCTTTGCTGCTGTTTAGCATACAGCAGCAAAGAAAGATTCTCATTGGCTGGGAGCGATCGCGAGGGGGGGGCCAGGAACGGATGGTCTCACCCTCACCTCTCATCGCTCCCAGTCACAAGCCGACCGCCTCGGGCACCGGTATATGTACGTGATTCTGCCTGCCCGTGCCATTCTGCCAACGTATATCGTCGTTAGGCGGTCGGCAAGTGGTTAAATGGGATATTTATTATAGCAAAAACATCAAAATATTGTGTTTTTTTTTTTCAAAATTGTCACTCTTTTTTTTGTTTATAGCGCAAAAAATAAAAACCGCAGAGGTGATCAAATACCACCAAAAGAAAGCTCTATTTGTGGAGAAAAAACATTTTGTTTCAGTACAACATCGCACGACCGCGCAATTGTCAGCTAAAGAGATGAGGTGCCGTATCACAAAAAATGGCCTGGTCAGGAAGGGGGCAAATCCTTCCAGGGCTGAAGTCGGTAAAGGTAACCATCCTCACTTGTGATCTGCTTGCTTGTAATTAGTGTGTGTATAAAAGGTCAATGAGTTTCTAGACTCCTGACAGACCCTTGCATCTTTCATCCAGTGCTGCACTGACGTTTCTGGATTCTGAGCTATGGGGAAAGCAAAAGAATTGTTAAAGGATCTGCGGGAAAAGGTAGTTGAACTGTATAAAACAGAAAAGGAATATAAAAAGATATCCAAGTAATTGAGAACGCCAATCAGCAGTGTTTAAACGCTAATCAAGAAGTGGAAAATGAGGGATTCTGTTGAAACCAAACCAAGTTAGACCAACTACAGTTTCAGTCACAACTGCCAGGAAAATTGCAAAGAAAAACCCCACAAATAACTTCAGGTGAAATACAGGACTCTCTGAAAACATGTTGTGCGGCTGGTTCATGATGCACAATAAGGTGGCACTTGAAAAAAGATGGGCTGCATGGTTGAGTTGCCAGAAGAAAGCCATTACTACGCAAATGCCACAAAGTATCCCGCTTATAATATGCCAAACAGCACAGGGACAAACCTCAAACCTTGTGGCACAAAGTCATTTGGAGAGATGAGACCAAAATTTAGCTTTTTGGCCACAACCATAAACACTACATTTGGAGAGGAGTCAACAAGGCCTATGATGAAAGGTACACCATTCCTACTGTGAAACACGGAGGTGGATCGCTGATGTTTTGGGGATGTGTGAGCTACAAAGGCACAGGAAATTTGGTCAAAATTGAGGGCAAGATGAATGCAGTATGTTATCAAAAATTACTGGAGGAACATTTGCATTCATCCACCAGGAATCTGCGCATGGGACGTACTTGGACATTCCAACATGACAATGATCCAAATGAAAAGGCCAAGTCGACCTGTCATTGGCTACAGCAGAATAAAGTGAAGGTTCTGGAGTGGCCATCTCAGTCTCCTGACCTCAATATCATTGAGCCACTCTGGGGAGTGGCCATCTCAGTCTCCTGACCTCAATATCATTGAGCCACTCTGGGGAGATCTCAAACGTGCAGTTCATGCAAGACAGCCCAAGAATTTACAGGAACTGGAGGCTTTTTGCCAAGAGGAATGGGCAGCTTTACCATCTGAGAAGATAAAGAGCCTCACCCACAAATACCACAAAAGACTTCAAGCTGTCATTGATGTTAAAGGGAGCAATACACGGTATTAAGAACTGGGGTATGTAAACTTTTGATCAGGGTCATTTGGGTAGTTTCTGTTGTGATTATGATTTAAAAAGAGTAAACACAGTTGATTGATAATAAATGGCTTCAGGCAAACACTAACCATGAGTGAAAGAAAAGTTTTTGTGTTATCATTCATATTCTCTGAAAAATGGCCAAGAAATCATGAAATTATGCCAGGGTATGTAAACTTAGGCCCCTTTTACACTGGGGCGATTTGCAGGCCCTACAGCGCTAAAAATAGCGCCTGCAAAGCGCCCTGAAAAAGCCGCTGCTGTGTCTCCAGTGTGAAAGCCCTCGCGGTGCGCTTGCAGGATGGGAAAAAAACTCCTGCAAGCAGCATCTTTGGAGCGATGTGTACACCGCTCCTGCCCATTGAAATCAATGGGGCAGCGTGGCTATACCGCCGGCAAAGCGCCACTAAAAATAGCGCCACTTTACCGCCGACGCCGCTCCCGCCCCAGTATGAAAGGGGCCTTATGAGCACAACTGTATGTATACAAAACATCCACAGTGTGCACCACCACCAGTCTAATGCACTCACCAGACCAGATGGCTGCATATCACGTGAACAGCACCAGGTCTCCTCCCTCAAGAGTGGTCCCTATAAGGAAATTTTCTTGATGTAGCACCGACCAGAAAAGGTGTCATGTACCAGAGCTCGGGCAGATGGCAGACTGTGTGGAACAAGTGCTCACCGAAAACGGAGCCAAATTGAAGGCATAAAAGGGTTTTTACTAAAGACAAATAGACTGTGCTGCATTAACTTAAAACTTTTACATCTGAATGGAGTTCAGCTTCAAAGCTAAGGGCTTGCTTACACTAACAGCAAGAACTGCCACAAGCCACCCACAGATTGCTTCTCAGAGGCATTTGACATATTGGGGTTGATTTACTAAAGGCAAATAGGCTGTGCACGTTGCAAAGTGCAGTTGCTCCAGAGCTTAATAAATTAGGTAAAGCTTGCAAAGAATACCCAATCATGTGCAAGGAAAATAAAATAAAAAGAACAGCATTTTTGCTTGCACATGATTGGATGAGTCAGCCAAGCTTCTGCTCATTTACTAAGATCTGGAGCAACTGCAAAGTGCACAGTGTGTTTGCCTTCAGAGGCGTAACTAGAACCTTCAGGGCCCCGGTGCAAGAAACCATGATGGGCCCCCCTTCCATCCGAGCCCCGGGCTTCCAATTTTGGGAGAGTGTCCATGGACATCCTCCCAAAACCGTGCTTCCTGCATGACCCCTGGGACATGCATCCAGCGCAATCATATCCGCCCTTTACCATGTGATAAGCTGATCACATGTAAACAGACTTGCCGGTTATCCACAGCCCTTTCCTCACACGTTGTGTCTGTGTGAGGAAAGGACTGCCGTTAACTGTCAAGAATGTCAGTAAATTGTTTACACTGATAATCAGTGCCCCAATCATCAGTGCCATCTATCAGTGCCCATCAATGCTGCCTATCAGTGCCCATCAGTGCCTTCTATCAGTGGTCATCAGTGCCTTCTATCAGTGCTCATCAGTGCCTTCTATCAGTGCTCATCAGTGCCTTCTATCAGTGCCCATCAGTGCTTTCTATCAGTGCTCATCAGTGCCCATCAGTGCCTTCTATCAGTGCTCATCAGTGCCTTCTATCAGTGCTCATCAGTGCCGTCTATCAGTGCTCATCAGTGCCTTCTATCAGTGCCTTCTATCAGTGCTCATCAGTGCCCATCAGTGCCTTCTATCAGTGCTCATCAGTGCCTTCTATCAGTGCTCATCAGTGCCGTCTATCAGTGCCTTCTATCAGTGCTCATCAGTGCCCATCAGTGCCTTATATCAGTGCTCATCAGTACCTTCTATCAGTGCTCATCAGTGCCCATCAGTGCCTTCTATTAGTGCTCATCAGTCAGTGCCTTCTATCAGTGCTCATCAGTGCCTTCTATCAGTGCTCAACAGTGCCTTCTATCAGTGCTCATCAGTGCCCATCAATGCCTTCTATCAGTGCCCATCAGTGCTTTCTATCAGTGCCTTCTATCAGTGCTCATCAGTGCCCATCAGTGCCTTCTATCAGTGCCCATCAGTGCCTATGTTCTATTTGTCAGTTCTCTCTGGCACGGATGAGAGAGGACACACAGCTGATCTCACGGCTCCCCCTTCTCCCCCCTCCCTCTCCTGTGTGCTCCGCGGCAAATGTTAGCTCCTTAGCTTCACACTTGACTGCCCGCGGAGCACAGAGGAGAGGGGAGGGGGGAGAAGTTGGAGCCGTGAGATCAGCTGTGTGTCCTCTCTCATCCGTGCCAGAGAGGACCGACAAATAGAACATTAATGCCGCCGCCGGTGTCTCTCTGTGCTATTGTTATATGACACACGATCTTCGCTCAGAGCGTGTGTGAAGAGCAACCCCGCTGCCCCCCCCCCCACAGTGGCGGAATGCCGGGCCCCGTCGCAACTGCAACTGTTGCGACCCCGGTAATTCCGCCACTGCATTAGTCAACCCCATAGTGTAGTATTTCTAAAGAGGGGTTAATGCAGATCCCTCACCCTCCGTTTGTACACTATGGGGTTAATTTACTAAAGGCAAATAGACTGTGCACTTTTCAAAGTGCAGTTGCTCCAGAGCTTAGTAAATGAGGAAAAACTTCACTTTGCAAAGCGTACCCAATGACATGCAAGGAAAGAAAAAAAAATGAATTTTTGCTTGCACATGATTCGATAATGGAAGTCAGCTGAGCTTCTGCTCATTTACTAAGCTCTGGAGCAACTGCATGTGCAGCTGATCGTACTGTTGCTATTTGCAAACTTTGTCCCAAGCACATCAAGTGTGGCAAAAACATCAACTATTTGGGTACCACATGCTTGACAAGGCATTTAACCTCCAACAACTCAGCCCATTGGCAGGAGTACCTGAAAGCCACACAAAAGGGGCTCCTCCTTAATCACCTCAGTCTGCCCTCGCTATACCTCATGACCTCTCAGCAGCCTCCACTGACAGGGATGATGGTAAAGCGCAGGATGTCCCAGGTCCTACCAGCACATCTGCCAGCAGTACACCACCAACTGTAGACTATAGCCGGCAAATTTCTCTGCCCCATCTGCGGCATCGGAAAAAAAATACTGTCCCTGTCAAACAGGTGTGGAAAAATTGTTCTTTGGGTTTTAATTGTGCCCATGAACCCTACACCAAAAACATTCTTCCAGATGAAAAATCAACACCCCCAACACTAGGCAGCTTAGAAGTCCTGCAGAGAAGCAGTAAGTATGAAAGGAGAGCTCAGACTTATGCTGTATAGTGTGAGCTAGACTGCAAACAGATCACTCTGTACAGCATAAGACTGCAAACACATGTAGCACACATCTGATTTACTGTCTTCTACTGTTAACACTTAGGCACTTCATTGATGAAATACAAGGCTTCCTGTAGATCAGTGGTCTCCAAACTGCAGACCAAATGTGGCCCTTTGCTTGCCTTTATCCAGCCCTTGGGCCTCCTACTGACACCAACAACAGGGCAATAATTCCTGCGCTGACACCAACAATGGGGCATAATTCCATGCACTGATACCAATGACGGGAGACTATTCCTTCCATTTACACTAAAAATGGGGCACTGTTCCTCCCGCTGACACTAACGATGGGGCACTGTTCCTCCCACTGATACCAATGATGGGAGATTATTCTTCCCACTGACACTAACAATGGGGCACTGTTCCTCTCTCTGACACCCTAACGATGGGGCACTATTGATCTTTTATTGAAAAGAATCAAGCAACCAATTTTATACAAAAGTAAAAAACAAAACCATAGTACAAAACGTCAACAGAAATCCAAGGAATACACATCCATGTTCAGAATATATACAATATATACATAGTCCACTACGAACACATTTTTAGAAAACTATTTACATAAAGCAGCAGAGAGGGCCTAAGAGGCACAACCCATCACCTATGAACGCAGCCATTTATCAAAAATTAATCAAAAAAAATAATAAACTAGGGTGATAAGAGACAGAAAGCCACACCCGGGAAAGAGACTCCTGGCAGTCAGGGAGGCTTGAAACCCCTCCACACCTTCAACCAAGCCCCCTGACTCCGCTTGTCTCTCTCAAGTACACGAATCTTCTCCACCTCATCCAAAATGTCATACACCACCACCTCAACAGGAAGGATTTTATGCCGAATGCTGACCTGACACCATGCGTTCCAAGTGAAATAACGGACTACTAGGCTAACTAGAAAAAGTGTATCCAAACAAATAACCCCACCAGTATTGAATGTTCTATACACCCACTCAGCATAACCCAGCCTGGAGAGGAAAGGAACACCGAGGGCCCGCCCCACCTGTTTGTACACCTCTATGTTAAAAGGGCAATGAAGCAGAAAATGGTCCATAGTCTCCTCCTCACCTGCACACTCCTCCCGAGGACAGCTACCATCCATCCCACTGCGGAATTTCAAATTAATTTCCAAATTGATAAGTCTTAACCTTGCCCTCAAAACTGGGCCTGGGCAATCCTTTAAGGCCAGTGGGTCATGAAAGACTTCGCTCAAGACTCGACTCATAAGGACTTCGGAACCAATCTGAGATCTTCAGCCGACAATCGCCACTGCCGTAGTAACGTCAAGCACGCAGCGACATAGGCTGATAGCTGACCACGATGACCCCTGAGATTCTTCACTTGGCCACCTTCTTCCCAAAGTCGTAGAAAAGGCCTAAACCAAGATCTAAATATGCCTACCCATCCAGGAGGTTCCACTGCAAGCATGTTACCAATGTTAAACTTGAGAAAAAGCAGTGAAAAGAAAAGAACTGGGTTGACCATACCTAAGCCACCCTTCCTCCTGGATAGATAGGTGACATTCCTCTTGATGGGGTTCAGTCTGTTCCCCACAACATCTGGAAGAATACACTACTGACCCTAGCATAGAGAAACACTGGCAAGATGCAGACAAAGCTGACATACAAGAAGATTAGAATCAGGTAAGTCTTAATCAGATCAACCCTTTCCCTCATAGATAACTTCCATCTCTTCCAGCTGACCACCTTAGTATTGGCAATTTCCAGTCTGCCTTCCCAGTTTTTGAGGCCATAATCGCCGGGTCCAAATTCAATGCCTAGAATCTTAATTCTTTCCTGGGGCACTGGAAAGGTGTCCGGGAGATCAAACCCCTCACCTTCCTTTCCCATCCAGAAAACTTCACTCTTTTCCTGATTGATTTTGGAGCCTGATGGTTCAGAATACCGTGATGTCAGAGAGACCACCTCCTTTGCTTCATCCGCCCCAGTGACAATCACCGACACATCGTCCGCATAGGCAACAACCCTCAAAGGCGGCTCACCCGGGAGCCCCACTGGCACCCCACACAACATGCTGCTCTCTAGCCTTCTGATGAAGGGGTCGATTGCAAACACATAGAGCAGGGGACTCAGGGGACAACCCTGGCGCACCCCGGAGCCAACCTCAAAGGACTGCCCAACCCAACTATTAACAAGAGGAAAGCTTTCTGCCCCCTTATACAAGACTTTTAACAAAACCACCGGCAGACTGTACTTACTAAGGAGCAACCACAGGTACTCATGGTTAACACAATCAAAAGCCTTTGCCTGATCCAATGTCAGCAAATACTTTCCCCAGCCTGCAGCCCTGCCCCGCTCCAAGGCCTCCCGGACAGCTAAAACCGCTGTGAAGGTGCACCTACCCTGGACGGAACAGTGCTGATGGCGAGAAAGCAAAGACTCTTCTACTGACGATAGGCGCCAGAAAATGATCTTTCCCGGTATCTTTCTATCGACATTAAGAAGGCTGATGGGGCGCCAATTCTCAATCATCGAAGGATCTTTACCTTTTGAAAGAAGAATCACAGTCGAGTGCCTCATGGAAGGAGAAAGCACCCCCTCAGCAAGGCAACTGTTAAAAACCTCTACCAAATGTGGGGCCAGAATAGACTTAAAAGCTTTGTAAAACTCAGCCGTCAAGCCATCCGGTCCAGGTGACTTTTTGATGGCAAGCTGTTCAATTGCCCTCATCACCTCTTCAACTGTGATCTCCTCTGTCAAATTCATCAATGGAACATCTCCACTATTTAGCAGAGGTGGGGGACTCGAGTCACATGACTTGACTCGAGTCATGACTTGACTCGAGTCAGACTCGAGTCACCTGTTTGAGGACTTGTGACTTGCTTGACAAAATTAAATAAATGACTCGACTTGACTTTGACTTGTCACTAATGACTTGCGACTTGACTTTGACTTGCAATGACTTGGCACCACCAATGCTGTGTCTTGGCCTAGGCAAAAGCCGCCCCCCCCACAAAAGAAAGCTCCCCCCAAGTCCCAGCTTCGGGGTAGATCAGTATTTTGACTTAATTTGTGACTTGACCAAAATAAATGACTTGACTTGACTTGCTTGACTTCTAGCAGGGACTCGACTTGACTTGCTTGCTTTTCGCCACAGTAACTTGGGACTTGCTTGTGACTTGAAGGTTAAGACTTGAGACTTGCTTGTGACTTGCACATGTGTGACTTACTCCCATCACTGCTATTTAGACCTGGAGTAGAGTCCAAAAAGCTTTCCATCTTGTCATGATCAAGCTCTTTCCTCCCAAGAAGGTCAGTATAAAAGGACCTCACGACCTCCAGAATCCCTGACCTGGACTTTGTCAAGGAACCTGTACTGTCCTTAAGGCCAACGACCGTTTTAACAGCTACACCTTGTTTGCAGTTCTGGTAAGTCTTTGAGTCAGACTTAGGAGGGGTAGACTCCTGGGGGGGAACTGACTCGGGGGGCACAGACTTGGAAGGTTCTGACACAAGAGGAGAGGGTACAGTAGGCTGGGGGGACACAGAGACAGATACAGAAGGAATACTTACAGACACAGGAGGGGTGGCCACAGGAACTGGAGAGGGATCCTGAACAGGACCAGGGAATTCGGTCACCGCAGAGGAGGATGGTACACCAGGGGCCTCACCCTCCATCCTGTCCAGCCTTGACAAGTCATCTAGTACCTCCTTCCCCATATTGTGCCAGGCTTCAGGACATCTGCTATAGGGGTGGCCAAGGCGCAGGCACAGGTTGCACCTGATCATCTCGGTGCAGTCCTTGGCCATATGACTCTGACCCCGACACACTGAACATATCAAGGCTGAACAGGAGGAGCTTAAATGCCCCTTTTCTCCACAGCGGTGACACAGCTTCGGCTGACCAGGGTAGAAAACAGTCATCCTATCACTCCCTATAAAAGCTGAGGAGGGCAGGTGACGGACAACATTCCCATCCCTGGCCAACCTGACTGTAACCGACCAACCCCCAGTCCAGATGTTACATTCATCAAGTATTTTATCGGGCTTAGTCAATACCTCACCATAATTCCTTAACCAGACCTCTAAATCTCGAGCAGGAACACTCTCATTAGTGAGAATAATTGTGATTTTTTTCACTGTAGACCTTTGTGAAACCGCAACTGGGGCCAGACCTTCCCATTCGGGTCTTGACCTGCACCGAGCCTCATATCGCTCCCAGAACAGGTCAAGACCCTCTGGCCTGGTGAAACTAATAGTATATTCCCAGCTCCCAGCAACATGTATTAGGGCATACAGATCGTTTGCCCCAAAACCCATCTCCAAAATCATGTCCACCACTGCACGCCGTGCTGGAGGGATTGCACCATCTTCCCATTTCCCCCAGCAGAAGCCAGAGACCCAAGAACAGATCCTGGGGTGCTCAAAGTGGTAGGCCGCATGGGGCAAAACCCACTTGGGGGCGGAGCTACCAGGAGCAGAGCATACCACCTGAGCAAATGTAGCCTTATCAGGGCCAAGGCCCCACACTGATGTCACATTAGTCTGTACATTACAATTATTATTAATTATTATTATTATTATTATTATTATTATTATTATTATTATTATTATCTGCTGGAACGGAGTTGGTAGGACTGTCCATCACACTGGTACTGGGATGATTTTTATCAGTCACACTCACATTCACATTCCCATCAGGAATAGTCACAGTTTTTGATGCAATACCAACTGTCTCCTGAAGCTGTGCTGTAGAGTCTTCAGAAGCTGTGGGGCAAACAGCTTTAGACTCAGCTAAAGGGTGGTTAATTGGTTCTGCTGAATCTTGCAGCTCCTCTGCAGGAATGTCATTTTTTTAATGCAATTTTTGCTGTAATGCAGCATCAGCAGGCACAGCATTGCTACACATGGGACTAGCAGCCTGATTGTTACTGGGCACATTGTCTGTATCAGTCACAAAAACAGTTTTATGCACCACATGGGGCTTGACAGGCTTTACCTTGTCAGGCACATTATCAGTAATGTCCTCTTCATGAAACACCAGCTGATCCCCCCGCATAGGAGACTCAATTGCCTGGATTACCCTGAACATGCCTCCTGAGTCCTGGGAAGGCATGGGGCTGCTTACCTCTCCCTGAGGGGGCAGGAGGTCTGAACTGGGGGTCTCCTCCTCCACCTCCATTTTTGTCATCCTAGCAAACCTTCTGTCATTGCAGAATTTTTCTTTGAAGGGCCCATCTTTGCCTTCCATCATGGCCACAATGGTTTCTTGGTGTTCCACCCGGACCTTGGCCAGTTGGATTTCCGGATCCATGGACCCACGCTTCTGGCTATGCAAGCCCTCACGCTGCCTTCTCAAGTGCTTCAGCTCCATTCTGAGCTTGTCCAGATTGTCCCTCTCCCTATTCAGGGCTTTAATGCCGGCCACCATTCACTCCCGAATTGCCTCCGAGCCTTCATCCTCCTCAGGGGCAGAGAGATCACCAGCCATGGCTTGTACAGGGGCAGGCATATCACCTGATGGCCCAGGAGATGGCTGAGAGCTTCCAGCAGGAGAGACCCCGCTGGCCTCCATGGCTTCCCCAGAAAGGAGCCAGGAGAGCTGGGAGAGATTTCACCACCATTCCCCTCTCACATGGATCACCTGGAGCAGCTTCAGAGACACCTTCCTCCTGACACACCTGTGCTCCAATGATGGGTGGGGCACTATTCCTCCCACTGACACTAATGACGGGGCACTGTTCCTCCCACTGACACTAACAATGGGGCACTGTTCCTCCCACATACACTAACGATGGGGCACTGTTCCTCCCTCTGACACTAACAATGGGGCACTGTTCCTCCCACTGACACTAACGACGGGACACTGTTCCTCCCACTGACACTAATGATGGGGCACTGTGGTATTGTGGTACAACACATTCTGCAAATTCAGGGAAGGAGCAGAATCCACCAGGCGGAAAGGCAGAAATTTTAGAGCCAGCAGCTTTGACAAGCTTGCATTTAGAGGCTGGGCATGTACTGTCAAACTACCTGTTTGGCAGGTGCATATCATTGCAATTTTTGACAGCAAGGCCAATTCTTGCTTTCATCAAGAGTACCTCTATAGGGTTACAGTGTGAAGGCGCCACCGACACCCAAAGAACAATTTTTCTGCACCCCTTACAGAAGTAGAAATCCAAGGTCTGTGGTAGAGACACCAGAATTTATCCAAAAAATCTTGTTCTCAGTGCACTACATTGTGGCCTCATCATACAGACTGGCTGCCCAAGCCATTACTTACAAAATAAAGAAAGCTTGCAGGGAAAATTTCATTTAATTGCAATTATTGCATTTACACAGTACAGATGTTCCACTTTACAGGTGGACTAAGGGGACTCCCAGGTAATATTGAAAGGAATCTTTTATTTTTATACTTTCACTTTAAGCATCAATAAATCACTGCTCATTTAAAAATTACGTTTTTTACAAACTTTTTCATTGATACATGCCCCCCAGGGCAGTACCCAAACCCCTATAAACATTGTATGCCCAATTACTTACATATAAGCCTTCAAAATGGGCACTTTTGATTTTTCACGTTTGGGTCCCATAGACTTAAATGGGGTTCGTTATTCGGTTCCAACATCAACACAAGCCCATAGACCACCAACACAGGCTCTAAAATGTACTGTGTAAAGCTCCAAGCCTGACCAGTGCTGTCTTATGGGAAGAAGAGAAGAAAATCATAAGCTTCTGTAGCACCCTCTATCTTAGGTAGGTGCTAGAATTAGTTTTTTTGGCCAGTGCAGGTAAATTTAGGCAGGCCTAGCTGAAAGCTAGGCCTGTTTGTTTTGATCTGGGAGATGGGGAGTGGTTTACTGTAGGCTGGGGTCTTACAGGCAGTGTCACTTCTTGGTTACCTCCCTCTAGTTTAGAGAAGATTCTGGAAGCATAGGAGGGGAAGAGAGGTGGAGCTGTGTTAAGGAACCCTGACCAATCCCTGACTAGGATTGGCAGGGGGCAGGCCTCCTTAAATACCTTGGGTCAGCCCAGCTAGGAAGGAGTTTTTCGCGTGGAAGAACTGGGAGATGGAGTGTTAGGCTGTTGGGGCCTTGGAGGGAGCCCCCCTGTCTGGGGGTGTGACCTAGGGCCGGGGCTCAGAGCTGTAAGGGAACCCCTCCATACAACCCACACGAGGGGTGTCCTGAACAGGAGCAGGAGAATACAGGGGAGAACACTGCCGGGCAAGTCTTCAGGAAGGATTCACCTGTTTTGATGAGTGACAGGCACAATCGGGAGATCTGGGAGAGGTATGCCAGGAGTGAATGTAGAGCTAGAGGGAGAGACTGTTATGTTACTGCCATTGGAGTCGGGCTGCTGCAGCCAGGAGGGCTGTCAGAGTTCGCGTAGGACTGACTGGGACCAGTAGTCCACATAGATACAGCTAGCACAAAAGAACATTTTCTATTGCTATTGGTTGCTACACCAAAGTGGCCCATGGTCCCCTGCCAGCAAATGGCGAATCTACAAAGTTAGGCCTAATCAGAGTTGGGCCTAACCATGTGCTAGCTGCGATAGGAACCAAGTATTGCATAGTAGAGGAAGTAACAGTTCATCAAGAAGCATTGTGCGGGAGGACTTTGGGGCTTTAGAGACTGTGAATAGAGGTTCCAATCTACATTTTCATCAATTAAATACTATTGATCTGGGCATCCCATATTCCCTTTATCCCAGTGGCGGCCCATCCATAGGGGGCGCGTGGGCACTGAAGCCCCCCCCCAAGCTATTCACAAAAAAAAGTGGTCACTTTTAGAGTGTCCAGTCGCCGGCGGTCTGGACACACAGCGGTCTATGGGAAGCTTCCCAGCTTGCAATGATTTGCCCGTGTTTTGGGAGTGTTCAGGGCGCAAGCGATGTGTCCGCAAACACTCCCGCTCTTTAATCATTTGTCTCTGGCCCCCTGTGCTTTATTTTTATTGGCGGGTGCTTTTTGCGGCAGTTCCAGTTTCCTGGCTCACTGTGCTGTGGACTGTACGACTGACTGTACCTGTGGTGGATTAGGAAGCTGAGCGGCGTGATTCCGGGCAAGGTACGGCTAATTTAAGTGTGCCGTGGGAGTCTCTCTCTCCTGACTGTCACACTCTGACAGCCACGATCCACCCCTCCACACACATCTCACTCATTCTCCAGTCTCCACTCAGACAGTGCACACTGCAGACTGGGCAACATGAAGGACATGAAAAAAGGATTCACCTGGAGCTGAGGAACAGGATGCTTGTATGATGTAAGATCTGCTGATTCCACTCACATGGCACACACACAGGAGACTGTGAGGATGATGGTCAGCAGTAGAAGCTGCACAGTGCACAGCTCATGTTATCATCGTCCTGTACATACATGGATCTCTGTTGTTTTTTTTTTACTTGGCCAGGCACTGTGACCACATGGGCTTTCCTTATTCATTTATTTAGTCTTTGCTGACCATTGCCCTGATCAGAGGTCTGCCTTTCACATTGCTGATTTATTGGTGGGGGAGGAAGAATAGATAGGAGGCACTACTCTCCACCTGCGGAGCCTGTTTCCCCTCGTAGTGTAACGTGAACTCTTCCATGGTTGAGGGAATGTCAGATGTCACATGGGGCAGTAATAAAAATAAAGGAATGTGTGCTGTGGTGGTGCTGGCACAGGCCAAAGTGTGAGGAGAAGTGTGGAGGATTGTGAAGTGTTCAGGAATCAGGAGAACACTGAGACATGTGTTTTTATATGTATAGCCCTAACCATAGAGCACCCATGACTCCTACACTAGTGTCATTTCCTGACCCGATATTAGATTGCAAGCTTTACAGGACAGGGAAGGCACTCATTCCACCATTACTAACCTGCCATTTGTACATGGGGCCCATTTATACCAGGATCTGCTGGTGTTCCCTGCCTATCCTTACACTATGGAAATAGAAACAACTATTTTTGTCTTTCAATGGAGACAAGGGGCAGAATTTGAACAATGGTACCAAAGCTGACCAGCATCAGGGCCCCTAGACAGACATCTCAACCTGCAAAAACTCATTTCAAGGAGGTTTCAAACTCATTTCAGGGAAGTGACGCTTTGCGCCGGTGCCAACCCCCCCCCCCCAATAAAATTCAGCCTTACCAGTGCCAATTAAATTCAGCCTTACCAGTGCCAATTAAATGCAGCCTTACCATTGTCCATGAAATGCAGCCTTACCAGTGCCCATGAAATACAGCCTTACCAGTGCCCATGAAATGCAGCCTGATCACACAGCTGCTGGGGCTGGGCTGCTGGTCCTGGGGTCTGGCTGCTGGAACCTGGGGTCTGGCTGCTAGGGCCAAGGGTCTGGCTGCTGGAGCTGGGCTGCTGGGTCCTGGGGTCTGGCAGCTGGGGCCAGGGGTCTGGCTGCTGGAGCTGGGCTGCTGGTCCTGGGGTCTGGCTGCTGGGGCCAGGGGTCTGGCTGCAGGTCCTTGGGGCTGGCTGCTGGGGCCAGGGGTCTGGCTGCTAGGGCCAAGGATCCGGCTGCTGGGGCCAAGGGTCCATTTGCTGGGGCTAAGAGTCTGGCTGCTGGGGCTAGGGGTCTGGCTGCTGGGCCCTTGCTGCTAGGGCTGGGGCCTGGTTGCTGGGGCCAAGGATCCGGCTGCTGGGGCCAAGGACCTGGCTGCTGAGGTCAAGCGTCTGGCTGCTGGGGCCAGGGGTCCAGCTGTTGGGGCCAGGGGTCTTGCTGCTGGAGCTGGACTGCTGGTCCTGGGGTCTGGCTGCTGGGGCCAAGGGTCTGGCTGCTGGGGCCAGGGCTGCTGGTCCTTGTGTCTGGCTGCTGGGGCCAGGGGTCCAGCTGCTGGGGCCAAGGGTCTGGCTGCTGATTCTGGGGTCTGGCTGCTGGGGCCAAGGGTCCAGCTGCTGGGGCCAAGGGTCTGGCTGCTGGAGCTGGGCTGCTGGTCCTGGGGCCAAGGGTCTGGCTGCTGGAACTAAAATGCTGGTCCTGGGGTCTGGCTGCTTGTCCTGGAGTCTGGGGTCTGGCTGCAATGGGGATGGTGTGCCATCTCAGTCAGAGAATTCCCCAGAAGGAAGGGGATGGGGGAAGCAGAGAGAGAGTAACAATTAGAAAAAAAAAAACTTTCCCCAGTCAAGCGGACTCTTTCTCCACTTTCGGGTGCTGCCGCACAATAATCTCCTGTGCGACAAGTACATGACAGTCCCGGTCTGCCCGGTGGATTAATATAGAAGAGACCAGGACTGTCATGTACTTGTCGCACAGGAGATCACTGCACAGCGGCACCCGAAAGTGGAGAAAGAGTCCACTTGACTGGGGAAAGTTTTTCTTTTTCTTTTAATTGCTACAGCCTGCAGATCACGGGTGGCGCACACTCTTCTCTCTTCCTCCGCCCACCCCCCTCCTTCCCTTCCCTGCTGAATTGGCTGGACTGACCAGACCTTAAAAAAAAGTACCCATGCAGCAACCAAAGCAGGCTGGGGACAGCAGTATGGGCTGTCCCCCCCTCTGCCTCAGCTCACAGCACCTTACATCTGCCTGTCACTCAGCCACAGACAGCGCGGCCATACTCCATTCGGCCGCTCGGGCTGCTTTGTCTGTGGCTGAGTGACAGGCCCAGCTGGGAGATCGCCCTGCGCTCATGGGTGTCCCGGGAGCCCGCAGCCAAATGCGGGAGACTCCCACGACGGCTCGCGGGAGACTTGGGATGTCTACCTAGATGACTGTGTACATCTTCTGTAAAAGGACACGTGGCTGCTGTGTACAGTGTAATGTTTCCCTATATTTGATGTGTCTAAGTGTAGAGGATTATCTGTGTATGCATGTTACCTCAGGATTAGGGCACTGCCATTGTGCGTGGACCCTGTTTTCACAGGCAGTCTGTGTATATCACCCTCTGTGGCCCAAGTATGTATGACATCCAGAGTGTATACCCCTTGTCTTCATAGACGTCCTATGTGTGGCCATACAGAGTGTAGAGGTACATGGTACAGTCGATGTATAAAGTGCATATTATATGATATAGAATGTGTGTCCTCTGCTTGTCAGGTGGCAAAGTGCTAAGTTGCAGAGGGGGGGGAGAATGTGGCCTCCTAATCACTCGCACAACCTATAGATATATACATAGAAATAAATGAATACAATACCCATATTGATGGGGCTAATCAGGGCATCAGGATGGGGGAGGCAGAAAAATATGAATCTCCAGCCACTTGCTGGGGAGTTGGAATTTTAAAACGACTGTCTTCTGTCCCCTAATGCTGCGTCCTCTCTCCGGTGCCAGCCAGTAATTCAAAGAAGGGAATGCATAACCCTGCCCCATCATTACTCACTGCTGTTTAGCAGCAGTTCAGCACAGCTTAAATGTTCAATGCTGTATGACATCCATCACATTTCAGGCACAATGTGAAGGAGGTACCAGCATGGCAGTGTGGGGTGGCAGGAGGGTGTGTGTATGATGGGGAGGCACCTTTGCCTAAGTAGACAGAACCTTGCACTGGCCCTGCTTCCTGTATATAGAGACTCTCTATATACAGGAAGAAGGTGTGTGTATATAGCTGTATTCACTATACAGATATACACAAATTGTGAATCTGTGAGGCTGAGCTGTATACCTTGATCTGTGATGCTGAGCTATATACCCTGATATGTGAGACTGAGCTGTATACCCTGATCTGGGAGGCTGAGCTATATACCCTGATTTGTAATGCTGAGCTGTATACCCTGATCTGTGAGGCTGAGCTATATACTCTGTCTTGTGAGGCTGAGCTATATACTCTGTCCTGTGATACTGAGCTATATACTCTGTCCTGTGATTCTGAGGCTGTATATTCCTGTCCTGTGATTCTGAGGCTGTATATTCCTGTCCTGTGATTTCTATGGCTGTTTGCTCTGTCCTGTGATGCTGAGCTGTATACTTCTGACACTATGGGACGGAGTGGGTGGATTCTATAAGGGGTGGGCTTATGGAAAGTGGGAGGAGTCAAAAAGGAAGGGCAGGGTCTGGCACCCCCCATCCTAAAACTTCGCCAGGCGCCACTGCTTTACCCCATCCAAGTTTAATCCCTCAATAAAACAACTAAAACTAAGCTGATAGACTGTTCATTGTCTGGAGAGTGACTGGAAGTGAATGTCAGGCTGGGCAGGGTGACAGGTGGAACTACTACACTCAGCTGCCCCATGGGGGTACCGCTACATTTGGAGGTCCCACCGAGATCCACCTAGTCACAGGTAACCTGCTAGTCGTTGTCCCTGGAAACGGAAAGAGGGGGTCTCTGCTTTGTTCTGCCATCATTGAAGATTCATCCTGGGGGAAGGACTTGTGTGCTGGCCTAAATTTCATAGCAACCAACAAGGACTGCGGTTTAGTTACTGTTCCTGCTACCCAGTTACCCCAACCAGTGCTGGGAGGGACACTTGTACCAATCCTGCAATTCAGCGACTGTTCATCATGTGCCATCACCTGTGGTAACCACAGCGTGCGATCATGCCCATAGATTACAAATATGTCCAGCCCTCATCTAGGCCTGGACATTGTACATTTGTCAGGGCTGGGATCAGCCCTTCTTTCTCTGAGCTGGCCGCTCAGCTGTCAGCTAATTGCCAGCTTCCATCTCTCTCCACAGTTACCCAGCTGTTGTTGATTCTGCTCGTCAGTCCTGCCTACTTAGAGTCATCCAGCTCACTTGATCTCTGCCTTCGCCTTTGTCAACATCACAGAGACTTTCTCCTGCGTTCCTGTTGAAGACTTGCTCGGCTGATGTTACTTCTAGCTCCTGATCCTGCTTGCTGTACTACTACGTTTATCTATGGCTCTCTAACATTTGCTTGGCTGTCTACCCGATCCTGGGGTAACTGAACTCTGGCTTGTTTTGACTACGCTTACTCTGTTTACATTATTATTATTATTATTATTATTATTATTATTATTATTAAACAAGTGTGATTTAACTATACTTCTGTCTTGGTCTGATTCGTGGTTCCTGATAACATTGGATTACAGGAATCTTGAACTTGGCTCCAAACTCCTGCTTCAAGACAGTAAAGTATGCCTGAGAGTGTCTACTGTTGCCCCGGGTGATTGTAAGCAGCCTGTGGGTGCCCACGGGTGGGACTATGCTACATTAGCTCTCTACAGGGAGGCATTGGCTATCATCTTTATTGTTGCTAATGGCAACCACTGGACAATTCAGCTGTCTTTATTTGCTTGGACGTGGTTGGTGCTGAGCGACATGCCTGGCCAAATCCTGCTAGCATCAGCATCCCTGCAAACTTCAGCTCATCTAACAAAGGGTTACAGCAATGTGTTCGAGGAGGAGCCTGCTTATCAGTTCCACAGGCACCTGGCCATCGGGAACCTGGGGGGCGGTGCCACACCCTGGAGGAAATGAAAAAGTTCCTGCTAGCAGCAGACATGAGGCAGAGGAGCAAGATGGTGGAGGGTAACCGGCTGATGCCTACCTTGCAGTGGTTACCTAAAATGCGGGAGCGGGCACTGGTGGACACTGGCCTCTGGCTGGAGCCTCGCGGAGGGCTTGCCTTGGGAGTGATCAACAGAGCAGAGCGACTCTGCCTGCTCTGTCCCAAGTGCCGGATTCTGATGGTGGAGGTGACTGCCTGGACAGCCACTCACCCGTCTGGGACCCGTCCAGCAGGAGCCATAGTATTTCAGCATGAACCTGCTTTCGGGAATCTGTGTACCGCAGCCACGGAAGACCCGGAAGGCTAGAGAGGGCCAAAGATCGCCCCCCAAAGCATCAGGGATGTTGCAGCCTGGTGACTCCTCCGCAAACATCGGGGACATGGGAGCAGAGGAAGAGACTGTTATGGCCAGCCGCCTAGTCGGGGACTCGGCAACTATAAGTACTGTTGTGCAGGAGCTAGAGGTCCCTGAAATGCCGGCTGCCATTGTGTCGTTAGCTAACCCAGTCCAGTTTTGGTGGCAGGTGCTGCCCCAGGTGAGCTGGACGGGGAATGCGAGGACAGGGCCGTAGATTGGGATTCCCCCAGACTATTGACGGAGTTCGGTTCCATGGAGAAGCTGGTGGAGTGGTCATCCCCTGATGAGAGTTCAGATGAGGAGGAATGGGAAACAGGAGATTCTTGTCACTTGGAGACTCAATCTGAGAGAGGGGATGGATCAAAGCTGGTGTCGGAATCTAAGGAACCAACAGGAACACTCAACCAAAGCAGTCAGCTTTTTCTAAACAAGCCATCCATCACCCAGACCAGGGCTCCCACCTATCGCCAGTGGGTAGTGAGGTCTCCAGATACCCATGTCCTGCCAGGGGAAGGAAAATCTAAGAAGTGGGAGTATGACATGATCTGGAACTTTTTGCATGTCCCAAAGCCTCTGCGGGTGTGGGAGAGTGATGCCTGGGCCTATTTTGTCGACATTCATCAGGAATGGAGGCTGGGACGTGCTATCTACAGAGATCGAGTGCTGGTTGTAAAGGAGGGTCGGCCTACCAAGAGTCATTCGATCTCTATCAGGGAGGAAGGGGGAAGAAGGAGGAGATTGCCAGATCCCCATTTCTATGTGTGAGGAGGACTATTGTGTTGTACAGCCACCATAGGAATACCCACATTGACTGCAGGCAAGTTGCAGAGTTGTGTGTTCTTTTTTCCCTGACACAGCAGGAACAAACAAAGCCTGCCACCCTGTGTGCCTAACAGCGGGACTGTCTGTTACATGGACACTTTGGGTGAAATTGTTCCTGCCTACCCCCTTTTGGAGCCTATTCGTTTGGGGAGGAGCCCCTCCCATCGGGAGCAAAAGAGGACTGTCCACTGTTTAGTATATATGTTTTTTTGTTGTGATTCTGTTTTTAGGTTATAACCCCCTTCTGACAGAACAAGACAAGGAAAATGTGTGTGCTTTGTTGCTCAATATTCTCTGCTGATAGGATGATAACCCCTTTCAGCAGAGGTAGTGTGCATTGTAAAGTTAGGTGTAAGTGTAGGATGTGTGCTTTCTTTGTGTCTTCTTTTAGGATCCCCAGGGATGGGACGGCTGTCCATCTCCAACTTCCTGGAAAGACAAGAATTTCTGCGAGCAGAGTATCTTTTCTGAGGAAGAGATGCCCTGGCTCAAAATGTTTATATGTTGTCAGCTGCAGGGACCTGTATACAGCTATTTTTGTACGTAATTTATTTGTACAGTACCCCATCCAAGTTGTTTCCTTTTCCCCCATCCAATTTAAATTATGGGATGCCCTTGTTCCTGGGCCCAGGAGCCATTTTTTTTTCATTTTTCCTCAGCTGAAAGACCAGTTGATTTCTGGTGGGGGGTGAGTGTAGCACCCTCTACCTTGGGTGGGTGCTAGAGTTAGTTTTTTTGGCCAGTGCAGGTAAATTTAGGCCTGTTTGTTTTGATCTGGGGAGTGGTTTAGTGTAGGCTGGTGACTCACAGGCAGTGTCACTTCTTGGTTACCTCCCTCTGGTTTAGAGAAGATTCTGGAAGCAGAGGAGGGGAAGAGAGGTGGAGCTGTCTGGGGTGTGCTAAGGAGCCCTGACCAAACCCTGACTAGGATTGGCAGGGGTCAGGCCTCCTTAAATACCTTGGGTCAGCCCGGCTAGGGAGCAGTTATTCGGGTGGAATAACTGGGAGTTGGAGTGTTAGGCTGTCAGGGCCTTGGAGGGAGCCCCCCTGTCTGGGGGGGGGTGACCTTGGGCCGGGGCTCGGAACTGTAAGGGAACATACAACCCAAACGAGATGTGTCCTGAACAGGAGCAGGAGAATACAGGGGAGAATACTGCCGGGAAAATCTTCAGGAAGGATTCACCTGTTTGATGAGTGACAGGCACAGTCAGGAGATCTGGGAGAGGCATGCCAGGAGTGAATGTAGAGCTAGAGGGAGAGACTGTGTTGTTACTGGCATTGGAGTTGGGTTGCTGCAGCCAGGGGGGCTGGCAGGGTACGCACAGGACTGACTGGAACCAGTAGTCCACCTAGATACAGCTAACACAAAAGAACATTTTCTATTGCTATTGGTTGCTACACTAAAGGGGCCCGTGGTCCCCTGCCAGCAAATAGCGAATCTGCAAAGTCAGGCCTAATTCAGAGTTGGGCCTAACCATGTGCTAGCTGCGATAAGAACCAAGTATTGCACAGTAGAGGAAGTAACAGTTCATCAAGAAGCGTTGTGCTAGAGTAGTCTGGGGCTTTAGAGACTGTGAATAGAGGTTCCAATCTACATTTTCATCAATTAAATACTATTGATCTGGGCATCCCATATTCCCTTTACCCTATCCAAGTTTAATCCCTCAATAAAACATCAAAAACAAAGGGTGACAGGTGGAACTACTACACTCAGTGTTCTAATGGGGGTACTGCTACACTTCTCTTACCCAAAATCATCTGGCAGGTTTTGGGACCTAATAGGAAGGTAAGTTTTAGCAGTGTGTGTGTGTTTGGGTTTGCTCCATAGATTTAACTTGTGTAAGGACTGGTTCACACCAGTTTCAGCCCAGTGCATTTTTAATCTATATGAAAAACACATGCACAGTGTTTACCATGTATTCCAATGGCTCTAAGGCAGTGGTTCTCAACCCTCTAGTGCCGTGACCCCTTGATAAAATTTTACAAATTGTGGGGACCCCTAACAGTAAAATTATTTTCGTAGTGTGAGTCAGCACCCAATGCAAGACAAGTAATTTGCACCCCTAACCCACGGACATTTAGCGCTCCCTTCCACTTGTACAGTATTAAAACCCCTTATGGTACATTTTAGGATTTACCACTCTCTCTTTGTTCTCCCCTTTTATCCCTCTCTATCCTAATTTCTTGTTTTTTTTCCATCCCTCTCTCTAGCTGTCTTTTTCTTAGTTCCTCCCCCTCTTTTCCTCTCTCTTCCATGTATTCTCTATTTTTATTCCTTCTCTTACTCCTTGGTGGGGGGTGGGATGAATGGCAGTGCTGGTGGGGAGTTCTGATCAGCCAACTTAGGTGCTCTTGATCAAGGTCATCTGCTGATCTGAGAACTGTAGTGGGGACTTTTAATGGCAACTCTAATCACAGGTAGTGTTACTGTGTCTCCGGCTCTGTGGCATCTCGCAGCAGTGACACCTATGCCGAAATCAGTAGATAGGGTCTCCTCCAGCCCAGTAGCGTATTTAGGTTTTTGCTGCCCTAGGCCTGACTAAACTTGTGCACCCCTAATTTCAATATGACCCACCCCTTCCTGTCAAGCCCACACCCCTTGCTGTTTAAGACCCGCCCTTAAATTTTCAAGTGGGGACACTAGTTCTGAGGGCCTGGGGAAGGGGGCAATGGATTCCCTTAATTGGCATAGATTTCCTCTCACTTCCTGTTTGGCTATGGGGCAGGAAGTGAAGGGAAATCTCTGCAATGGGACAGGGATGGAAAAAATTACCTGACATGGGTTATAACCCTCCCTTACTCTTTCCAAAATGAAAAAAAAAAGTGTTGCCCATAGTTCTACTTTAAGCACAAATTTCTACAAATTTTATGGAGAGGACTAAGAAGATATAACCATGCCAATGGTGCAGCAGAAAACATATAGCACAGTGAGGAAGGTTTGTGGTCCAGGATGATAGGACAGCCGTCGGCATACCGGAAGCAGTGCCTAATTTGCCTCTCAGCCCAGTCCGCCCCATAAGACTGGTGCTACAATAACAGCGCAAGCCGGCGGGGACTCTTTTCATGCTGCCCCCCTGCAAAGTGCTGCCCTAGGCCCGGGCCTTGTCGGCCTAGGCCAGGATACAACGTTGCTCCAGCCCCTCCCACTTCACATTCCTCACCAGTCAGCTGACCTCTAGTCTCTGCCCCCCACCCATGCCGTGAACTGAATGAGTGGCTGGGAAGAGGCTGGGGGCCGCAGGCTCCAGGAACAGCCCAGCTGGGCTTCCACAGGCTCCAGGGACAGCCCTGCTGGGCGGCCACAAAAGGCTGGGAGAGTGGTGCGGGCTTCAGGAACAGCCCTGGATTTGGTGACCCCTGGCAAATTGTCATTTGACCCCTGAGGGGGTCCCGACCCCCAGGTTGAGAACCACTGCTCTAAGGCCTCTTGCACACGATACCCCTATTTGAGCATCTACTTTTTCAGCCGTTTTTTTTTTTTTTTTAATGCATTTTCACGCATATGTGCAAATTCGTGTAAATTTCCATGCATGAACAGAAGCTTGTTCTCATGTTGTCACTGTCAATGGACAATCTGTGCGAATTTGCGCGCAAACGTGCGTAAATTACTGACCAAAAATGCAGATTTTTCTATTTTTTTTTTCTTGAAGAATACACATTGCTTGTTTACACGCCTGTCTAATTTAGCTCAGTAAAAAAAGCTGTACTGAGCATTTTCAAGCTGCAGTGTGCAAGAGGCCTAAGTCATACCAATGCAGAGCATTCCTGTGCAATGAACAAAGTAGAACCTGCTGCATTTTTTCTGTATGGAATGCATTTGGAACATGACAAAACACACAAGAATGCATGTAAATACACTAGAAACGCACTGGAATGCACCTTTCCTATATTGAAATTAACCACCTCAATACAGGGCACTTTCACCCCCTTCCTGCCCAAGCCATTTTTCAGTTTTCAGCGCTGTCGCACTTTGACTGACAATTGCGCGGTCATGTTACACTGCACCCTAATGAAATTTTTACCATTTTTTCCCCACAAATAGAGCTTTCTTTTGGTGGTATTTGATCACCTCTGTGGTTTTTATTTATTGCGCTATAAACAAAAGAAGAGGGACAATTTTGAAAAAACACAATATTTTTTACCTTTTGCTATAACCCTTTCATGACTAAGCTTATTTTTGAAATTTGGTGTTTACAAGTTAAAATCCGTATTTTTTGCTAGAAAATTACTTAGAACCCCCAAACATTATATATATTTTTTTAGCAGAGAATCTAGAGAATAAAATGGCGATTGTTGCAATATTTTTTATCACACGGTATTTGTGCAGCGGTGTTTTAAACGCAAATTTTTGGAAAAGTGACACTTTCATGAATTTTAAAAAATCCAAACAGTAAAGTTACCCCAATTTTTTTGTATAATGTGAAAGATGATGTTACGCCGAGTAAATAGATACCAAACATGTCACCCTTTATAATTGCACGCACTCGTGGAATGGCGACGAACTACAGTACCTTTGAATTTCCATAGGCGACGCTTTAAAAATTTTTTACGGTTACCAGGTTTGAGCTACAGAGGAAGTCTAGGGCTAGAATTATTGCTCTCGCTCTGACGATCACGGCGATACCTCACATGTGTGGTTTGAACACCGTTTACATATGCGGGCGTGACTTCCGTATGCGTTTTCTTCGCTGCGCGAGCTCGCGGGGACAGGGGCACTTTAAACTTTTTTTTTTTTTTTATTTAATTTATTTTTAGTACTTTATAAATTGTGTTTAAAATTTTTTTTTTTTTTTTTACTTTTATTGCTGTCACAAGCAATGTAAACATCCCTTGTGACAGTAATATGTGGTGACAGGTACTCTTTATGGAGGGATGGGGGGTCTAAAAGACCCCCCATCCCTCCCTTACACTTCAAAGTATTCAGATCGCTGAAAACGGCGATTCTGAATACTGTGTACTTTTTTAAATTCAGCGCCATTGGCAGCCGGGTAAACGGGAAGTGACGTCATGACGTCGCTTCCGCGTTTACAACAAGAAGGCTGGAACGAAGCCGCTCGCAGCTTCGTTCCAGCCCGCCCCCAGCCGCTGAAGGCAGCCGAACGGACACCGGGCCTCCCGATCGCACGGGAGGCCCGGTAACAGCGGCGGGAGGCGGCGGGAGGGGGGGGATGTCCCCTCCCGCTCCTCCGGTATAACAGCCGAGCGGCTTTTAGCCGCATCGGTTGTTATACACGGGTAGCCGATCGCCCGCTGTAAACAACGGTACCGGGATGATGCCTGCAGCTGCGGGCATCATCCCGGTATAACCCCGGAAAGCCGAGTACGCATATCTGCGTACGGTCGGCGGGAAGGGGATAATAAATATCCAGTTTTTTTGTTTTTTTTTAACAAAATTTTTCCTCAGTTTAGGTCGATATGCATTCTTTTACATATTTTTGGTAAAAAAAAATCGCGATAAGCATATATTGATTGGTTTGCGCAAAAGTTATAGCGTCTACAAAATAGGGGATAGATTTATAGCATTTTTATTTATTTATTTATTTTTTACTAGTAATGGCTGCGATTTTTATTGTGACTGCGATATTGCAGCGGACATATCTGACACTTTTGACACATTTTTGGGACCATTCACATTTATACAGTGATCCGTGCTATAAAAATGCATTGATTACTGTGTAAATGTGACTGGCAGGGAAGGGGTTAACACTAGGGGGCGATCGAGGGGTTAATGTATGACCTAGGGAGGTGATTCTAACTGTGGGGGGGAGGGGACTCACTAGGGGAGGAGACCGATCGGTGTCCCTATGTACAAGGGACACACCATTGGTCTCCTCTCCTCTGACAGGATGTGGATCTGTGTGTTTACATACACAGATCCACGGTCCTGCTCTGTTACCTGGCAATCGCGGGTGCCCGGCGGACATCGCGGCCCGCGGGCACGCGCACCGGGTCCTGAGCGACATGCGCCCCTTAGTGGCTCGGGATGGCGATCACGTCATATGACGTCCGCCCAGAACAAGAGGTGCCTCATCCCGCCGTCATATGAAAAAAGAAAAAAGAGAGGAAAGATGCACCAAAACGCATCAAAAATGCATGTAAATGCACATGCAGAAATGCATCTGTAATGCAGAAATTGTGCTGTGAACCGGCCCTAAATGCATTCGGTATCCAAATAGCAAAACATTACTGCCATCAAAATAAATCATTTAATAAATCAATCAATAGAATTTGAATAAGAATTTGCTTGTGGCTCGAAAACAAGCAAAACTACATTACCACACTGCCATCTAGTGATAAATAGTGGCTAATGCTGTTGAATTGCAAAGGTAAAAGGATGAGAGGCATGTCTTTATATATATATATATAAAGAGAATTGGCCATTTCTCCATTGCTCCTTCTAACTGCAGTGAAATGACAGCTTACATATATTGAAGCTGAATAATAATAATAATAATGATAATAATAATATATACAGTATCTCACAAAAGTGAGTACACCCCTCACATTTTTGTAAATATTTTATTATATCTTTTCATGTGACAACACTGAAGAAATGACGCTTTGCTACAATGTAAAGTAGTGAGTGTACAGCTTGTATTGTGTAAATTTGCTGTCCCCACAAATAACTCAACACACAGCCATTAATGTCTAAACTGCTGGCAACAAAAGTGAGTACACCCCTAAGAGAAAATGTCCACATTGGGCCCAAAGTGTCAATATTTTGTGTGGCCACCATTATTTCCCAGCACTGCCTTAACCCTCTTGGGCATGGAGTTCACCAGAACTTCACAGGTTGCCGCTTGAGTCTTCTTCCACTCCTCCATGACGACATCACAGAGCTGGTGGATGTTAGAGACCTTGTGCTCCTCCACCTTCCATTTGAGGATGCCCCACAGATGCTCAATAGGGTTTAGGTCTGGAGACATGTTTGGCCAGTCCATCACCTTTACCCTCAGCTTCTTTAGCAGCAAGGCCGTGGTCGTCTTGGTGTGTTTGGGGTTGTTATCATGTTGGAATATTGCCCTGCGGCCCAGTCTGAAGGGAGGGGATCATGCTCTGCTTCAGTATGTCACAGTACATGTTGGCATTCATGGTTCCCTCAATGAACTGCACTTCCAAGTGTACTTACAGTGCACTTGTAGTGCAAAGTGGCTTTGCCTTTAGTAAATAACCCCCATAGTGTATATATGTGGATATACATCTATGTAGCACCTCAGAAGTCCCAGTAATTCTTAACCTATCAAAAAATGTTAGCATAAACCACAAGGAATGTGATTTTATAATACAGCCCCAACTTCAGGAAAGTGAAAGTCCATCCATGCAGGGAGGGGGGAGGGGGGATATCCTCTTTCACTTACCTGATTCTAAGCTCTCTTTCTTCACTCAAAGCCTTGACATCATCTATAAAAAGACAAAGCAAAAAATACTCTTGCGCACAGGTGTGTTGGCCAAAAAGTCCCAAGGGTTCAAGAAGGACTATGGATTTCGGCTTTGCTGCTCTCAAAGGATGGGATTGTCCTAGTGTTAAAAGAAAAGAAGAAAAAAGAGAGCGCACCAGCCTAGTGCATTATCCTTGACAGATTTATTTGATTAAAAACAAGATAAAAACTACTCACAAAAGTCGAAGAAAAAATCGCATAGTAATCGCACAGAGGCAATTATTCCAGTGGTAGCAGTTTTCCAGGTCCCAGGAAGGAGGCATACGGACTACTGCTGGCTAACGCGTTTCGAAGGTTACCCTTCTTCATCAGAGCCTGGCTCTGATGAAGAAGGGTAACCTTCGAAACGCGTTAGCCAGCAGTAGTCCGTATGCCTCCTTCCTGGGACCTGGAAAACTGCTACCACTGGAATAATTGCCTCTGTGCGATTACTATGCGATTTTTTTCTTCGACTTTTGTGAGTAGTTTTTATCTTGTTTTTAATCAAATAAATCTGTCAAGGATAATGCACTAGGCTGGTGCGCTCTCTTTTTTCTTCTTTTCCCTTGACATCATCACATACTAGAGAGGGACATTAACCCTGTATGGTATGATGGGGAGGCTAGAGTGTGATCACAGTCTGTAATTTACATAGGAGCTAAAGGGGACAAGTCACAGTAGTGGAGGACACCCGCTGGAGAAAGCAAAGCTGGGTACACACAGATAGAGATTTGTCCAGTTCAGCAGGGACTGGCTACATTTCAATGTATCCGTATAAGACAGAAGCCAATTATTAGATCAGCTTCTCTTAGGCTACTTTCACACTAGGCCTGCCTGTGCGTTAGCGCTAAAGAGCCGCTCATTTTAGTGACGCTTTTTGGCCGCTAGCAGGGCACTTTTGACCCCCACTAGGGGCTGAAGAAGGGGTTAAAAACGATATGTTGCGGCGCTTCCGAGGTGTTTTGGAAGCACTGCCCATTTATTTCAATGGGCAGGGGCGGTTTATGAGCGCTAAATACAGTGCTCCAAAACCGCCCACAAGCGCACCGGCTCAGTGTGAAAAGTCACACGTCACTCGCATGCGCATGCAGAGAGCATTTGAGAGGTGGTGAAGAGACATTGCTGCACGCGGTTGTGGGCTACTTGCAGAGTTCCGCCTTTCACTTGAACGGGTCACAGTCAGTGGGAGCTATACCCCCTGAAAGCAACAGGGGGTATAATTGCAGCCGCAGCATGTGAACATGCCCAGCTTCTGCCTCTACAGCTAAAAGATGGTAGTGGTCAAAGTAGATGTAAACCCACAAAAAAAACCTGCAAGACAAAGGCATAATGAGCTAGTATGCATAGCATACTAGCTCATTATGAAATACTTACCTTAGATCGAAGCCTCCGCAGTGGTACCAGTACACAGCTCCAGCAACATCGCTCCCGGGTATCGCAGGCTTCGGCGCTGTGATTGGCCGGAGCCGCGATTACATCACTCCCGTGCATGCGGTTGGTAACGGCAGACTAGCTGAAGCAACTGCATGAACGAGCCATTGCTTCAGTGCGCATGTTCCGATGACATCGGCACATGCTGATACAGGGGATATCTCCTAAACCTGCACGGGTATCCAGGGTAGCTACAGGTAAGCATTATTATAAGCTTACCTGTAGTAAAAAGTGGATTGTAAGGATTTACAACCACTTTAAGGGGCAGTAAAAGCACAGCTCAACAGCAGGGTTTTACTGCACCTCAATCGCTAGTGTGAACAATGAAATGTTTTAATACATTTAAACAATTTGGTTCTTTTCTTTCTGAGATTTGTTGTTTACAAGTTAAAAACTGTTTTTTTTGCTAGAAAATTACTTACCCCCAAACATTATACATTTTTTCTTCTAGCACCCTAGAGAATAAAATGGCGGTCGTTGCAATACTTTCTGTCACACCATATTTGTGCAGTGGTCTTACAAGCGCACTTTTTTTTTGGAAAAAATACACTTTTCTAAACTAAAAAATAAGACAACAGTAAAGTTAGCCCAATTTTTTTTTTATATTGTGAAAGATAATGTCACACCGAGTAAATTGATACCCAACATGTCACGCTTCAAAATTGCACCCGCTCGTGGAATGGCGACAAACTTTTACCCTTAAAAATCTTCATAGGCGACTTTTAAAAAATTCTACAGGTTGCATGTTTTGAGTTACAGAGGACATTACTTTTACATTACTTTTAATTAGACCTCTTTTCAGAGGCATTTGACAGGCACTGAGGAGGCGATATATCTCCTTACCACTTGTTTTAACTCCTAAATGAGGCACCACCATGCCACAACAGCATGCAATGCTGCTGCATGGCTTCATTCACCTGAATGGGTCACTTTTGGCAGGGGGATAGTGCCTGCTGAACATGACAGGGAATATAATTCTTGATGCAACCACAAAGCAAAGCATCATAGCTGCAGCATGTGTGCAATCCTGGCAGCTACCTCTGCAGCTAAAGGGGAAGCAGTTGGGTGTTGGAAAAACACAGCTCAACTTAGTGATTTTACCACCCCCCACCCTCACGTATCAATGAGCCCTTAGACTGGGGTGCCTTGAGACTAAGAATATTTTTAAAAGGTGCCGTGACTTAAAAAAGGTTGAGAAACGTTGATTTAAATAATTTTGCCACATACTTTTTTAATAGCTTTCAGTACCTCTTTGTTCCTTAAGCTGTACACAAGAGGGTTAAGCATAGGAACAAGAGCAACATACAGCAGAGATATGACCTTATCTTTTTCCATTGAGTCCTCAGACTGAGGTTTCATATATAAAATAAGAACTGTGAAGCAATATATTATGACAACAGTGATGTGTGAGGAGCAGCTGGAGAAGGTCTTCAGTCTACCAAATGTTGTGTGGATCTTCATGATGGTAGATATAATATACCCATAGGATGTTAAAATCAGAGTAAAGGGCAGCATACCCCAGAAGACCCCTTCAGATGATATTATGGTCTCAAGGCTTGTAGTATCACTACAGGAGAGCTTCAGCATGGTCTTAAGATCACAGAAGAAGTGATTAACTTCATGGGAACTACAGAAATTCAGCATAGACACTAGCATGGAGCACATTAGTGAGTTCAGGGCCCCCAAGAGCCAGGAGATAACAATCAGTAGCATGCAGGTCCTCCTGTTCATGATGATAAAATAATGCAAGGCTTTGCAGATAGCCACATAGCGATCATAAGCCATGGCGGTCAAGAGGAGAAAATAGGTATCAATACAAAGGGCAAATACAGACATCTGGATAAAACATCCATGGAAGGATATAAAGGTGTCTCCTGATAATGTAATGCTCAGCAGCTTAGGCAGGATGGAAGAGACATACATAATATCTAGCACAGACAAATTACACAGGAAAAAGTACATAGGCTTGTGTAGTTGGGACACCAGACCCACCAGTATAATGATAATGAGGTTGCCAAGGACTGATACAAGATAGATTATTAACACAACAAGGAATACAACAGCCTTTAGCGGAGTATATTTTGTAAATGCCAAGATGAAGAAATCTTCCTTAAATGTGTTGTTTTTTAAATTCTCCCCCATATTACTTCCTAAAATAAAATATATTTTCAGCGCAAAAAAAAATTAGCACAGTCACCTTTTCCATCTATGCACAGTAACCTTCTCAGTACGTTAAACACATTCTAATAATACATTTCTTTACTTGTAAAATAGTCAAATGGAACAATTAGTAGAATACTCATTGTAGCACCCTCTACCTTTAGTACTACTAGAGTAGTGGGTGTTTGTGTATACTGCCAGTGCAGGTAAATTTAGGCTGTGAGCTATGCCTGTTTGTTTTTGATCTTGGGCAGGGGAGTGGTTTAGTGTGACATGTGCCTCTGGAAAAGAGGCAGGGCAGAGTGCTGGAGTGACCAGGCGTGTATTTGGGAGCCCTGACCAATCCCCAACTAGGATTGGCAGGGGGCAGGCCTCCCATATATATACCCATGGTCAGCCTGTTGTGAGAGGAGTTGTAGGGTGGAAGAACTGAATGATGGAGTGTTAGACTGTCGTAGTCTGAGGGAACCCCCCTTTCTGGGGGGGGGGGGTGAACTCAGGTCTGGAGCTCGGGAGCTGGGAGGGAGCCTATCTTTACATGGTCATTGAGAGGTGTCCTGGAACAGGAGCAGGAGGAGGACAGTTGGGAGCACTGCCAGGCAAGTCATTCAGGAGGGATCCATGCTGGGGTCGGTGAGTGAGAAGTACAGTGAGGAGCTCTGGAAGAGACATTACAAGATTTGAATGTGGAGCCAGAGGAAGAGACTGGTGTTGTTTTGGAGTCAAGTCGTTGCAGCCACAAGGGTTGGCAGGATTTGCATCGGACATGCTGGGAGCAGTAGTCCACCAAGAATCAGTTAGCACAATTATCTTCTTCATCTAAAATGGTTGCTACTAGGAAAATGTTAGGACTTATTCAGAGTGAGGCCTAGCCATGTGCTAATGGTGACAGGAATCTGGAACTGGACAGTAAGGAAACCAAATTATCTCAAGTAGTGTGCTGGAGGAGATGTGAAGTGGCAGAGACTGTCAGTTTAGATTCAACTACATTTATTTCCATTACTAAAGATTCATCATTTGGGCATCCCAAGTCCCTTTTCCCAATCCAAGTTTAATCCCCTAAAAAAACAACAAAAACAAGCAAGAGACTGTTCATTGACTGGAAAAGTGTGCCTAAAATGGATGACTGACCAGCAGGGTGATGTGTGGATGCTGAAACATGCAGTGCATATGACTATACAAGCGAAGACTGTACAAAAAGCAAACTTTTGGCCTTGGTTTAGCATATCATATTTTGTGAAAAAAAAAACAACCTGCAGACCTTTTGCATCAGTTTGACCAAAGCACACCTTCAATTAACATAAATGTTAATGTATATTAAAATACACAAATCTGATTTTTAAAATGGCAGATTCTTGAAAGAAAAAAAAAATTGCCATCAAGCCCTAGTGGCCTAATGGACAAGGAACTGCCTTCTCATAGTTGCCAACATTGAAAAAAAAATATGTGGGACACTTTTTTGGCTGTAGGCGGAGCCGATCAATAATTAGGGGGCAGGGCATTCGTTTGTAGGTGTGGTCTAGCAAAAAATAATAATTGCGGCGCGCGGAAAATGGGCGTGGCTTACGGAAAAGTGGGCGTGGCTTTCACGGAAAGTGGGCGTGATTTGCATGGAAAGTGGGTGTGGCTTGCATGAAAGTGGACGTGGCTTAAATTGGCGTGGCTCAAGAGGGTGTGGTTAGAGTCTGAGATGAATGAGGGATGGAGAGGGAGAGGGAAAGGGGGAGAGGGAGAGGGGGAGAGAGGAATGACGGGACAGCCCCAGATCCTACACAACAATAGAAATATGTGTATTCTAGAAAGTTTAACAATCAGCAGATAAAGATACTCCAAACACCTGGTGTTAACGCTTCAATCATCCTGGCACCATGGTTGTTATGGTGTCAGGATGATTGAAGCGCATTATTTCTATTATTACATTGTAAAATAAAATTAAATCATTCAACTCACCATAATGCCGAATCAGTGGGATCCCTGAGCGTGTCACTAGCCACGTCGCCTGCCACCAGCAGAGTCTGTCCTTGCATCAGGTGTCCCCGGCAGAGTCTGTCCTTGCATCAGGTGCCCCCGGCAGAGTCTGTCCTTGCATCAGGTGCCCCCGCCAGAGTCTGTCCTTGCATCAGGTGCCCCCACCAGTGCAGCCCCCCCAGTTAGTGCAGCCTCCCCCCTCAGTGCAGCCCCCCCTCAGTTACTGCAGCCCCCCCTCAGTGCAGCCCCCCTCAATTAGTGCAGCCCCCCCTCAGTTAGTGCAGCCCCCCCTCAGTTAGTGCAGCCCCCCCTCAGTTAATGCAGCCCCCCTCAGTTAGTGCACCCCCCCACTCAGTGCAGCCCCCCCTCAGTGCAGCCCCCCTCAGTTAGTGCAGCCTCCCCCCCTCAGTGCAGCCCCCCTCAGTTAGTGCAGTCCCCCCCTCAGTTAGTGCAGCCCCCCTCAGTGCAGCCTCCCCTCAGTTAGCGCAGCCCCCCTCAGTGCAGCCCCCCCTCAGTTAGTGCAGCCCCCCCTCAGTGCAGCCCCCCTCAGTTAGTGCAGCCCCCCCCTCAGTGCAGAACCCCTCAGTTAGTGCAGCCCCCCCCTCAGTGCAGCCCCCCCTCAGTTATTGCAGCCCCCCCCTCAGTGCAGCCCCCCCTCAGTTAGTGCAGCCTCCCCCCCTCAATGCAGCCCGGCCCCCGCTCAGTGGAGGAGCGGCCGGTGTTCTGCCGAGAAAGTTCCCCTCGGCAATGGCGGACCCCCTGTACTGCGCAGGCGCAGCACTTGCGCAGTACGGGGCTGGGGAACTTTCAGGAAGACACGGCGCCGGCGCCGTGTCTTCTGCTCGCTTCAGTGGAGAGGGGAGGGGCCGTGCAGCCAAAGAAGCCGCTTCATTGGCTGCACGGATCGAGCCCCCTTTCCCTCTCCACTCAACACTAGAGGCAGATAGAGCGGCTGCGCCGGCCGTCATTTTGCTGGAGCCCGCTGCTCCAAAAAAACAAAAAAAAAACAACATTCCCGATTTTCCTTATGGAAAATCCCAATTCGGGACACTCTCCAATCGGGACGAGGGTCCCAAAATCGGGATTGTCCCGGGAAAATCGGGACTGTTGGCAACTATGCCTTCTTAAGCCAGGGATTGTGGGTTTAAGTCCTATCTGGGGTACTTGATAAATTGCTTGTCTTTTTAAAGTGTAAATTCACCTTTTCAGAAAAAATAAAAAGGTGAACTAGCACCGAACACTCTCCTCACCCCCCCCTGGTCCCCACTGCACTTACCCATCAGATGTCAGTACCAATGCAGCCAGTGTAGCACTCTGGGGACTTGAAATCCTCGCTTTTGTCCCATTTTTATTCAGGGCTTCGGGGATCGATCAAAGTGATTCTGGCTGGTTAGCACATCAGAGCATCTACAGCTTTTATTAAAAAAAAGGTAGTTATATCATGAAGGTCCCTTTTCAGCTACTTTTCATTATATAGTGACAGCTGTCTCCTGATTATTTTCCTACATTGCCAACCTTTCATACTGTATGTGCTCTTAATGTAGATTGTAAGCAGCATTTGCCAACACACATAATTGATCAGGCACAATCCACTGTAGTTCCTTTTAGGAAGCCAGTACAGAGCAAGAATGTACAGACGCTAGTGTACATGCATACCGTGCCTTGAAAAAGTATTCATACCCCTTGACATTTTGTCATGTTACAACCAAAAACGTAAATGTATTTTATGTGATAGACCAACACAAAGTGGCACATAATTGTGAAGTGGAAGGAAAATGATAAATGGTTTTCAAAATTTTTTATGCCCCGTACACACGGTCGGACTTTGTTCGGACATTCCAAAAACAAAATCCTAGGATTTTTTCTGACGGATGTTGGCTCAAACTTGTTTTGCGTACACACGGTCGCACAAAGTTGTCGGAATTTCCGGTCGCCAAGAACGCGGTGACGTCAAGCACGTACGACGAGACTAGAAAAGGCCAGTTCAGAACCAAGCGCGGCACCCTTTGGGCTCCTTTTGCTAATCTCGTGTTAGTAAAAGTTTGGTGAGAGACGATTCGCGCTTTTTCAGACTCGTGGCTTTCAGATCGTTTTCTGCCGTTCAGTTTGTGCTTGTGGGTTTGTATCTGCTCTTCAGTGCCTGCAAGCAAGTTCCTGATGATTTCAGGAACTTTCTCAGGATGACGGACCCCGTATTTCACCATCTGCTGGCTTCGCTGTCCCCCTATATCAACATGCAGGATACCTGCATGAGGCAAGCCGTCTGCAGGACTTGAAGTTCTCGACAGGCATCTCCCCCCAGGCTCTGGGGATCATTATCCCAGAGGCCTGTTCTGCCATCATCCAGGTCCTGCAGAAGGAGTATATGAAGGTAATATTTTTATCCTTTAATATCACATTTTATTGTATTTAATGTTTGCTAATATCTTGTATTTCTTTCCTCATTCCCTAAGTACCATGATTGTAATATGCTGTGAATGTCCCCTTTGTTCTCATGTATGCTGGTTTTTTAGGTATTTATTTTTTAAGAGTCCTTCATACATATCTGCCTTCAATAACCTCCCCAACATGCTCTCCTGCCCCTATATTCACCTCATGTAGTCACTTAACAATGTATTTTATCAGCTCCATAGTAGTGCTTTACCCCAAACACCCCCTAAAATGTTTCGAAATTTGATTTGTGCTTTAAATTCAGGCAGAGTGCCAGAGGCTTTTTTTTTGTAGTGTCCCAAAATAATTTTTCTAAACCATCCCTCCCCCAACTGCTAAGTCAGCTGATACCAATTCTCTATCCTCAATCATCTATCTGCTGACTTTGCCAAACCCATACACACTATACCCATCTCTTTACTGGTCAGATTTATGGATGAATTCCCCAAAGCATGTAGTGCAAGGGCCTGCCTGTATACTTTCCAATGGTACTGTTTAAAGTTTTTGTATTCTATTATTATCTTATCCTCAAATGTGTACCGTGTGTATTTATATCTTTGTATTAGGACACTTCTTACCTGTCCAGTGGGCTGCCAATAGTGTAACTAAGGAGGGGCTGTTACAATACCCTGTATTTAGGCATTCATCTCTCAATGAAGTGAAGAGGGTTACCTGTCCACGATCCCCCCCCCCTCCCCTATAATGTTAGAAATGGCCCACGAGAGGGGGGAGGTTGAATATGATAGGTGTACCTTATACTTTGGTGTTAATTTCCCCTTAATAAATGCTATCTGGAGGTTAGCCAAGAATGTTTGTGTCTAATCTGCTTGCCATGTTTATGCGTAAAAATAGTAAATTATTTTTGTTTTCCTCAACAGTTTCCTTCCACGCCACAGGAATGGCAGACTGTGGCCTCCCACTTTGCCCAGCGGTGGGACTTTCCTAACTGCGGAGGGGAAATTGATGGGAAACGCGTCCACATCGTCTCACCACCCAACTCGGGGTCGTTCTATTTCAACTATAAGGGGTTCAATAGTATTGTGATGTTGGCGGTGGTGTCGGCTAATTACAACTTCTTGTATGTGGACGTGGGGAAGAATGGCTGGATGTCCGATGGTGGAGTCATCGCCCAGACGGAGTTCTACAGGCGTCTCCAGAATGGCAGCTTGGACTTGCCACCTCCAGAGGACAATGTGGAAGGACTCCCATTCGTCTTCTTTGCGGATGAAGCATTTGCGCTGGGGGACCATCTTATGCGGCCATTCCCGATGAGGACCCTCACCCCGGAACAGAGGGTTTTTAATTACCGGCTGGCCAGAGCCAGAAGAGTGGTGGAGAACACATTTGGAATCCTGGCCAGCCGGTTCCGCCTATTTCTGACACCCATCCATATGGCGGAGTATAAACTTAATCATCTAATCCTAGCGTGCTGTGTTCTCCATAACTTTTTACGCCAACATTCTGCCAACTATGCTGGCTCAGTTGGGCCTGAGGCCGGAAATCTACATGATACAACCCTGACGGCGCTTGAAAGTGGCCGTCCTGGCTTGCCCTCCCTGAGTGCCCGTGATGTCCGGTTAAGATACCTTGAGTTCTTTGCGGGTAGGGGGGCCATCAATATGTCAGACAATTTGTGAAGCATTTATCAAATAAAAAAACAAATTTAATCTTTGGTGACATTTACTGCTTGTGTTTGTTTTAGCTGACCCTGACAGCAATGTGTGGAGTCCTGAAAATGGCGTGATTGTGTAACCTTATACAAAGCACCGTTGGCTGTTATTTACTAAAGGTGTATACACTTTTTATACTACAAGTGCTCTTGAAACTGCACTGAAAATGCTCTTGTAGTGCAAAAAGGATTTGCCCTTAGGAAATAACCACCATTTTCTCAGAAAACAGCAATTACATCACCACAAAAGTGTTGTAGCGTTGAGACAATAATCCACACATTCTTGATTAACAAACTTTTTAATACCTGCACAATCACATGTGCATTTAGAAACGGTTTTTAAAACAAACCAACATGTTTGTTGTATAACAATTTTTGGGGTGGCATTATCAAAAATAGAAATGTCCATTTACGATAAAACAGGCCTGTGTAAAACCAACAAGAAACACAAAAAACTTGAACTTACAAAGTTCACATATGGTAAAACTTGAAGGCAATATCAGACATGAGTATTTAGGAACTGTGTTTGATATTGCGTTCAGATGGGGTGAAGTCACCCCTTGAAAAGCCAAATTTGGAAGATGCACACCAATTTACAAATGTCAACATGTGCTAGCTGCCATCACGGGGGATCAAGGGACGTGTTTTGGTTGAGCAACCCCTTCCTCACCATTACTTTATTATTGAGGAATGGGTTGCACCCCCAAAACGCGTCCATTGATCTCCCGTGATGGCAGATAGCACATGTTGGCACACTGTGTGCATCCTCCAAATTTGGCATTTCGAAACATCGCTAAAAAATTTAAAAGATTGTACCACACAAAAAAAGATTTTGTGGGGTTTTAAATTTGCCCCAAAACATCAATGATGTTATTATTTTTTTTGAATCACATCATTGATTTTTTTCTTGATGTTTTCCAATTCTAAATTACACCCCATTATCTCCCCGATCAGGATCTGGGCACTTTGTGATGTGAAAGGATCTCGATCCATAACCTCACGATCACCTAAAAAGAGGGAAACCAAACAAAAACATGTATCAAAAATCTGCCGCCATCCATCTCTTACCTGAGCCTGTGGTCGCAGACACTCACCTGTTGTGGTGCCAATTTCCACCACATCTTCTTCCTCCTCCTGCTCCACTTGTGTTGGGGGTATTTCACCTTCTTCCAGAGGTGGGGGGTCTCTGGTCTCCTCGGATGAGGGGTGTCCTCCGAGTCTTTTCTCCCCTATGTAAAACAAAAATGGTATTTTTAGCACACAGATATTTGATGGCAGAACTATAAATAGGAAACATTGCTTGGAAGTGGGGTACAATTGTCAATTTTAGCAGAGTTCCAAGATGTCGCTTTTTTAGTGTCCTTTGTCAAGCTGCAATACTTTACCTGTTTTGTACAAGCTTCACAGATGGAGACCCCCCCTATAATATACACTGGAGCACCTGTGTGGCCCCCTAATAAAAATGGTGTTCTTGTGTCCCACACTAGTGCTCCAGTGTCCAGATGTGAAAACAGCTGCTGAGTGTCCTCTCCTTACACAGAATCTAGTTTGCATTTCATTCTAGTAACAAAGCCATCTACACAACCAAATATTTTGCATCCAAGTAGGCCCTAAAAAATGTAGGAAAATGCATATGGCCTAAACAATGGTGTTTTAGAGGCCAAAAAAAAAATTTTTGATATGAACGAATAATGGGCCCATGAACATTAAAATTGACATTTTAAACTGTATAACAATTAAGAAAAGCATATGGAGCAGCACGAATGTAATAAAGACAAAAAGAATAGGAACACAGCACAACTACTTACTTTTTTGCAGCACTCTCCGGATCTTTCGGAACTGCTCGGGCTCTCTTAATTTCAGGTCTGACCACCGTTTCCTGAGCTGATCTTTCGATCGACGTACCCCGAAATTCCTGTGCAGACTTTTGACCACTTTCGCAATGATCTTGGCCTTTCTGATATTGGGGTTGGGGTAAGGCCCATACTTCCCGTCATAGTCGGCCTTCTTCAGGATGTCCACCATCTCCAACATCTCCCCAAAGGACATATTTGTGGCCTTAAATCTTCTCCTTCTGGATCGGGACGTATCCGGATCCAGGCTTTCCTCCTCCTTCTCCTTGTTCCTGTAATTAGCACGCACCTGCTGTGACTCCGCCATGTGCTCTTCACCCACTGTGCCGAACCAAAAGGGGTGGGGAATAGACTAGAAAGAACGTCAGGGGCGGGCAGAGTTACACGCATGCACAGTGTGTATAAAGCGTAACACACGTGCGTATTACGTACGATCTGTGAGCGGAGGAAGGAGCATTGGACGCGCCGATCGTAAGAACGAAGGTAAGTGATAAGGTTGGAAATAATGGGTTAGAGTTCTACTTAAGTAGATTTTCATTTCTCTACATTATGTGTGCGTGTCAGCATATGTTGCAAGACTAGCTTAAGTTTTTCCAGATGTGTAAGTCTAGCGTGATATATGTTGAAATTATACTGCTTGTTACCTTATATGGAAATTTGCTCAAACTGATGCTTGTGTAACCAAGCCTATAAAAAGCCCCAATAAAGAGCCGACAGGTCAGTAGACAGTACGGGACCTTTAAGGCTCGGATCTGATATACAGAAACTCTTGATTCTGTGTCTTACTTCTTTGATAGAGCTAAATTTGGCAAAGCAATATAAACTAGAGGCAATTCAGTTGAGAACTGCACTTAACATTTCTGGCGCCCGAAAATAGGGACACACCGATGATACTTCAAGAGGTGGATGAATGAGTACTGACGGAACAAAAGGACAGGCATTCCGGGAACCACAGATTGAAAACCTGGCCAGGTAAGAAAAAGCTTTATTTTTCTTATATTCTGTGCTCCCCTGATTTGTGCCTATCCGTTCTGTCAGTTACGGTTCTCCTGGTTTTAAAACACCAGCCTCTGTAGTGGTGAGTCTAGAATTACTGCATATTTTGGTTTATATTGCTGGAATTATTTGTTGTTTGTTGTCTTGTCTGTCTTGTTGAGAAAGTGAATGAGCCTTGTCAAGGATGGTATGAGTTAGAAGGGGATTGCCGAACTAAGCAACGGAATGCGCCCTTACCTCACTCACATGAGCTCGGGGGGTCTGATGCTTATGCTTAACCTCACATCTAACTCATAAACCATAGATGGGTTGAAAGTATAAGCCCTGTCTGCTCCATAAAGCAGGGATAAGAGTGTATGAGAGGGATCCCAGATACGGGGGGGAATAAGGTCTCCATAAGCCCGGAGATCTAGTCGGATACCTGGTCACTTAAAGGAATGCTTGTATATGTTGTAGTCGTCAGTCTGGTCATAATATTTGTCAGTTAGCTAGCATATAAAGTAATTCGATTTCAGAAATCTCATCCTGGAGAGGTTTTTAGTATTCTGGCACCCTAGGAGGAAGGCAACGAGGAACTAGTGTAGCTTTTTTAGTATTTTGTATTATACACTAAGTGTCCCACACGCTACCTAGGCACGGACTGTCAGAATGGGCCAGCAGAACACGAAACCCTGTCAGGGAATTGTGGCGCATTATACGGTGCCACAGATAATTAAAAACATCTATGGGAAAGATGAAGCGCGGGACTTAAAGGATGTCCTTCGTAAATTTAAGGTGAAAGGAGCAGCGGGTTTAAACCCGGATGTATGGAGTGAAATAAAAAGGGACAGACAAGGAGAGGTGTTAGAGAAGCAATGGATGCGTCAGGTTCAATGCTTAATTAAGGTCTCAAATAGAGCGAAAGAAGAGGGGTGGAAATATAATCCAGATTGTGATGGTTGGGATATGAAAGACAGAAGAGCAAAAAATGTTGAAATTTTAAATAATCTTAGTTCAACCATCCCACCCCCATACACTGACATAGAGCAAAATTCGACTAAGACAGGGTTATATCCTGTACTTGAGGGGAGAGGATGGGTTTGTCAGGTTTGTGGAACCCAGAACCCAGAATGGGCAATAGAATGTGTGCATTGTGGGGCACAAAAACCTCATTCAGAAACTGTAGCCCCCGTACGCACTGATACACACATTGTACAGGTAAATAATCCAGAATTTGGACAAGTAGCCCATCCACACGCCCCACCTACTATTACTCGTAGGATGCAAATAAGGACTTGGAAGCCTTGGTCAGCAGACACTCTTATGGCATTAATACAGAGCGCCCCAGACCCGGTAGCAAAGCCAGCTGCTTTCTGTAGATTTGTGACACAGTTAATGAATACACATGAAGCAACCTGGCAGGATGGGGAGGATTTATGCAGACATAAAATGACTCTGACACTGTTTAACCAGTTTATGACTGAAATAGGTCCGCACCGACCTGCAGACCGAGCTGACGGGGATGGCAATCTAGAGGCAGGACATGTCAGACACATAGAGTCAAGGGCCCCTTTTATTGTTAGATTAGAAGCTTTCTGTCAGGCAAAACAACAGGAGAGGGGGTCCATATCACCCATGAAACAAATGCCAGGACAGACTGTATCAGAATTTTACTTATCTATGGAAAGTATGATGGCAGATGAGGGATTGGATTTGGCTCTGCCAGTCACGATCTCAGCCTTCAATAGACAGTTTATGGAAGGATTAAATCCACAGATAAGTGAAAGACTGAAAGCCTGCACACCAGAGTGGAGGGCAATTAGAGATAGAGGGTCGTTGTTACAGAAGGCACAAGGCATAGAGGCGGACTTAGCAGAAACCAAAGGGAGGAAACATCATGCAATCAATGCGATTGTGGGTCCCCAAGAGCAAGGTAGAGGTTCCTCTCGCAAACCCCTTACCTGTTACTACTGTAACAAGATTGGTCACATAAGACGCCACTGCAGGAAAAGAATAAGGGATGAATGAGATGAAGGTGTTGATTCTCCAGTTAATCAGAGAAGAAACCAGCCCAGGGGCAATAACAATAATGGTGACATAAGGTGACAGGGAGATGATCCACGGGCATGACTCGCCCCGGTTTTAGAAAGATCCAAAACAAAGATGCTTAAGACCACTATAACGGTTGGTAATAAGAAAATTTCTTGTTTAGTTGACACAGGAGCTTCACGCTTGTTACTTTCTGATTCTGAACTACTTCCTGAGCAAGAATCACCTGACACTATATTGATAACTGGATATGATGGCATTTTAGCCGATGCCCCGCTGACAAAACCTCTAAAAGTTAAAATAGGGAACCACATGTTCCTTTCACGTTTTCTGGTATCTAGAGGAGCCCCCACTAATTTGCTAGGAGCTGACATTTTGCAGAAAATAGGAGCTAACATTACCTATCACCCAGATGGTACTGTCACCTTAGCTATAGGGGATAATCAAGAACACATGGAGATGTGTAACCTGATACAATACCTGGAGGAGGAATCGGAACTGTCCGGTCCATCTCCTCCAGATTTGGATCAGATCTTGTCATCCCTTCCGGAAGAACTATGGGAGAAACATCCAGCTGATGTTGGACTTTTGCCCATACCTCCGGTTACCCTACAGCTGATTCCAGGAGCAGTGCTTCCCCAACAAAAACAGTATCCACTCAGTGCACCCCAAGAGGCGGCCATAGAAATGCAGGTCCAATCCTTGTTAAAAAGTGGAGCTCTAAAAGAGCTAAAATCACCGGCAAATACTCCTTTGTATCCGGTTAAAAAGAAAACAGTAGCCGGTAGTCCGGTTAAGTACAGAATGGTCCAAGACCTCAGAGCAGTCAACAAAATACTAGCCCCGATGACACCTTTAGTACCCAATCCACATACGTTACTGTCACAAATACCATCAACCAGTATGTACTTTACGGTTATAGATTTGGCCAACGCTTTCTTTTCCGTCCCGCTTGCGGAAGAATGCCAACCGTGGTTCGCATTTTCCCTCAAAAATCGACAACTAACCTGGACACGCCTACCTCAGGGTATGGCGCATTCACCTACCTTGTATTCGCAAGCATTGCAAACGGTGTTGGGAGAATGGGTACCACCTGATTCCTGTGTGTTGTTACAATATGTGGATGATTTATTGTTATGCTGACCGGACAAGGAAACTTGTTTGGCCACCACCCTTAATTTGTTGCGATTTTTGGCAGAAAAAGGTTGCAAGGTTAATAAGAAAAAGTTGCAAGTGTGTCAGGAAAAAGTTATCTTTTTGGGACATTGTATATCACAGGGTACAAGACATCTCACTGAGGAGAGGGTTCAAGTGATAAAGGGAATGTTACCCCCACGGAATTTCAAACAATTGCGTATGTTTTTAGGTATTGTGTCATATTGTAGACAATGGATACCACACGCTAGCGCTTTGATGCAGCCATTATACGATTGTTTGAAAATTGTACCGTATATGCTTACAGAAGTAGCTTATGAGTCGTTTGTCACTTTGAAAAGGTTGTTGATTTCTGCCCCAGCTATTGGTATTCCAGATTACACCAAGACATTTCATTTGTACATTGCTGAAATCACTGGACATGCCACAGGTGTTTTGACACAGGCACATGTAAAACAAAGACCCGTTGCTTACTTTTCAGCAGCATTAGATCCAGTGTCCAGAGGTTCACCGTCCTGTGTACGGGCGGTAGCAGCGGTGTCAATAATCTTAGATAAGTCATCAGAGATTGTTCTAGACAATCCAGTTGTAGTGCACACCACACATGACATACATGCAATCTTGTCTCAAGTACAGCCCAAACACATTTCAATGGCTAGGCAATTAAGGTTACAGTGTACTTTACTTTTACCTCCAAATGTCACTTTTCAGCACTGTACAACCTTAAATTTGGCCACCTTTTTGCCTCTTCAGTCACCAGATTTGGCAAGGGGGAATAATAGTGCTAATAAGGAAGGAGATGAGGAAACTGACACCCTTCTGTTTAAAGAGATAGATGAGCACGATTGTTTTCAGCTCATGGAACAGGAGACAATGGGATTCCCACATGTTACAGATACACCAATCTTAAACGCTGAGCACACTTTGTACATAGATGGTAGTAGGTTTGCTGATGACAAGGGTAAATATCACACAGGGTATGCTGTAGTGACTGATACACAGGTGATTGAAGCACAGCCCTTACCAGCCCACATGTCAGCACAAGAAGCAGAATTAAAAGCTTTAGAACAAGCCCTAGAATATTTAAAAGGACGAGAAGGGAATATTTATACTGACTCTGCCTACGCTTATAGTGTAGCGCATGATTATGGCCACATATGGAGGGCTAGAGGTTATCTGACAGCAGCAGGTACACCTGTAAAACATGGAGAAGGGATTAAGAGAGTCCTGAACAATCTTCAAAAGGTTAAACGAGTGGCCATTATGAAGATAGCGGCACACACAAGCGCAAAAACAATTGAGGCAAAAGGAAATGCATTTGCAGATTTGACTGCAAAACAGGCAGCTCTAGGGGAAGGAAGCCCTGAGACCTTAGCAGCGGTAGAGGTGAGTATCCCAGAACCAACATGGCAGCAGCTGAGTAAATTACAGGAGCAAGCAGGGGAGAGCGAGAAAGATAAGTGGGTCAGGATGGGAGCAGCACCAGACCTTGACAATGTATGGAGGGAAGGAGGCAAAGTATGCCTACCTGCCTCTCTGTACCCAGCAATGGCAGCGGCAGTTCACCTACCCACACACGTCAGTTCCAATTCCATGTATAGGATTGTGAACCAAGGATGGCTCGCCCCTGGATTCAGTAGTACTGCGAGAAACTACTGTGCAACCTGCCAAATCTGTCTCCTGAATAACCCAGGACAGAGAGTAAAAACCCCACGAAAACACCAGGTTCGGGCCCAATACCCCTTCCAGAGACTGCAAATTGACTACATACAAATGCCTAAGAGCGGCCCCTTTGAATTTGTCCTCGTGTGTATCGATTTATTCTCAGGTTGGCCCGAAAGCTATCCAGTAAAATCAGCTACAGCAAAAGCCACAGCCAAGAAACTGATCACTGAGTTAATACCTAGGTTTGGTCTTCCTGAAACCATAGAATCAGATAGGGGGACACACTTTACAGGAGAAATCATGCAGAATGTGATGACCATGTTAGGGGTTCAACAAAGTTTCCACACCCCTTATCATCCACAGAGTTCAGGGTCAGTGGAAAGAGTAAATGGGACAATAAAGTTGAAAATACAAAAAGCCATGCAAGAGTTAAACAAGCCATGGCCAGAATGCCTGCCTTTGGCTTTGTTCTCTATAAGATACACTCCAACAGGGAAAACAGGATTGTCCTCATATGAAATACTTTTTGGGAATGCACATAGATTAGGTCTATACTTTCCACAGAGTATGCAATTGCAATGTGATAGTTTGACTGCATATGTGATACAATTACAACAACGTCTAACTAAGATCCACAAAAGTGTGTATTCTTCTCTTCCAGACCCTAACTCAATAGCAGGTACACATACACTGCTACCAGGAGATTATGTATATGTTAACCTCCCTGGCGGTATTCCCGAGTCTGGCTCGGGTTGGATTTTTCCATACCAAAAGCGGTAACCCCGAGCCAGACTCGGGCTTGCATCGCAGGATCCAGGAAGAGCATACTTACCTTGTCCCCTGGATCCTGCGATGTCTCCCCGCTGTGATCGGCGAGCCGCTGTGTCTCGCTCGATTCACAGTGCCGAGCTCCGTTCCCTGCGAGCGCTGCGACGCACGGGGACGGAGTTCGGCGGTAAATTCAAAAGTGAAACACATAGTATAGATACAGCATACTGTAATCTTACAGATTACAGTACTGTATCAAATAACTACACATCCCCCTTGGTCCCTAGTGGTCTGCCCAGTGTCCTGCATGCAGTTTTATATATATAAAACTGTTCTTTCTGCCAGGAAACTGGAGATTGTCCATAGCAACCAAAACTGTCTCTTTACATCAAAAGTGCTTTTAGACCAGCTAGAAAAAAGCGATAATAAATTAGAATCACTCGCAGAATTGAGTGATAGTGATTTGTGGGGAAATCCGTCACCAAACACTAAAAGTAACAAAAGCGACAATTCTGCAACTGAGCAAATTTCAGTGTTTTTGATTTGATTACATTATTATATCATTTTTATTATTATTATATTATTATTTGTTATAATTATTTATAGTTATTTATTATATTATAATTTTTTATTTCGTTTTTCAAACTTTATCATACCCGGGATGTCTACTAGACTCTTGTTTGGACAGATTTAAGTGAACTATTCCTAAGAATTACAGGTCTACAATATAAAACGCCAAATTTCTGTGCAAAATAATTGTACCGCTTTCAGCACCTAAAATCAGAAATAATCATACCGCCAGGGAGGTTAAGAAACACACCAGAAAGACATTGGAACCTAGATTTGAAGGTCCTTATCAAGTGCTTTTGACCACAGCCACTTCAGTGAAATTGGAAGGAAAAGCAGCCTGGATCCACGCATCACACTGCAAAAAGAGTCTTGAACTGAGAGAAACAGAATGAAGATCCTTCTAACTATGATAATAGTGCTTGAATGTTTTCAAATGTTTGTTTATACATGGACTCCCGGTATCAATGTAACAGTTCATGAAAATAGTACTGATCTTAGATGGGTAAATCAGGATAAGAGTATAACACAATATCCTTACTACGAATGGTATACGGTAGGAAATTTCACGGTGTCAGGACAGGAGGGTCCTTTTTATATGATGCAGAATATGGAATCACCAGTAGTGTGGATAAAAGCTAAATCACAAGCACAAGTAAACATAACTTTCCATTGGAGGGACAATTTAACATGGCCCTTTAATAACACACCGCATAAATGTCATAAGTTAGGTCCATCTGAAACATGGAGAGAAGTAAAAGACAAATTACTACAGTTACTTAGAACTCCGAATTCAAAAGAATACGAGATAGCACAGAAGGGAAAAGGTCCTAGACCAGCAAGGGGAAGTGGGCAATCTAATAGGTCCTCTTAGTACCAATCAATCTGCAACTTATATTTGTACAGCATGGTATTTTGTACCAGTAAGGAAATGGGAAAACACAACAGGAGGATATATACAATGGCAACATTATGGTTTCAATATAAAGATAGAAGACGCTCTACCCACCATCTTCGAATCCTCTGTATTAACTCCTATTCCTAGATCTTGCATAAATGTTTCGGTATCACAACAGAAAACAAAAATCAAATTTAATGTAACTTTTCCCCAGCTACCAGAATGTAGGTATCGCCGAGAATGGTATGATACAGTTCTGGGAGCTGCAGGAACTGGAATGGGAATAATGAATGGGATACAGATGGAAATGATACAAAATAAGTGGAACCGTGCAGGAAGTCACATAGCTGATAGTTTAATAATTACAAGCAAATGGTTACCTACAACATTCGAAACACAAATTAGTCAGGTACAATTAACTAAATATCTCAATATTATGGTTAATCACACAGCACTAGCCAGTCTGGAGTTGTGGAAAGAAAATCAGGAGTTCATAAACATTACTCAATGTGCTTTTTCTACACTATCTTATCACATTCAAATTAATAGAGCTCGAGATGAGCTACGATTAGGGAATTATCGCACTTGGATGAACTATTTCAAGGGTTTAAATTTAGAAAGTACATGGTTTGAAGTACCAGGAAAAGAAGTTGAATGTGAGGAAAGATGGTGTGCTGGAAGGTTTGATGTATACAAAGTGGAGGAGGTCCAGGTGATGTGTAAGTTAATAGTGATGCCACTCCTGATAGGAAGGGATCTACCTGAATTTTGGTATCCTGAGATTTATGGACACTATGTAGATACACAAAACATGACTCATGATCTAAGTCTATGTGCTAAAACTAATAAGGGAATAGTCTGTGGAAGAAGTTCTCCAGTCTATGAACCTTGCTTATTGAAACATCAATCTAACATATGTAAGTTTCAGAGATTACCAGTAGGTGTAGGAAACAGATTTATGGAGATAGGACCACAACATATTTGTTTAGTCACAAATGATCAGGAAACTATGGAAAGTTTAAATAAAACGGCCCCTTTTTCAGGATGCGTAAAGAATGTTAAAATGCTTAAATGGCAAAATGACACTTTCCTTTTTGAACCAGATGCACATAGAATATTTAATCTAGAATGGACGGTAGATAATCTTACTGATACTACTCCTTTTATAATATCATTAGAGCCCTTACGGCAAATCTTAAATGAGTCCGAAATACTTAGAAAACACATAGAGACACAAGAACATACCCTTCAAAATAATCTAATATCTGCGGTTATAGATAAAGGGAAATTAATACATTTATCCTCACAAATAAGAGATGAAACAACACATCATTGGTATGATGTATTTGCTGGATGGTTACCCACTGCTACGGCAATTTTTAATTGGATGCTCAATCCGATACTTATTGTAATTTTAGCTTTTGTACTGCTTACCGTGATAAACTGTTGCTTATATAGGAAGATTAAGGCACGAGCAGACAGAATGGAAAGAGAAAGGTATTAGGAACTCTAATGACAAAAAGGGTAACTTGACATCACCCCTTTTCTATTCTCTTTGCTTATAAGATGCAGGTATGGATTTGAGGGATGAGGGTAAATAAAGAAGACTTATCCTCCTCTGACAACCCGCGGTCAGGGATAGTACTCTTTGAAGTATCGGCTGTTCACTTGTTTGCAAGGACCCAGAATCGTGGAGGGGATGATGTCAAAGGGGGAAATTGATAAGGTTGGAAATAATGGGTTAGAGTTCTACTTAAGTAGATTTTCATTTCTCTACATTATGTGTGCGTGTCAGCATATGTTGCAAGACTAGCTTAAGTTTTTCCAGATGTGTAAGTCTAGCGTGATATATGTTGAAATTATACTGCTTGTTACCTTATATGGAAATTTGCTCAAACTGATGCTTGTGTAACCAGGCCTATAAAAAGCCCCAATAAAGAGCCGACAGGTCAGTAGACAGTACGGGACCTTTAAGGCTCGGATCTGATATACAGAAACTCTTGATTCTGTGTCTTACTTCTTTGATAGAGCTAAATTTGGCAAAGCAATATAAACTAGAGGCAATTCAGTTGAGAACTGCACTTAATAGTAAGAGACATACTTGTGCCTATACTGCTTCTAGATTGAGGCCTATATTGTAACAAGATGAGGAGAGTTTGGTCTGACATTAGGCTTTGTCTTGTGTTGTGTCTTGCAGTGAACATGGATATCTTATTACAAAATAATGAATTCATGTCAATATTCATTGACATGTTCAGGAAGCTGCCAAGTCTGTGGGAGATCAACCACCCACATTACAGGAACCAAACAAAGAGGAAGGCAGCGCTGGATCAATTGTTGGAAATTGTGAAGCAGGTGATCCCCACGGCAGACATCACATATTTGAAGATCTTAATTGGTGGCCTGAGGAGCACATATGTAAGGGAGCGCCAGAAAGTCCAGGATTCACAGATAGGGATGAGCCGAACACCCCCCCGGTTCGGTTCGCACCAGAACCTGCGAACGGACCGAAAATTCGCACGAACGTTAGAACCCCATTGACGTCTATGGGACTCGAACGTTCGAAATCAAAAGTGCTCATTTTAAAGGCTAATTTGCATGGTATTGTCCTAAAAAGGATTTGGGGACCCGGGTCCTACCCCAGGGGACATGTATCAATGCAAAAAAAACCTTTTAAAAACGTCCGTTTTTTCGGGAGCAGTGATTTTAATGATGGTTAAAGTAAAAAAAAAAAAAAGTGAAATATTCCTTTAAATATCGTACCTGGGGGGTGTCTATAGTATGCCTGTAAAGTGGCGCATGTTTCCCGTGTTTAGAACAGTCCCTGCACCAAATGTCATTTTTAAAGGAAAAAATCTAATTTAAAACTGCTTGCGGGTTTAATGTAATGTCGGGTCCTGGCAATATGGATGAAAATCAGTGAGACAAACGGCATGGGTACCCCCCAGTCCATTACCAGGCCCTTTGGGTCTTGTATGGATATTAAGGGGAACCCCGCACCCAAATTAAAATAAGGAAAGGTGTGGGGCCACAAGGCTCTATATACTCTGAACAGCAGTATACAGGCGGTGCAAACAAGACAGGGACTGTAGGTTTGTTGTTAAGTAGAATCTGTTTGTCATTTTGAACGGGTACATTTTTAACGTGTTTAGCTCCAGCCAAAAAATCTTTTTTAAGCTTTTTGGAAAAAATAGGGAAGGGTTATCACCCCTGTGACATTTGTTTTGCTGTCTTTCCTCCTCTTTAGAAGATTTCACCTCACTTTTTGTCCCAATGACAAATGTTTTTTGAAAATTTGGGTTTTTTTGTGGAACAAGGATTGGAAAGCATCAGTGGAAAGGAGAAATGTTTTTCCCATATTAACTTTTACAGGAGAGAATTTCCCTTCCTAGGGGTAGATTTCATCTCACTTCCTGTTGTCTCCTTCCGTTTGCAAGTAGGAGTCGTTTGTAAGTTAGATGTTTGAAAGTAGGGGCCTGCCCTATATACTCAGCATAAATTTGGCCCTTAGGTGTTGTTGTGGCCACAACAACGTAAGCCCTCACAGGGCCCTGCTGTGAAATATTAGATCAAGAATTGTAATTACATGCCCCTGTTGAACAGGGGCAGAAAAATTGGGCCTTTGGTGGTGGTGGTGGTGGTGCTGGTGCCACAACACTGTAAGTCCTCACTCGCTCTTGGTGGGTGCAAAAATGGGCCCTGCTGTGAAATATTAGATCAAGAATTGTAATTACATGCCCCTGTTGAACAGGGGCAGAAAAATTGGGCCTTTGGTGGTGGTGGTGGTGGTGCTGGTGCCACAACACTGCAACCCCTCACAGACACTCTAGTTGGAACGCAGGAATGAGCCCTGCTGCAAAGTATTGCATCAAAAATTGTAATTACATGCCCCTGTTAAACAGGGGCAGAAAAATTGGGCCTTAGGCACTGGTGCTGGTGCTACAACACTGCAACCCCTCACAGACACTCTAGTTGGAACGCAGGAACGTGCCCTGCTGCAAAGTATTGCATCAAAAATTGTAATTACACGCCCCTGTTAAACAGGGGCAGAAAAATTGGGCCTTAGGCACAGGTGCTGGTGCTACAACACTGCAACCCCTCACAGACACTCTAGTTGGAATGCAGGAATGAGCCCTGCTGCAAAGTATTGCATCAAAAATTGTAATTACACGCCCCTGTTAAACAGGGGCAGAAAAATTGGGCCTTAGGCACTGGTGCTGGTGCTACAACACTGCAACCCCTCACAGACACTCTAGTTGGAACGCAGGAACGAGCCCTGCTGCAAAGTATTGCATCAAAAATTGTAATTACACGCCCCTGTTAAACAGGGGCAGAAAAATTGGGCCTTAGGCACTGGTGCTGGTGCTACAACACTGCAACCCCTCACAGACACTCTAGTTGGAACGCAGGAACAAGCCCTGCTGCAAAGTATTGCATCAAAAAGTGTAATTACACGCCCCTGTTAAACAGGGGCAGAAAAATTGGGCCTTAGGCACTGGTGCTGGTGCCACAACACTGCAACCCCTCACAGACACTCTAGTTGGAACGCAGGAACGAGCCCTGCTGCAAAGTATTGCATCAAAAATTGTAATCACACGCCCCTGTTAAACAGGGGCTGAAAAATTGTGCCTTAAGCATTGGTGGTGGCGCCCAGAACCAAAAATGTTCTTTCAAGCTATCAGCGTGATGATTGAGGAGGAAGAGGATAATTACTCAGGGATAGTCACTCAGCATCAGCATAGGCAGTCTTTGAAGGGATCTGAGATTTAAAAAAAATTATTCGGTTACATCAGCATCAGGTGCTTGGTAGCTGGTGGTGATCCAAGACTGATTAATTTTTATGAAGGCCAGTCGATCGACCGAGTCGGTGGACAGACGCACCCTGTGATCGGTTACAAAGCCTCCAGCAGCACTGAATGTGCGTTCCGAAAGAACGCTGGATGCAGGACAGGCCAGTAGCTCAATTGCATACTGTGCAAGCTCTGGCCAGTGATCCATCCTCAAGACCCAGTAACCCAGAGGATTTTCGGTGGGAAAGGTGTCCAAGTCTGATCTTGCCCCTAGGTATTCCTGCACCATGTAAAACAGACGCTGGCGATGGTTGCTGGAACCGATCATACCTTGGGGCTGCGGACCAAAAAATTGTCTGAACGCATCGGTCAGACGGCCACCTTCTCCACCGCTCCTTCTTTGACTGACCGAAGCCTCAGCAACACGTTGTCCAGAAACAGGAGTTTGTAACCTCCCAGTCTCTGGGAACGCGTTGCACAGACCTTTCTGCAAGGCCTCCCGAAGATGTTTCATCCTCTGCTCCCTCTGCGATGGCAAGATAAGGTGCGCAACCTTACCCTTGTAACGTGGATCAAGGAGGGTTGCCAGCCAGTATTGGTCCTTCTCCTTGATACCATGAATACGAGGATCCTTACGCAGGCTTTGCAGGATCAGGGAGGCCATGCAGCGTAGGTTTGCTGAGGCATTCGGTCCGGAGTCCTCTGGGTCACTAAGGACGACATGGTCCGCAGCCACCTCCTCCCAGCCACGTACAAGTCCATGTGTTTCTTGGGACTGATCCCTTAAAGACTGCTGCTGATGCTGAGTGCCAGGCTCCACCTCCATACTGACACAATCTTCCTCCTCCTCCTCCTCCTCCTCGTCCTCTTCCTGTGTGATTGGCGGGTATGCAGAAACACTGTCTGGATAAAGGGGGCCTTGAGAGCTAAGGAAGTCCTCCTCTTCCTGCCTCTGTTCTGCCTCAAGTGCCCTGTCCGTTATTCCACGCAGCGTGTGCTCCAACAGGTGGACAAGGGGGACAGTGTCACTGATGCATGCACTGTCACTGCTCACCATCCTCGTGGCCTCCTCAAATGGTGACAGGACAGTGCATGTATCCCTGATCATGGCCCACTGGTGTGGGGAAAAAAAACCAAGCTCCCCTGACCCTGTCCTGGTGCCATAGTCGCACAGGTACTCATTGATGGCCCTCTGCTGCGTGTGCAGCCGCTGCAGCATGGCCAACGTTGAGTTCCACCTGGCGGTTCTTGGGCAGGTTAAACTCCTTTTGGAGGTCCGTCAGCCGAGCACTGGCATTATATGACCGGCGGAAATGCACACAGACTTTCCTGGCCTGCCTCAGGACATCCTGTAAGCCCGGGTACCTGCCCAAGAACCGCTGCACCACCAAGTTAAGGACGTGACCCAAACAGGGCACATGGGTCATTTGTCCCTGTCGGAGGGCAGAGAGGAGGTTGGTGCCATTGTCGCAAACCACCATTCCTGCCTTAAGTTGGCGTGGCGTCAACCACCTCTGAACCTGCCCCTGCAGAGCTGACAGAACCTCTGCCCCAGTGTGGCTCCTGTCCCCCAAGCACACCAGCTCAAGCACCGCATGGCATCTTTTGGCCTGCGTACTTGCGTAGCCCCTTGAATGGCTACGGAGCACCGCTGGTTCTGAGGACAAAGCACAGGAAGAGGCCATGGAGGAAGAAGAAGAGGAGGGGGTGGAGGAGAGAGGTGTGTCACAATCATTAGCATTTTGGAGGCATGGTGGCGGAACAACCTCCAACACAACTGCACCTTGTCCTGCATCCTTCCCAGCTGCCAGCAGAGTCACCCAATGCGCTGTGAAACTTAAGTAACGTCCCTGTCCATGCCTGCTGGACCATGAGTCAGCGGTAATATGCACCTTACCGCTGACCGCCCTGTCCAGCGAGGCATGGACATTGCCTTCCACATGCCGGTAGAGAGCCGGAATCGCCTTCCGTGAGAAAAAGTGGCGTTTAGGTACCTGCCACTGAGGAACCGCACATTCCACAAACTCACGGAAGGGGGCAGAGTCTACCAACTGAAAAGGCAGCAGTTGAAGTGCTAGCAATTTTGCCAAGCTAGCATTCAACCGCTGCGCATGTGGATGGCTGGGAGCAAACTTCTTTCGGCGGTGCAGCAGCTGGGGCAGGGAAATTTGCCTGGTACAATCTGACGTCGGTGTACCAAAAGCAGATTGCCCACAAGTACTTGGCTGTAACACACCTAATTCTACACCTTCATTCCTCTCAGTGCAGGTCTCAGAGAGGACTGAAGGTATAGTGGGGTTGGAGATCTCAGCTGATGAGGAGCAAGGAGAGGTCCTCTTTGTTCTTTGGTGTGGGTCTTTTAGATACGCTTGCCAACGAACTGCATGGCAGGTCAACATATGTCTGGTCAAGCATGTGGTACCCAAGCGGGAGATGTTTTGGCCACGCGAGATACGCTTGAGACATATGTTGCAAATAGCAGCGGTGTGATCTGATGCACTCGTCTCAAAAAAGGCCCACACCAAAGAACTTTTTGAATAACACGCAGAGACTGCAGCGCCCTGCACATGTGGAGCTTTGGGGTGTGATGCAGTCAATGTGTTGCCCTTAGGCTGGCCCCTGGAGGGCATCCTGCCTCGTTGGTGATGTGCCGCCTCCTCCTCCTCCTCCTCTCTCCTATCAGGCACCCACGTTGAGTCAGTGACCTCATCATCCCCTCCCTCCTCATCACTGGAGCAATCCCTGGCAGTATGCTGCAGCAGGGGGAGCATGACTGCCAGATTGCTGTCCTTCTCGGGCACCCCCTCTGTCTGCGCTCATGTTACTGCCTTCATCGAGCTCAGTATCATCATCAGAGCCTTCCAAACGCTGGGCATCCTCCTGGAGCATGTGCCCAACACTGTGGTCAAACAGTTCGAGGGACTCCTCATGAGGACATGGTGGGGCTAGGGAAGGAGTCACTGATGACATTGAGCCGAGGGAAGAGGCCGCTGCTTTGCCAGACAAAGTACCCTGGGCATGGGTGAGAGAGGATGAGGAGGATGAGGACGGCTTGGTCATCCACTCGACCAAGTCTTCCGCATGTTGTGGCTCAACACGGCCAGCTGCCGAAAAAAAAGCCCAAGCGTGTCCCACGGCCACATGCTGATGAGGATGCACGGTCTCCATGACCAGCACTAGACACAGAGCCTGCTTGCCCTCTTATTGGCTTGTGACTGTCTGCCTCTCCTTCTTGGCCTTCCAGACATACTAATGGCCTGTAGCTGCACTAAGCTGGGATATATATATATATATATATATATATATATATATATATACTAGGGATGAGCTTCGAGTTCGAGTCGAACTCATGTTCGACTCGAACATTGGCTGTTCGCAAGTTCACCGAACAGCGAACAATTTGGGGTGTTCGCGGCAAATTCGAATGCCGCGGAACACCCTTTAAAAGTCTATGGGAGAAATCAAAAGTGCTAATTTTAAAGGCTAATATGCAAGTTATTGTCATAAAAAGTGTTTGGGGACCTGGGTCCTGCCCCAGGGGACATGGATCAATGCAAAAAAAAGTTTTAAAAACGGCCGTTTTTTCAGGAGCAGTGATTTTAATAATACTTAAAGTCAATCAATAAAAGTGTAATATCCCTTTAAATTTCGTACCTGGGGGGTGTCTATAGTATGCCTGTAAAGGGGCGCATGTTTCCTGTGTTTAGAACAGTCTGACAGCAAAATGACATTTTGAAGGAAAAAACTCATTTAAAACTACCCGCGGCTATTGCATTGCCGACAATACACATAGAAGTTCATTGATAAAAACGGCATGGGAATTCCCCAAAGGGGAACCCCGAACCAAAATTAAAAAAAAAAAATGACGTGGGGGTCCCCCTAAATTCCATACCAGGCCCTTCAGGTCTGGTATGGATATTAAGGGGAACCCCGGCCAAAATTTAAAAAAAAAAATGACGTGGGGTTCCCCCTAAATTCCATACCAGACCCTTCAGGTCTGGTATGGATTTTAAGGGGAACCCCGCGCCAAAAAAAAAAAAAAAAACGGCGTGGGGTCCCCCCAAAAATCCATACCAGACCCTTATCCGAGCACGCAACCTGGCAGGCCGCAGGAAAAGAGGGGGGGACAAGAGTGCGGCCCCCCCTCCCTCCTGAACCGTACCAGGCCACATGCCCTCAACATTGGGAGGGTGCTTTGGGGTAGCCCCCCAAAACACCTTGTCCCCATGTTGATGAGGACAAGGGCCTCATCCCCACAACCCTGGCCGGTGGTTGTGGGGGTCTGCGGGCGGGGGGCTTATCGGAATCTGGAAGCCCCCTTTAACAAGGTGACCCCCAGATCCCGGCCCCCCCCCTGTGTGAAATGGTAAGGGGGTACATAAGTACCCCTACCATTTCACGAAAAAAGTGTCAAAAATGTTAAAAATGACAAGAGACAGTTTTTGACAATTCCTTTATTTAAATGCTTCTTCTTTCTTCTATCTTGCTTCATCTTCTGGTTCTTCTGGCTCTTCTGGTTCTTCTGGTTCTTCCTCCGGCGTTCTCGTCCAGCATCTCCTCCGCGGCGTCTTCTGTCTTCTTCTTCTCGGGCCGCTCCGCACCCATGGCATGGGGGGGAGGCTCCCGCTCTTCTCTTCTTCTCTTCTTCTTTTCTTCTTTTCTTCTTTTCTTCTCTTCTTCTCTTCTTCTTCATTTTCTTCTCCGGGCCGCTCCGCAATCCATGCTGACATGGAGGGAGGCTCCCGCTGTGTGACGGCGCTCCTCGTCTGACAGTTCTTAAATAACGGGGGGCGGGGCCACCCGGTGACCCCGCCCCCCTCTGACGCACGGTGAATTGACGGGACTTCCCTGTGACGTCACGGGGAATGCCACAGGGAAGTCCCGTCAATTCACCGTGCGTCAGAGGGGGGCGGGGTCACCGGGTGGCCCCGCCCCCCCGTTATTTAAGAACTGTCAGACGAGGAGCGCCGTCACACAGCGGGAGCCTCCCTCCATGTCAGCATGGATTGCGGAGCGGCCCGGAGAAGAAAATGAAGAAGAAGAGAAGAAGAGAAGAAAAGAAGAAAAGAAGAAAAGAAGAAAAGAAGAAGAGAAGAAGAGAAGAGCGGGAGCCTCCCCCCCATGCCATGGGTGCGGAGCGGCCCGAGGAGAAGAAGACAGAAGACGCCGCGGAGGAGATGCTGGACGAGAACGCCGGAGGAAGAACCAGAAGAACCAGAAGAGCCAGAAGAACCAGAAGATGAAGCAAGATAGAAGAAAGAAGAAGCATTTAAATAAAGGAATTGTCAAAAACTGTCTCTTGTCATTTTTAACATTTTTGACACTTTTTTCGTGAAATGGTAGGGGTACTTATGTACCCCCTTACCATTTCACACAGGGGGGGGGCCGGGATCTGGGGGTCACCTTGTTAAAGGGGGCTTCCAGATTCCGATAAGCCCCCCGCCCGCAGACCCCCACAACCACCGGCCAGGGTTGTGGGGATGAGGCCCTTGTCCTCATCAACATGGGGACAAGGTGTTTTGGGGGGCTACCCCAAAGCACCCTCCCAATGTTGAGGGCATGTGGCCTGGTACGGTTCAGGAGGGAGGGGGGGCCGCACTCTTGTCCCCCCCTCTTTTCCTGCGGCCTGCCAGGTTGCGTGCTCGGATAAGGGTCTGGTATGGATTTTTGGGGGGACCCCACGCCGTTTTTTTTTTTTTTTTTGGCGCGGGGTTCCCCTTAAAATCCATACCAGACCTGAAGGGTCTGGTATGGAATTTAGGGGGAACCCCACGTCATTTTTTTTTTTTTAATTTTGGCCGGGGTTCCCCTTAATATCCATACCAGACCTGAAGGGCCTGGTATGGAATTTAGGGGGACCCCCACGTCATTTTTTTTTTTTAATTTTGGTTCGGGGTTCCCCTTTGGGGAATTCCCATGCCGTTTTTATCAATGAACTTCTATGTGTATTGTCGGCAATGCAATAGCCGCGGGTAGTTTTAAATGAGTTTTTTCCTTCAAAATGTCATTTTGCTGTCAGACTGTTCTAAACACAGGAAACATGCGCCCCTTTACAGGCACACTATAGACACCCCCCAGGTACGAAATTTAAAGGGATATTACACTTTTATTGTTTGACTTTAAGTATTATTAAAATCACTGCTCCTGAAAAAACGGCCGTTTTTAAAACTTTTTTTTGCATTGATCCATGTCCCCTGGGGCAGGACCCAGGTCCCCAAACACTTTTTATGACAATAACTTGCATATAAGCCTTGAAAATTAGCACTTTTGATTATTCATGTTCGTGTCCCATAGACTTTAACGGTGTTCGCATGTTCGAACGAACTTTTTTCCTGTTCGCATGTTCTGGTGCGAACCGAACAGGGGGGTGTTCGGCTCATCCCTAATATATACATATATGTTCTGATATAGCAAAATCAACTGCCTGCCTGTAGTATGAGAACACCACCAACCTTCTACAGGTAGCTTTAGCTGAACACTGTGAGGTGGACGCACCCCACTAACTTGTAGGTTTAGCTGAACACTGTGAGCAGGACGCACCCCACTAACTTGTAGGTTTAGCTGAACACTGTGAGGTGGACGCACCACACTAACTTGTAGGTTTAGCTAAACACTGTGAGGTGGACGCACCACACTAACTTGTAGGTTTAGCTGAACACTGTGAGCAGGACGCACCCCACTAGCTTGTAGGTTTAGCTGAACACTGTGAGCAGGACGCACCCCACTAACTTGTAGGTTTAGCTGAACACTGTGAGCAGGACGCACTGCACTAACTGTAAATAGTCTAGCTGCCTGACTGTGGTACTAATAGGATCAAAAGAACACCAATAATTTTCTTCAGGTAGCTGTTTATACTGTAACAAGACAAGCCTGCCTGTCAGTAAGAAGATAACAGGAACGGATCTAGCTGAACACTGTGAGCAGGATGCACTGCACTAACTTGTAGGTTTAGCTGAACACTGTGAGGTGGACGCACCACACTAACTTGTAGGTTTAGCTGAACACTGTGAGCAGGACGCACCCCACTAACTTGTAGGTTTAGCTGAACACTGTGAGCAGGATGCACTGCACTAACTGTAAATAGTCTAGCTGCCTGACTGTGGTACTAATAGAATCAAAAGAACACCAGTAATTTTCTTCAGGTAGCTGTATATACTGTAACAAGACAAGCCTGCCTGTCAGTAGGAAGATAACAGGAACGGATCTAGCTGAACACTGTGAGCAGGACGCACTGCACTAACTTGTAGGTTTAGCTGAACACTGTGAGGTGGACGCACCACACTAACTTGTAGGTTTAGCTGAACACTGTGAGCAGGACACACCCCACTAACTTGTAGGTTTAGCTGAACACTGTGAGCAGGACGCACTGCACTAACTGTAAATAGTCTAGCTGCCGGACTGTGGTACTAATAGGATCAAAAGAACACCAGTAATTTTCTTCAGGTAGCTGTATATACTGTAACAAGACAAGCCTGCCTGTCAGTAAGAGGATAACAGGAACGGATCTAGCTGAACACTGTGAGGTGGATGCACCACACTAACTTGTAGGTTTAGCTGAACACTGTGAGCAGGACGCACCCCACTAACTTGTAGGTTTAGCTGAACACTGTGAGCAGGATGCACTGCACTAACTGTAAATAGTCTAGCTGCCTGACTGTGGTACTAATAGGATCAAAAGAACACCAGTAATTTTCTTCAGGTAGCTGTATATACTGTAACAAGACAAGCCTGCCTGTCAGTAAGAAGATAACAGGAACGGATCTAGCTGAACACTGTGAGCAGGACGCACCACACTAACTTGTAGGTTTAGCTAAACACTGTGAGGTGGACGCACCACACTAACTTGTAGGTTTAGCTGAACACTGTGAGCAGGATGCACCCCACTAGCTTGTAGGTTTAGCTGAACACTGTGAGCAGGACGCACCCCACTAACTTGTAGGTTTAGCTGAACACTGTGAGCAGGACGCACTGCACTAACTGTAAATAGTCTAGCTGCCTGACTGTGGTACTAATAGGATCAAAAGAACACCAGTAATTTTCTTCAGGTAGCTGTATATACTGTAACAAGACAAGCCTGCCTGTCAGTAGGAAGATAACAGGAACGGATCTAGCTGAACACTGTGAGCAGGACGCACTGCACTAACTTGTAGGTTTAGCTGAACACTGTGAGGTGGACGCACCACACTAACTTGTAGGTTTAGCTGAACACTGTGAGCAGGACGCACCCCACTAAATTGTAGGTTTAGCTGAACACTGTGAGCAGGACGCACTGCACTAACTGTAAATAGTCTAGCTGCCTGACTGTGGTACTAATAGGATCAAAAGAACACCAGTAATTTTCTTCAGGTAGCTGTATATACTGTAACAAGACAAGCCTGCCTGTCAGTAAGAAGATAACAGGAACGGATCTAGCTGAACACTGTGAGGTGGATGCACCACACTAACTTGTAGGTTTAGCTGAACACTGTGAGCAGGACGCACCCCACTAACTTGTAGGTTTAGCTGAACACTGTGAGCAGGATGCACTGCACTAACTGTAAATAGTCTAGCTGCCTGACTATGGTACTAATAGGATCAAAAGAACACCAGTAATTTTCTTCAGGTAGCTGTATATACTGTAACAAGACAAGCCTGCCTGTCAGTAAGAAGATAACAGGAACGGATCTAGCTGAACACTGTGAGCAGGACGCACTGCACTAACTTGTAGGTTTAGCTGAACACTGTGAGCAGGACGCACTGCACTAACTTGAAGGTTTAGCTGAACACTGAGCAGGACGCACCCCACTAACTTTTGTAGGTTTAGCTGAACACTGTGAGCAGGACGCACTGCACTAACTGTAAATAGTCTAGCTGCCTGACTGTGGTACTAATAGGATCAAAAGAACACCAGTAATTTTCTTCAGGTAGCTGTATATACTGTAACAAGACAAGCCTGCCTGTCAGTAAGAAGATAACAGGAACGGATCTAGCTGAACACTGTGAGCAGGACGCACCGCACTAACTTGAAGGTTTAGCTGAACACTGAGCAGGACGCACCCCACTAACTTTTGTAGGTTTAGCTGAACACTGTTAGCACAACGTACTGCACTATCTGTAAATAGTCTAGCTGCCTGACTGTGGTACTAATAGGATCAAAAGAACACCAGTAATTTTCTTCAGGTAGCTGTATATACTGTAACAAGACAAGCCTGCCTGTCAGTAGGAAGATAACAGGAACGGATCTAGCTGAACACTGTGAGCAGGACGCACTGCACTAACTTGTAGGTTTAGCTGAACACTGTGAGGTGGACGCACCACACTAACTTGTAGGTTTAGCTGAACACTGTGAGCAGGACGCACCCCACTAACTTGTAGGTTTAGCTGAACACTGTGAGCAGGATGCACTGCACTAACTGTAAATAGTCTAGCTGCCTGACTGTGGTACTAATAGGATCAAAAGAACACCAGTAATTTTCTTCAGGTAGCTGTATATACTGTAACAAGACAAGCCTGCCTGTCAGTAAGAAGATAACAGGAACGGATCTAGCTGAACACTGTGAGGTGGACGCACCACACTAACTTGTAGGTTTAGCTGAACACTGTGAGCAGGACGCACTGCACTAACTGTAAATAGTCTAGCTGCCTAACTGTGGTACTAATAGGATCAAAAGAACACCAGTAATTTTCTTTAGGTAGCTGTATATACTGTAACAAGACAAGCCTGCCTGTCAGTAAGAAGATAACAGGAACGGATCTAGCTGAACACTGTGAGCAGGACGCACTGCACTAACTGTAAAACTGTAAATAGTCTAGCTGCCTGACTGTGGTACTAATAGGATCAAAGGAACGCCAGTAATTTTCTTCAGGTAGCTGTAAATACTGTAACAAGACAAGCCTGCCTGTCAGTAGGAAGATAACAAGAACGGATCTAGCTAAACTGAATACAGTGTATATATATATATGCAACACCTGGGATGCATATATATATACACAATACACTGTAAGTGCAGCTAACTGACTGACTGTTCTGCCTAATCTATCTAACTCAAATCAAATGTCACTGTCTGTCTGTCTCTCTCTCTCAATGAACGCCGGAACACACACTACACAGGGCCGCCGTGCAGGCGGCCTTATATAGTGTGGGGCGTGTACTAAATCCCCTGAGCCATAATTGGCCAAAGCCTCCTTGGCTTTGGCCAATTATGGCTCTCTGTTCAGGCGGCGCTGTGATTGGCCAAGCATGCGGGTCATAGTGCATGCTTGGCCAATCATCAGCCAGCAATGCACTGCGATGCCGCAGTGAATTATGGGCCGTGACGCGCCACACGAATTTGGCGCGAACGGCCCATATCGTTCGCAATTCGACGAACGATCGAACAGCTGATGTTCGAGTCGAACATGGGTTCGACTCGAACATGAAGCTCATCCCTATTCACAGAGATCCGGAGCAGCAGATGACATCTATGTCCCCAGGATGTGGTACTATGACAGGCTGCATTTTCTGGCAGGCCAGACTGAACCCGGGTCATCACTCTCCAGTCTTCCTTCCACGCTTCCTTCACCCCCAGCTGAGGCTTCTGACACCCAACCTGGGCCTTCCAGGCAGCAACATGTGGAGGAGCCCAGCTTGAGCCAGGTATAGCATTCCTCTAAATATTTCTGCTTGTCCAATCAATGATGTTAACTAGATGTTAGTTTGGAGTACTAATTTAGGATTGTGATTGATGACTCGGGCTTTCACCCTGAAGTGAGAGGAGAGGCTCTTTACAGGCACTATGCAGGTGCTATGTTTAGCGCTATAGCACCTGTAAAGCGTCTCAGTGTGGAAGCAGCCTCACAAATAAATATGTGAAAAGTGTGGCGTGCATTTCTATTCAACTGCCCCGAGTCAGTACTTTGTAGAACCACCTTTTGCTGCAGTTACAGCTGAAAGTCTTTTTGGGGATGTATCTACCAGCTTTGCACATCTAGAGACTGACATTTTTTTTGCAAAATAGCTCAACCTCTGTCAGATTGGATGGAGAGCTTCTGTGAACAGCAAATTTCAAGTCTTGCAACAGATTCTCAATTGGATTTTGGTCTGGATTTTGACTGGGCCATCCTAACACATGGATATGCTTTGATTCTAAACCATTCCATTGTAGCTCTGGCTGTATGTATAGGGTCTTTGTCCTGCTGGAAGGCAAACCTCCACCCCAGTCTCAAGTCTTTTGCAGACTCTAACAGGTTTTCTTCTAAGATTGCCATGTATTTGGCTACAACCATCTTCCCATCAACTCTGACCAGCTTCCCTGTCCTGCTGAAAAAAAGAATGTTTCAGGGTGGGGATGGTGTGTTCTGGGCAATGCTAAGCTTAATAAGCTATTGCTAGACTTGACTGCCAGGCTTCACAAGTTTGTTGCACAATTGCAGCAAGTCTGCATTGCATGACATGAGATCAAATTTCTTTGCAAACATTCTGCAAGTCTGCATTCACCACTGCAACTTTGCTCTTGCTAGAGACTTGCCACGCACATTTACTACAAATTGGAAAAGTGACAACTAGAACTTGTGCTTCAAGTGATCTGCTATCCTTGCTATCTGGGTTGTTGCTGGCCACTATCTGTTGTCATTAACAAATTCCATACAAATGACGTAGCACCACAAAATTATACCTGGTTCTGTATTCTTCAAAAGGGGCAATACTGCCCAGAAAGCAAGGATAACTTGCCACAAATTTGTGGCAGTGTTGAATTGTAATGCCCTGTACACACGGTCGGACATTGATCGGACATTCCGACAACAAAATCCATGGATTTTTTCCGACGGATGTTGGCTCAAACTTGTCTTGCATACACACGGTCACATAAAGTTGTCGGAAAATTCAATCGTTCTGAACGCGGTGACGTAAAACACATATGTCGGGACTAAAAAAGGGGCAGTAGCCAATAGCTTTCGTCTCTTAATTTATTCTGAGCATGCTTGGCACTTTGTGCGTCGGATTTGTGTACACACGATCGGAATTTCCGACAACAGATTTTGTTGTCGGAAAATTTTATAGCAAGCTCTCAAACTTTGTGTGTCGGAAATTCCTATGGTAAATGTGTGATGGAGCCTACACACGGTCGGAATTTCCGACAACAAGGTCCTATCACACATTTTCCATCGGAAAATCCTATCGTGTGTACGGGGCATAAGTCTGTTAACTTGCTGTACATTTTCACTGGCAAATTGTACACTTGCAGAGCACTTGAAGCACAAGTTCTAGTTGACAGTTTTCTAATTTGTAGCAAATTTGCATGACAAATCTCTAGTAAAAGTAAAGTTGTAGTGGTGAGTCTACAGCAAGAGCTCTGCAAGTCTACAGCATGAAAATTCAGTCACAGTGACCCCTGTGGTGGGATGACTATGGCACAACATAACTGAACCAGAACTTGTAGCCGACTTGCGCAATGTTTGAAAAGAAAGTTGATTTGGAGTCATGCAATGTGGACTTGCTGCAACTGTGCAACAAATTTGTGAAGGCTGGCAAGTCTAGCAATAGCTTAGCAAGTCATTTTCAAACTTGCAGCTCAATTGCTTGCTATCTGGGTAGGAGTTGGGTGGGGGGTGGAATCAAGGGACGGTGCTTGGAGGTGGGTAGGGGGCAGGGACAAAGGGTGAATCAAAAGGGGAGAGTACCTGCACCTATTATCTGAGAAAAAAAGCCCTGGACAGTGTTTTAGTGCAGCATTCCACCACACACTTATTTTAATAATCTGATACAAGAACACACCAGCTGAAGATTCTGGAAGCACGCTTCTATTACACTCCTACTAGCTCTGTGAGGTGACTTATGTCTGCTGCAGATGCAATGGATTACAGATAAATTAGGGTTTTGCTGAAATGCATTCTTAGCTTACTGCTTGCTTTCACTTGTTGCTGGAACTTCTCTTTAATGCTGTAATACTAAATTTGTTGATGGAGACCATTTGAATAATTATCTGCAAGTGCAGAGAAGTATTCACAGTTCCTTATTTTGTAGATTGAGCCTTAAACTTCAATGCAAGGTGCCAGAACTGTTTAATTTGATTGCTTGGCAATGGAAACAATACATTAAAAAATTAAAAAGAATTGCTAAATTTTCCAACATTTTCAACAATACGAAGGGGCGTGGTTTGGCTCTGGTCTGAGATAGCCTCTTGATCCGAGTCCACCTGCAACATGGGGCATTCTATCAGCTTTTGCAGGGCACAATCAGCATCCAAACCATGTGGAAGAGTGACGGGCATAACCCCGGCACCCCGCTACCCTGAAGACTCGCTCTCTCACTCATCGGAAAACATACCAGCGATGTTTCACATTTCTGCTGGAGATGGCCATGCGGCATCACTGTCATTACTATAATACCTGGAATAGGAACCTGACATGACTTGACTGAGGTTAATTCCACAGGAGTAGATAGATATCTCCAATTTTGAAACCTAATCTTATGTGCCAGCAAACATACCTGAGATTAAAGTTAGTATTGTTAAACAGGAATTATACCATCTAGCCCTTGCAAAACCATTCTCAACATTAACTACTGGTGGAAAGACAACCTGGTATGCAGTGCTTCAATAATATTGTTTTCCTATACTATGCATTTTCTTATGTAAAGGTGTTACTTGTTTAGTTTATTTGTTCCAATAGACACACACATACAATAATTTGAATTGTGTGGGGTTTGAAGTAATATAAAAAACTGCTATCCTCACTGATAAAGCATTATCTTTGAGGATGAGTAGAATAGGATTGCTCACAGAACCATACAACTCATCAATATGTTAAGAATGTGTATTGTTTAGTCTTTACTCATAATACATTAGGATTATTTACGGTTATGAAAATGGAGTGTTGTTTAGCATCTCTCTGCCCTGTCTCTCCTTCTCCTAACTACGAGCATCACTCATTTCTCTCACCACACTAGTAGCGAGACAGGCCCAAATTTAAATCTGTTTCATACAACCAGAAATGTTTCCTCTCCACGCCAATACATCCTTCCCTAGTTTTCTATACATTCCTAGCCTACTGTCATAAAAGCCTTGCATTGCCTCACACTTCCTGAAATTTAGCATGAAATTTCTTCCTTGCCCTGCCTATCTCATCAGTCATTTTTCCGACAATGCCCTTCCATAAGCCTTGCCCCACTCAGGCAGGAATTCTCTCTTCAGACCCACCCAAACACGCACCTATGCAGAGGAATTCATTCTCTACTCTGACACATCCGGACCCCCCCATCCTAAAATCTAGGTAGTCTAGCAGGTCTATCCCTACCTCCGGATGCTCTACTTCCCCCTCCCTCTCGTCTCACCCCTTCTTTCTCTCTTCCCCCTCTCTCCCCCCCCTTACATTTTAACAACTCTCTCTCATCTTCCCTCTGTTTACTACTCTGGTGCCCTTCTCTCTCTGCACAATAAGAGCACATCTCAAAACCTCCATTCGGTTATTTAACTTAGGTTTTTCACTGATATTTTCTTCTCCCCATCTCAAAAGCGATAACGTGTTATACGCCATCATGCCATCACAAAATCCTCTCCCCTCTTCTCTTTCGTTGAAATAGTTTTTTTTTTTTTTAATGCTAAGGGCTTTAAAATACCTGAAAAACGCTCCCAATTTCTCAGAGAACTCCACAAGCTCAGAACGGACATTGTATGTGTCCAGGAGATGCATTTTATGACAGGCAAAATCCCTAAGATCTCTGATAAAGAATTTTCAAGTGTCTACCTATCCTAATTTCAATTCAAATTCGATTTGAACTGATCGACTCAATGTATGATGAGGCACATAGATACATCTTCCTTAAAGGGAAAATCGGTTTGAGACTCATTACAATAGCGAACATTTATGCCCCAAATACAAAACGACTATCTTTTTTTCGCCAAATAGGACAATTATTAATCTCCTTTTCAACGGGTGTTCTTATCCTTGGGGGCAACTATAATATTCCTCTAAACCCTTTAGTGGACACATCTTCTGGCACCTCTGCCTTGCAGTCAAATTAAACATATTAAACTGCAACTTCATAACCTCATGTTACACGATACATGGAGAGCACTGAATCCCCTGGGAAGGGACTACACTTATTTCTCTCCCCTACATCAGAAATATTCCCAAATTCACTATTTCTACATATCTTAATCAGATATCTCCTTCCTGCAAAAAAGCCACAATAGACCCCATGTTGTTATCTGATCACCACCCAATAACCATCACCTTAGTCTTTCCATAAACCATCTCCAGAGCTAAAATCTGAAGACTCAACACCTCCCTACTTAAAAACCCAGTAGACACTCAAAGATTTACTGCTTGTATCAAATACTATTTTTTAATAAATGATATGCCAAAAACATCCCCTTTCACCCAATGGGAGACTCATAAATGTGTCATCAGGGTTGAATTCCTAAAGACTTCCTCTAAAATTAAAAAAGAAAAACAAGCTTAGATTTCATCCCTTTTAGACCGAATACATTCACTAGAAGCATCACATAAACTAAATATTGCATCCTCAACACATCAAGAATTGATGCAAATGAGAAAGCTCCTCCTTGAGGAATTAAACATGAAAACAAAAAGACAATATATTCTAAGACATAAAATGTATTTACGAACAAGGGAACAAAAGTGGAAGATTTTTGTAAAAGCTGTACAGAATAAAAAGGTTAGTGCTACATTAGACCACATTAAAGATAAAAAAGGGACAACACACTCCTCCAATGAAGACATAGCAAATCAATTTGATCACTATTACAACTCACTATACAACATTCCCTCAAACCCTAAGTGCCCTTCCGGTTCTGAAAAAGGAGAAAAAAACATTCAAGAATTTCTTTTAAAAATTGGACTCTCCCCCATCTCTTTTGAAATATCTAGTGGACTCGATGCTCCCCTATCAGAACAAGAATTTGAAATAGCTTTAAAAGATATAATGGTTGGTAAAGAGCCGGGCTCAGATGGCTTGCCACTCCAATACTATAAAACCTTTTTGGAAGCTTTAAAACACAGGTTCCTGGCCGCTTTCCGCACATTCCAATCAGACGCACAACCTTCTCCCCAACTTCTGGAAACTCATATTGCAGTGCTCCCTAAAGAAGGCAAAGACACTATACTCATTACAAATTTTCGCCCAATATCCTTTATTAATGTTGATGTAAAAAGTTATGTCAAAATAGTAGCTAACAGACTAAAACCATTACTTCCCTCCATAATATCTAAGGACCAAGTTGGATTTATTCCTGGCAGAGAAGGCAGGAACAACACAATTAAAGCACTAAACCTCCATCACTGGCTGACCTACAATGCAAAATAGGGTTTCTTCCATTCCCTAGACACAGAAAAGGCGTTCGACAGGGTGGCATGGGACTACATGGACACAGTACTTTTATACATTGGGATTCCATCTTGATTATGGGCATACATAAGAGCACTTTATTCAGCCCCTACGGCAAGAGTCCGTGTAAATGGCCACCTGTCGAACGCCTTTCACCTCCAGAATGGTACCAGACAGGGATGCCCCCTTTCCCCACTACTATTTGTTCTTACCCTCAAGCCATTACTGATTAAAATACGCTCAAACCTTGACATTAGAGGTATCACCTTTAACGTCCAAACATATAAACTAGCGGCCTTCGCTGATGACCTCCTTCTTTTTCTAAGAGCCACACACATCCCTGCCAAACCCCCTCAAGGACCTAGAGCAATTCCATATGCTTCCTAATTCAAAAATGAATCATTCAAAATCAAACGCTCTCAATATTTCCCTGCCTTCGGACACGGTTACATCTTGCCAAAAAACTTTTCCTTCACTTGGGCAAATAAATCAATAACATAACTGGGTATTAAAATATCTTTATCTGATCTCTTTCAATGCAACTTTACCCCAATCTTAAAGGAAACATGGGAGGATATGAAACGCTGGAACTCTCTTAACGTTTCATGGTTCGGCAAAGCTTCCCTACTTAAAATGACCATCCTCCCGCATTTCCTGTACATAATGCAGACTATTCCTATAAAAATACCATCCTCTTTTTTTGCCTTTTTCCGACAAACATGCTCCTCCTTCATATGGAGAGGCAAACCTCCTAGAATTAAATTTGACCGCCTCACACTTACGAAAAGTAAAGGGAGAATAGCCCTTCCTGACTCATCTTGCATGTATAGTCGACTGAAATATTCATCTCTCAGTCAAAGACTGGGTCACATTGGAACACAAAATTATACCTCACTGTTTGAGACCTTTACCCTGGATACATCCACAGCATATCCCTTCTCAAGCCAAATTATGCCCTCTCATTGGTCCCACTTTAGAAGTCTGCAGACGTTCATCTAAGCCAACAAACTCAAACCCTTGGCTAAGTCCTCTATCCCCACTGTGGGCCAATCCAGACTTTCCCCCTAGAACAAACGATAACTTTCTTTCCCGAATCTGGCCCCATAAGGATGTCTTAGCTCACCACTTCTTTCATAGAGGCTTCCCCATGTCTATAGAGGCCCCAAATGACAAACTGACACCCCATGCTATTCCTTCATGGACATACATGCAGTTAAAACATTTCCTTTCCAGAAGAGATGCCATTTGGATAAGGCCACTCACAACTCTAGAAATGCTCTGCACTAAAAAAGCCCCCAAAGACACCTTATTTCAGATTTATATTCCTCTCTCTTCGGAGAACGTTCAACCTTCTCTGCTACCCCATTCACAACCTAGGAACATGATTTAGACAAAAAATTCACAGACCTTGAACAGGAAACCATCTGTTCCTGCATACATAAGGGTTCTCTAAACGTCGCTACACAAGAGTGCGGATTTAAAATCCTCACACGATGGTACAGGACCCCAGCTCTCCTTAATACATTTTCTAACTCTATCCCAAACAAATGTTGGTGCTGTAATATACCAGATGGGTCAATGCTCCACATATGGTGGTCATGCCCCAAAATGTCTCTAAATTTACGCAAACCTGGCACTGCTGGCAATGCTTTAAGACAAAGCATTATTATTTAGACAATGGATGAATCCTATATACACACAAAGCATTCACCCATTAGCCTAATATAGACACTCTTTAATGTTTTCTTTTCCTGGCCCCATACAGGAACAAAGCTCAAAACAGAAATATATACTACATCAAAGAAGGAAAGAGGAAAAAAAAACAAAACAAAACAAAAAACAATAATAATAAGCTCAATATATATATTGCAACACTACCTCAAGTGTGGGGAGAGGGTGCAGGCATCCTCCTTTTCTTCCCTCCCTTTTCTTTCTCTTTCTTTCTTTCTTGTCTACCCCTATTATCCCCTTCATAAGCCTTCCCCAGTAATCCCTTTCCCCAATCCCAAGATTAAATTTCAGTACTGATACCAATACTATCTCTGATATGCGGACATGTAATAGAACTTTATAAAATAAAATCCCCCGTGAATCCCTTACCATCTAGTACTGTTTTCCCTACTTTATCCATTTTAAAAAGAACGGAAATATACATTTTGTGAATCTGTAATTATATGATTTGTTTTATGACCGCTCATATTATACAACAATTGTCCTATGCTCATTGTTCTATAATTGTTATACATGTGATATATATTCTATATATGTTACAACCCTTTCAATAACATTTATGGAAAAAAACAAAAATAAACAATACTAAGATATTGGTTTACATTTATTAACATTTCTCTGATTAATCAAAAGAAACATGATCAATGATACATTCTTACAGTTAAAATGTGGTGATTCTTTGAAGCTCCAGCTTCTGTTTGAAAATAATGAGGCAGAATTTATATTTTCCAGATTGGATTGGGAACTGTTCCCACTGGATTATTTTTATATTTTTATAGATGAGGGATGTTTTCTTAGGTCATTAGGGAATTTGAGATGTGTAATGTATTGCAGTAATTACAATAACTCGCTGTATTTTTTTTTAAATGCAAGAATGTGTTTTTAAATGTAAAGTGTAAATATAAAAAGTGCAAACTGTTGAAATAAGGATAACTATATGCCTGATTGATATATACTGTATGTACTGTATATATTTCCAATACTTAAATGTTACTCATAATATACAGCTTGTATTGATTGGACAATGGAGGGAGAACATGGCTGGACTTCCGCCCAATGTAAATGAGATCAAAAGGTTATAACCATGTTTTTCTACAATTCGACTCCAAAACAAAAAGACAAAAACATTTTCCTCACTTAGCATGCAAAATAATGAACGTATTTTGCTGTAGAAAAATTAGGTGTGAATGTTAATCTTAATGTCAAGCCAAGGTCAAACATGCAATGGACAACATATAACTCCTTCTTACTTCCTGAAAATTCATTGTCCCTTTCCCAAGGGCACAGAGAACTACTAAGAGAACTTTACTGCAACTATCACCACCCGGTAAATTGATTTAAAAGAATTCACAGACAAGATTTACATACATTTTCGAACTGGTAAAGCTTCAAAAGGAAAGGCTTGGCGCATGTATGCTGCAGTCTGGGGCACGTTCCATATAAGTAACAAAATCCTGGTAATGAACCATATTCTTTAACAGTACCATTAGATTTATCTGGTGACAGGTCCTCTTTTGTAACAAAAGTTGAGGTATAGTAAGAGGTTGACTGTCTATATTAGTGGTCTCCAAACCGTGGACCATGGGCTGAATGTAGCCTTCTGCTTGCCTTTATCCTGGATTTGGGGCACTATTCCTTCCACTGCTATGAGGCACTATTGCTCCTACTGACACCATTAATAAGTCGCCATTCCTCCTACTGACAACAACAATGGAGCTAAATTCCTCCATTGACATCAACAATGAGGCCCCATTTCTTCCAATGAAACCAATGAAAGGGCGCTATTCCTAAATATAGGGCACTATTCCCCCCACTGATTCCAAAGATGGGGCACTATTCCCCCCACTGACACTAATGATGGGGCATTATTCCTTAGATTGACACCAATGATGGGGCACTAGTCCTCCTGCTAATGCCAATCGTGCAGCACTATTCCTCTTCCTACTGACCACAGGTGCTATATCATTTTTTTACTCCCACTGACCACCAAGTCTGAGACCTTGTTTAACCCACTGACGCAGGGACATTTTCTACTCCCACAAGCCACCGTCCATCCCCCATAAAGTCTGAAGGACAGTAAACTTGCTCATTGTTGAAAAAAAGCAGATGTGTTCTAGATTAATGTAGCTTAACAGCATTTTATTCATGCTTCCACAATCCACCTTTATGTATGATCTCTCCCTCCTCCAGGTCCAAGTTTATTGACTCTAGCAAGAGTTACAATACTGTGTGCTGGCAGCATGCTGGAAAACCTCATATCCCTGCAAAAATGTGAGTTGTTTCCTGTAAAACATGTCTGACATTTGTGCACAAAGTTTTGTTAACTGAGGATTCAATGTTAATCACAATGTGATTGGAAAGCACAAAGAACAAGTGGAACTTTTCAAGGAACTACATGCAACAAAATTTTCTTTACTGAATGATGGGTCAACAGAAATTTCGACAATAAAAAAATTGTTGTTTTTATATACTTAGTTTATGAGGGGAGATGCAGCACAAGGTTTATTGATTTGTTGAATTAAAGGCTATACAGTTCTCAAAGATGGTTATATGCAGCAGGAATAGGTGCACGGTCCGTGTGCCTTAGCATGTAAGTCCATAGTTCAAAACTGATTAGCACATCCTAATGCGGTGAAAAAAGGTCATATCTTTGACACATCCATTAAAATCAGGTTACAAACTGTGTCCCACAATAAGGGGTCAGGTTATAGTCTGTTTTTTCAAACTGCATTTTGATCCTATCTGGGTCTTGTTCAGGTGCTCTCATCAGGTGTGTAAAAAAAAAAAAGCTTAAATACCTGAGTAGTAGCAGTAATTTCTGGACTGATAACTGGTAAGACTATACTTGAGCCCTTGATTTAAAAAGAAAGCTTTACCTAGCCCCATAACCTGCCACATTACATTAATACTGTCACGCACCTTACTGAGGAGCCTGAGATTATGAGGGTGGCCTCTTGCACGATTTCTGTCCAAGCACCCCTGGTAGTGGAGATAGGGACTGCTAGGGCAGTGGAAGGGTGCAGGTGCCTGGCAGCTGTGGGAGTGAGCTCTAACTTGAAGACACAGGAGTCCTTCCAGTGGTGGCGTGGAGTCTGGTCACATGCCTTGTTCAGCGGGAGCCAGGCAGATAGGTGCAGAATCAGGATCAGTTGCAAGGTCAGGAACAGGTAGAAGTCGGTAAAGTGCTGGCAGCGGGGTACCAAATCAGGAGGCGGAGCCATAGTCATAAATCCAAGCCAGGGTCGGTAACATAAGCAAGAAGCATATATAGCAAGCAGGGGTGACCCAAGAGAGTTGTCAGACGTAGCCGGGTCAGGAACAAGGTCAGCAGACATGGATAAGAGTCAGGAGTACAGGAACCACAGCTGAAGACAATCCAGCACTGAAGCCAGGCAGACTCTGAGTTTAAATAGGCTGCTGGGTGCCAGAATCCATGGATGTGTGCGCACGCCAATGCATACGCATGTGCTTGCAGGATGCGCCATTGCGCATGCCCATTCTACTCCTTGCTTGTCTTAGTCTGTGACACTGCACATGTGCATTAGCATTAGCACTTGCTGAATGGGGATTACCAGCTGCTGGATAGGAATGAGACCTTACTGCACAGGAATGGGCAAATGCTGCACGAGTTCTCTGACAGATATTGTATGCTGTATGCACACTAATATTCCACATAAAGTTTAAACCTTAAGGCTGCCTTAAGTTAAAGCCTAAGCAAAATTGAGTTATGCTTTTACAGTTCTTGAGGCACTTGAGGCTTTAAGCACTGTCGCACTTTGAATGATAATTGCGTGGTCGTGCTATGTTGTACCCAAACAAAATTGATGTCCTTTTTTCCCACAAATAGAGCTTTCTTTTGGTGGTATTTGATCACCTCTGCGTTTTTTATTTTTTGCGCTATAAACAAAAGAAGAGTGACAATTTTGAAATAAACACAATATTTTTTAGTTTTTGCTATAATAAATATCCCATTTAAAAAAGCAAATTAAATTTTTTTCCCAGTTTAGGCTGATATGTATTCTTCTACATATTTTTGGTAAAAAAAAATTGCAATAAGCGTATATTGATTGGTTTGCGCAAAAGTTATAGTGTCTACAAAATACAGGATAGATTTATGGCTTTTTTTTCTTTACTAGTAATGACGGCGCTCTGCGATTTTTTTCGTGACTGTGACATTGCGACGGACATATCGGACACTTTTGACACATTTTTGGGACCATTCACATTTATACAGCGATCAGTGCTATAAAATTGCACTGATTACTGTGTAAATGTGACTGGCAGGGAAGGGGTTAACACTAGCGGGTAATCGAGGGGTTAATTATGTTTCCTAGGGAGGGATTCTAACTGTAGGGGGAGGGGACTCACAAGGGGAGGAGAGACTGATCGGTATTCCTCTGTACTGGAAACACACCACTGGTCTCCTCTCACCTGACAGGACGTGGATCTGTGTGTTTATACACACAGATCCACAGTCCTGCTGTGTTCATGGGCAATCGCGGGTGCCCGGTGGACATCGCGGCCGCCGGGCACGTGCACCGGATCCCGAGCAACGTGGTGGGCACGCGCGCGTGCCCCCTAGACAGGCAGGAAGCCCAGGACATCATATGACGCCCGCCCAGGATGGGAGATCCCTCCTGCGGGCGTCATATTACTATGGGCAGGTAGGGAAGTGGTTAAAGATTTCACTAAACTAGCATAGAGTTCTAAAATGGCTTAGTATTAGACATGTGCAATTTGTTTAGTTCCGAATTAGTTTTTTAACGAATTTTGACAAATTCGTTAATTCCGAAATGTCCGCATTTCCAAATTTTTCAATTTCTGGAACTTCTGAATTTCCGAATATTCGAATTTCCGAAATTTCGGAAATTCAGAATTTTGGAAATTCGGAATTCGGAATTTCGGAATTCGGAAATTCGAAATTTCGGAAATTCGAAATTTCGGAAATTTAAAAATTTCGAAAATTTAAAAATTGGAAAATTCAAAATTTGCAAAATTTGGAAGTTCGGAAATTTGGAAGTTCGGAAATTTGGAAGTTCAGAAATTTAAAAATTCGAAATGAGGGAATTCAAAAATTCGTAATTTCGGAAATTTGAAAATTTGAAAATTCGGAATTTCAGGAATTTGAAAATTCGGAATTTCAGAAATTTGAAAATTCAGAAATTGGAAAATCTGAAAATAAGAATGAAACTCTGAAAATACAAAAGAATGAAAATCTGAAAATTCAAAAACCCGAAAATCTGAAATAACTAACTAATAATAACTATTAAATTATAGGTATTGGAATTTCCTTTCAAATTTGCCTGTTAGTGAACTTATTATCTGAAATAATACCTAAAAGAATGGAACGTAACGATCTAATAATAATAAATAACAATAATAATAAAACCTTTTTATTACTATTATTTATTATTAATTTGTTCCATTCCATTTGTTTAGATGCAGTATTCGTTATTTTGGATAATTCGTAACTTCAGATTTGTATTCGTTACATTCACAAACAGCCAAATTTGAATGGAAATTCCAATACCTATAATTTAATAGTTAGTTATTATTTCGAATTTTACTGATTTTCTTTTTTTTTACAGATTTTCAAATTTTCGGATTTTCACATTTTTGAATTTCCAAATTTTCGATTTCTGAAAATTGGGAAATTGGGAAATTCAAAAATTCTGTCCCGGCTCCTCTCCACAATTGATAACCCCCTCTGGGAAGCTCTTTCCCGAGGGGGTCACCTTGCGGGCGCGCTCCCGTGTTGTACACTCAGCGTGCATAGCCGCCGAGTGTATGACTCGGCCCCGCCCCCGGCGGCCATGTCACTGGATTTGATTGACAGCAGCGGGAGCCAATGGCTGGCTGCGCTGCTATCAATCTATCCAATGAGGAGCCGATCAGCCATGGAGAGAACGACGCGGGATCACACCCACGGAGATTCGGGGCTCAGGTAAGTAAAACGGGGGCTAAGGGGAACCGGAGAGTGCAAGTTGTTTTTTCACCTTAATGCATAGGATGCATTAAGGTGAAAAAACATGAAGCCTTACAACCCCTTTAACTGATAGTGCTAAATTTGGTCTGGGCATCTAGGCATTGTCGACCACTGGTCATTTAAGGGTTAATACTGTTTAACCATGTAATTTGTATTTTATTTTAAACTGATACACAAAATGATATTGCCAACACAGTTTACCTTAATTAGAAGGTTGCGCATTTTTATAGAGTCATATGAGACCCAGATAGAAGATCATTAAAATAAACCCAAAAGGATCACAAAGAAATTCCTAGTAGCATTGTACTGGTAATAAATACAGCCACCAAGACAAAACATAACTGTTTGAGATTTCAGCAAGTATTTATTCTAATACATAAAACACATTTCCACCATGGATAAAAGTAAGGGAAGTTGTGCTGCATAGAAGAGTTTTTACAGAAGTTTGGTATTTATATCTAACTTTTTCTTTTCTAAAAAAATTCAAAAGAAATTTAATTTTGCATTTTGCCATTTCTTGTTAAAATCTTGTAAGTTGATTTGAAATGAAAATACTGTATATCTTCTTCTTATTAGTATCATTATATTACAGTATTACCCCATTATAATAAAAAAAAGTATTTGCAGTACATTACATATATCTCCACATATATTAAGAAAGGAATCAATGTAAATTAAAATTAATCTAAAATAGCTTAATTTGGAAGGACACGGTAAGTTATATGTGGTGGTAAAGTATGTTATATAATACATCCAACTTCAGCAAAAAAACTATATATTTTTTTCATATGGTGGGACTATGGAGAGGCCCAACAATGTGATACTTAACATCTTTACAAAATTGCACAAATCATAAAAACCATGAATTGCTTATTACCTGTGAATCTTATTGTATAGTGAGCTGGCTTGATTCCCTGTGAATTCTGACTTTGACAAATCAGTTTACTCATTCCTATACATTCATCCTTATTTGATCCATTGGAATAAGGGTAATGTCACACTTGGGGCATATTAGGGATCCTGTCGCTTTTGAGAACTCGTCAGTGGCAAGACCACTTTGGAGGACACATGGGGACAGTGAAACACTCACCTGCTTGCATGTGTTACTCCCTCGCTGACTGAGTGAAGTGTTGATCCCTCACTGGCGACTTACATTTTTAGGCATTTTTGCCACCAAAGAAGCTAGACTTCTTCAGTGAGTGTTCTATCTGCATTTTCTAGCAAATCTGATGTTGACGAATTCTTGTTTCTGCAGAGGCCACAAGTGCTACATTAGCCTAACATAAACAACCTTCTTATCTTCCAAGATATTTACCATCATGGGTCATGCCATTGCCCTTCATCCTCATTTGTTTATTGTTGTCTGTGGAGCCTGTCCAGCTATTGTGTTTGCTTTCATTTTATTACTTATATGAAGCCAAAAATACTTGTTTTAAATGTTGGATAGAATGGGACCTTTGTCAAGTTTTTATTGCTGTCTGTCTGGGGGAATTTATACTTTCTATTGGTACTGGTTACCGCTGTTTCTGCTATTTTGGGAAATCCCAAATTTTAGAGTTGTCACATGATTTCCTTTTACTTCCTGTGTCTATAGGACAGCAAAAGAAAGGAAGTCTTTGAGATAGGACGCAGATAGCAAAAAAGAAAAAAAGCTACTGTATCCCAAAGTAAAACAAATGTTTTGGCCAAGAGCTTTTAGGGAACAGCCCTACAGTACCCTAGTATGAGAAGAACTGCAGTACCAGCCAATGTTTTATTACTGTCCTCACCCAAAATGGTTGTAAACCTCAGTCATGAAATCTAAACAAAGCACATTTATCTGTAGCGTTTACTTGTCTACTTTCAAAGCTCTAAGTGTCATTTCTCTCTGGTGCTTTGTTCCTCTGTTATTAGCATGAGTCATTGCTGACAGGTTTGAGATAAATTTGTGACAGGGAGGAGAGCTCAGCACACAGCGTGTCTATTGAGAACACAGCTCTGCATCTTTCCTTTGTTCCTGTGCTGTTTGTGATTGGGGGGTCCCTATCCTCTAATCAGCTCTCACACATTATACAAGAGCCCCCTCCTCTGTGCTCCTGACAGATAAAGAAGGATTTTATCTAAATTCAGCATTTTTGTTTGGATGAAGAGAGGGTTGCAGATAAACAAGCAAAACGTATGTAGGAGGATTTGTTTAAACTCTGTATATCATCTATGGCCAGTCACTTCACTGGGTATATGTGAGGGTTTACAACCACTTTAAGGATGTTGGACTATGAAAGCCCCCCTACTTTCATGGATTGCATTTTGTCTAATCTATGTCAGGAGCATAAGCTTCCACCAGCATGCTCTCTGGGTCAGAATGGAGCACACACACCTCCTTACCACAATAAGGTGGCAGTCCTTGAGCAGGAAGAGGGGATAGATTCAGTGGGTAAAGGAAGCTTTCATGCTGAATCATGCTGTAGATACTGATATTAGGTGCCCAGACACATTTTAGTTTTTTTTTGTTATGTTTTTTTTTATAACAAACAGTCCTCATCATGAAAATAAAATTATAAATATGAGGCAATAGGTGTTTAACATTTAAGTCAAGCAAAACATGGGTTGATGCATTCTAATGTTTTCATTCATCTTTTGTCCTGGACTCTAGCAACGCCTAACCTCAGTAGTTAGCACTTTAGCTTTTCCCTGTAAAAAATATGTTTTTCCTGTCCTTGACTCTTTTTTTTTTTCATTAAAATTGCTTCAGTAGTGAAAAACCAGGAGCTCATCTGGGAGGATGCAACCACATCCTTTTTGCAGACCACATAAAAATTTGCAGTGGGCTTTGCACTACAGGTATATTCAAAACCATTTGATACAATATTTCACTCTTAGCTGCTGTATCATATGTTCTGTATGTGTTGATATGCAAGGAGTTGCATAATTGCAATCATGGTCTTAACATATGGAAACTACACGGTGCAATTTATCATTGTTGGGTTTTCAGACTCTGCAGAATTACGAATTCCTCTTTTCCTGTTTTTTCTTTGTGTTTACATCTTGACAGTACTGGGAAACTTGGTACTTATCCTGCTCATATGTTTCAGCAATACATTATACAGACCAATGTATTTTTTCTTATGTAACCTCTCTTCTCTGGACATAGTCTACACAACTGTGACTTCTCCAAAGCTGATCAGCATTTTTACCACCAACAATGGAATCATATCCTTAACAGAGTGTATCACCCAACTTTTCTTTTTTGTTTCCTTTTGGAACACAGAATATTTTCTCCTGACTGTGATGTCTTATGACCGTTACTTGGCAATTTGTAGACCTTTACATTATACTTTGATTATGAGTAGGAAGGCATGTACAGTTGCAGTTGCAGGAACCTGGCTGGGTGGAATGCTGGGCTCAATTGCTCCAACCACTACCACCTTTATGGCAACATATAGAGCATCAAATGAGCTCAACCATTTCTTTTGTGACATTAAAGTTCTAGAAAAGGTTGCAATTAGTGACACTACAAGTATAAGGAATGCAATCTTGCTGCATGGCCTTTTGTGTGTGACAACATCCTTCATATTTACACTGATTTCATACATCTACATAATATCCACTATCCTGAAAATTCAATCTAGAGCTGGAAAATACAAAGCTTTCTCTACTTGTGCCTCCCACCTTAGTGTGGTCACTACTTTCTATATATTACTGTTTGATCTGTATTTTAGACCCAAGGCAACAGTGTCACTAAAAGAAGGAAAGGTGCTTACTGTCCTTTATGTATATATTATTCCTCTGCTAAATCCTGTAGTATATAGTTTCAGAAATAAAGATGTTAAAGAGGCAATGAAAAAAGTCTTCAAAAAAGTTGTACCTAAATAAATAGATAATCTCTTAAACTGGCTTTAAATGAGCTGATTGGTATATAGACAGATCCTGAATAGCTACTTTCCTTGATTTTGGTCCACCAGGTTATCATTTATGACCACTACTGAAGCATGCATTGTACGATAGTGTATGTATTGCACAATAACAAAAATAAAACCTTAATTATACGGAAAACACATAACTGCTGACATCTTATAAATGACCACACTGCTTTATTTCTAATTAATTAAAATACATTAACCACAATTATAAAAGCATATCTGACCTCCCTCAAGGGTCAGGTCCTTGGCTGATGTCAGGACTGGAGAAGGGAAGCAGCTAAGCTGCACTTGGGTGCACCACCTCCCACACTCCCAGAGGTGTCAAAGGTGCTTAAAAATATGTTGTATTTGGCACACTGTAAAGACACACTAACCACCATGAACCACTACTGATATGTATCTACTTCAGTGTTGTTGTTTTTTTCAGTTATACCATTCAGGCTGAGAATCTGAGGATTCAGGTTTGTGACCTACAACAGGTGACAAAGTATTGCTGAAAAACCTGGGTCCTCATGGGAAAAAAATTCTAGCTGACCGATGAAGCTCACAGCCCTATATCGTTTGTGCAGCCCAACCTTCCTGTGTTTTTGAATATTTTGGAGGTTAGTGCGGAACCCAATGCTGAGGGCGGAGCTCTTCACTGCTTTTTTTGCAGACCTTGGTGAGGATCTAATGAATTATCCAGGCCCCTTTTTTTTCATAGTCTTGTGGTCTGAATTAGAGATGGCTGAGGTGGTGGGGCACCTGGGTGACTCCTTCATTAGAACCCCCTGAAGTTACCCAATAGCTTTGTAGATGGTAGATCCCATAATTCCTGGCAATCCACTGTTTGATTTCCAGAGTGCTTGACTTTTGGCACATACTTTCTTTCGGTGGCTGGCATAGGGCATCTTGACTGATGTATATCTACATTGCTGGATGATGTGATTGACAGTGGATGTGCATCAGAGGACACATTTTTTTAAAATAAAGAACATATCAAAAACCGTGTTTATGTCTTTTTTACTGTTTCAATTTTTTTTAAATGCTCATTCATGTGTGTGTGTGGGGGGTTCTTGGTTCCTCTTTATTGTTAAGAGAGGCTTACAGATTCTGATAAGCTCCCACCACTACTGGGCTATGGCTGTGGGAAATAGATCATTGTCCTCATCAACAGGGGGACAAGGTACTTGGACTTTTGCATTGATGGCTTGTTAAAAACAAACATTTATGAAAAATATATTTTAGATTTACATTTAATAATGCTATATGAGTAAAACCATTATATTTGTTATAGAAGCCAGTGTTATGAAAATACATTATTAGCCAGGATACTCCAGGTAAACTGCTCCCCTTCAGCTGCAAAGGTATGCCGTGACTGCGATGCTTTGTGGCTGCAGCAGGAATTATACTCCCTGTCACATTCGGTGGGCACTGCTACCTGTCAGACATGACCCATTCAAGTGAATGGGGCCACACTACAAATGCCCCGCAACCATGTGCAATGCACTCTGTTGCAGAGCGGTATTGAGGCAATATGTCAAATGCTTCTGAAATCCGAGTGTGGGTTGCGACAGTTCTTGCTGCTAGTGTAAACAAGCCCATAGTCTTGAAGCTGAACTCCAGTTAGATTTAAAAGATATAAGTGAATGCAGCTCTGTATTTATTAGAGGCCTATTCAAAGCATCTGCATTAGATAATGCAAGGACATTACAAATTGCCTTGTATTTATGTTGCCCAGCTCACTCCAGCTGCTTTGTTGTGCACTGGTTAAAAATGGAGCATGTAGCATTTTTGCACAGTGCAGCACCGTGGCAACACACTACAATAAATGGTACACTGAATGAAAAAAAGAAATAGTTTAAATACAAGCAGTTTAATTGCCTAAATATGACCTATTATCAGTCTCTTGCATTATCTGTACAGCAGAGCTCAGACTATGAGAGACAGAGAGAAGCAGCACAAGAAGCCAATGAGTTAATGAGTTCAAAGTCCATCCATAGACTGAGACTTGGTCCAATGATGGCTTGGGCTCAGAGGAAGTGGGTTGAATAGTGTTGGCCATCATTCAGCCTGAATGCCTGAGAACATCTATTTATGTAAAAACAGTAGTACTGGAAATAACTTCATATTAAAGCTGAGTATTGCTGTAAGTTTGTTTTTTTATTTTATCTTTTTCTTTTCTATTACTTTTTGGCCAGTTCTGCAAAGTTACTACAACTTTGGACATTATTAGTTATTTTTTTATTGCCATCTTTTGTATTAAATGTGGGAAAGCATTACACAGCTTAACTCATCTCACTGTAAAGAACCTCTTCCTGAGAAGATATCAAAACCTTTTTTCTTTCTTTACTGTTACAAATGATATCCCCTTTTCTAAATACAGTCCTCGGTATAAAAAGTAAATTTGCCAGATATTTGTATTTCACATGTATATATTTAAGGATATTAAAAGAGAAGTCCAGCCAAAGCTTGTTTGGTTGGACTTCACCTATGGGTCACAGGAGTGCAATCCGTTTTGCATTCCTGTGACCCGTTTTCATCAGACGTCACCAGTGTCAGTCCAGGCATCATGTCATCCTGACAGTGGAAGTCTGGATCCGCCAGGTGCCTGGACTGAAACCCATCTCAGCCTCTCAGTGAAAGGCTGAGAGCCTGAGATGGCTGCCCCGCCCCCTCCACAGCTCAGCGCTCCAATGGGAGCAGAGCAGAGAGTTGTGACTGACTGTCTGCAGCACTCTGCTCATGAAGCTCTGAAAACTGAGCAATTTTTTTTACAAACTCTTCTGGCCCGCCCCATGCACCTCATTCGCCTAGGCGAATTAAGTGCACTTTACCCACTGTGCCTTAGCTTGCACTGAGAAAATAGAAGGAGGGCAGGCCTAGCGGTGAGTCATTGGGAGAGCCGCCGGCTGAACCCGGATTAGCCAGCAGTTTCCCAATGATGTCACGCATGAAGATGGTGGCACTGGACTAATCATAGGGCAGAAGTGAGGAGGATCTCAGCAGGACACCGCTGGATCCAATTGTAGAGAAATGTTAACTAATGCATTACAACTAATTACACCCATTAGATTTTAGACGACTAAAATGAGTTTTAGTCGACTGAAATGTACTGGAGATTTTAGTCGACTAAAAGGTAGGACCTTTTGGTCGACTAAAATGTACTGGAGATTTAGTTGACTAACTACGACTAAAACTAAAACAATTGCAGAAGACTAAAATGGGACTAAAACTAAAATGTCATTTAAGTCCTAAGACTAAGACTAAAACTAAATCGAAATTTTCTGCCAAAATTAACACTGCTCACAGATTTAGTTACAATTTTTTTTATCACATTACTTTCTTGCCCAGTTTGTGAAGGTTGATGGTTTTTTACCCATTTTATACAAAAGAAAAGGTGAATATGTAAATCTTTCATTCTGACCACAAGGCATCTTTGTGTTTTTTTGAAGATCAATTTTACGTCCCTTTGAAGCAAAATTTTGTCCTATGTTTTCCCAAACATGCTCTGGCTAGAATTTTCTCTCTCTCTTCAAACAAAACGATGTTCATATGCTCTAAGATTTATCTCCTGTTTGTTTTTCCAATAAATAATTGTTGATAGAACATCTCAATGCATACTGTATATGACTCCCATTAGGCTACAATTGTGAACAGCATCCCCAGGACATCACTGTGAAATCCAGGACAGACTAAGAGAGATGATACAGTGGGCACAGATAATTGGAACCTATTGTAGACAATCGGGCAGAATTTGTAACATTATCAAAAGATACTGGCATGTCTTACATGTCGACAAGGATTTGTCTGAGATACTACCACAGACCCTCAGATCTTATACAGAAAAGGATTCTTAAAGACATGCTAGTACATAATCATTTTGAAAAAAATCCTGTGCAACATCGCCCTTTGACTTGGCTACCAGATAAATCACAGGGAAGTTTCAAATGCGGACATTGTAATGCCTGAAAATACATGCCAACAGTGAAAAGTTTTGTTAATCTGCAAAATGGTGAAACAAAAAGGACAGACATGTTTGGCAGAAGCCTTAGGCATGCGCACAAGGTGTGCCAGGTGTGCCTGGGCACTCCCTAATCACCCTGTGTGGTGCCTGTTTCCAATGTTTATACCCCTGATATTTCCCCAAATAAAAAAAAAATCTATTTTTTTCTCCTAAAAAATTGTTAAAAAACTATTAAAATAATATTGGAACTACTGACACCACCAATATCTGCCCCTGACACCATTCACTGCTCTACTGACACCTTCCATATATATACACATGCACACACATATATTTTAGAGCTTTGGGGTGCACACCCTAATGCAATAGGCTGCGCACACCTATGAGCGGCGGCGGCGCCAGAAGCATAGTGGAAAATCAGATTGTCTATGCTTTTGGGCTGTTTAACAGGTTAAGTTGGGTCAGAGGAATGGGGACCTAGACAAACAAAACTGCTTAAAACAGAGGCGAGATGAATGTTTCACCTTGGGTCGCACTCTCCACATGGGCTAAATAAGGGCTTCACTTACCTTCTTTTTGTGGATGAATAGCTTATCATCATGTTGCTCGTGTATAAATACATGTATTCATTCATTTATTAGATTGTGGTGGTTATTTTATGTATTTTTTTTTAAACAAAAGTTATTTTATGTGTTTAATAAAAATGGTGACCATTGGTAATTCTGGCATGAAATAGTTGTACAAAAGGCCCCCTAATATAATACAGTATAACTGTAGCCATGAAAGTAATGAGATGGCATCAATTTGATCATAACAGCCAATTTTGGTATTGTAGTGATGAGCCTGTGTGCATGATGGCATCACAGTGTACAGAACATGGTGGCCATGTTTTAGACTATCTATAAATAGGGGGCAAACAATGGTTAGCCGCTATTTACCATGTGGTAGGTTCATTACACTGTTTATGATTTCTGGGCACCCCTGACGAAGCTGGTATAGAGCGAAACATGTAGGGTCTTTTTTATTCTTTTTTTTTTTTTTAGTGCACTTATCCCTTTTGTCAGACATCATCTGCCATTCAGAGCAAGCAATTGTAATGATCATGTTTTTTTAATAAAGTACTTGTCAAACAATGTGGCGACTTAATTCACTGTTTAGTCCTTTTCATTAAAACTGTACCCATTCTCATTCACATTCAGGTTAATATCTGCAGGCCCCTTTATTTTTAAAGGGGGATTTAAGGTTCTGAAATGCCCCCTACCCACAGACCACACAACCACTGGGTCAGGGTTGAATTTGTGAGGAAGAGGCCCTTGTTCTTATCCACATGGGGATAAGGTGCTTTGGCAGAGCACTTGGCCTGGTATGATTGAGAAGCGGGGTAGACACGTGCTCATTCCCATCCTTTCCTGGGCAGCCAGGCTGACTGTTCAGTTGAGGGTGTTGTAAAGATTGTAGGGTGGAACCTATATCTTTTTTTTGTGTTTTTTGCATAGGTTATCCCCTTAAAATGCCTACCAGACTTGAAAAGGGACTCCATGCCACTTTGCAGAGAATAGAGATTTTTTTAGCAGAGAGTTTGCAAAAAAGAAAAAAAAAGGTTATAAAAAGAGGCTTTGCAAAAAAAGTTAGTAAATAGGTTGTATTGCGTTCATTTTGAATACTTAAAGTGGTATTCTCAAAACCAAAACTTTTTATACATTGCGGCTTACCTATCATTAGATGTGGTGGCTGCATAAGTTTTATTTCTTTAGACTTTTTTTCTCTCTGTTTTCACCTAATGATCTGGCCAGTAACACACCTCCTGTATTTGAATGCGTCCACTCTGGATGAATGAGAACAGTGGGCCTATGGTAATCTGGGGGTGGGAAGTGTTAGATGTACTAGCATATTTAGATACACTAACAAATTGAAGCCAACCCCCAGCTCACACTTTATAAGCAGTTACAGCAAAGTTTTTTTTTCCCTTTATAAAGGGATAAAGGTTTTACTTAAATAAAAGATGATCATTGAAAGTCAGTGGTTAATGGTTTGTCTCATCCCTCTAACTGCTATATCTGCATGGAAACTTGTTCTTTTGAAAAATAACAGACTTACCGTTTAGATCACCAGATGAAAATAAGGAAAAGAAAGCCTAAAAAATAAAACGTAAGCAGCAGACACATATTTGCACACTGCAACTGACTAGTATTCCAGTGTTTCTCTTCTCCCTCATTTTCTCGACCTCACTCAGCTAATGTGACCTACATGTTGATGGAGAGGAGCAGTGGATAGGCAAACAATGCTGAACGATACTGTGCAGGTGGCAGATTTCCCCTTTATCAACCAATAACATCATTGGTTGTTGAGACACCAGCAGCTGGAAGGATGTAAAGGAGCACCTGTGACATTGTGGCTTTGTGTAAGTAAAAGGCTTCATCCATCCGCTGGCTTGTATACAATTTTTAGGCATTTTTCCAAGGCCTCCCTGTAGAAATCTGAAGGGTGCCTGGGCACTCCGGTAGAAAAAGGTTGCACTAGAATGTTTTTGTAGTTTCACAATATTTCTGTGTGTCTTAATTTACAGAACACTCTCCTTCTTATGCCCTGTACACACGACCGGTTTTGCCATCGGAATAAACTCTGAAGGTTTTTAACAACAGAGTTCCGACAGAATTCCACTCAACACCAAATTCTGACCGTCCAGAACGCGGTGATGTACAACACGTACAACGGGACTAGAATAGGAAGTTCAATAGCCAGTAGCCAAAAGCTTCTGTCTCGTACTTGCTTCAGAGCATGCGTCGTTTTTGGTGCGTCGGAACAGCATACAGACGAGCGGTTTATCCGATTGTAATTTGTTCCATCGGAACAATATAGAACATGTTCTCTATCTAAGTCCGTCTGAATTTTCGACCGATGGGGCATACACACGGTCGGAATATACAATTGAAGTGCTAAATATTGCAAAACGTAAGGCTCCATGCACACTAGTGTTTTTTAAGCTCCTAGAAGCGGTTATTGGCATATTTATTCTGCTCCTAGAAACTAAATAGTGTTATACTATGTGTATATGAACACTACTTTAGGCTATTAGCATTTTTTGAGCTTCAGGGTCTAGGAGCAGAAAAAAAATAGTTTTTGTAGAGTTTTTTGGAGTGTTTTTCAAGCAGCTCCTAAATGCTCCTAATGCCGTGTACACACGGTCGGACTTTTCGACCGGACTGGTCAGGCGAATGCCGATGGACCAAATCCGGCGGACAATCCGATCGTGTGTGGGCTTCACCGGACCTTCAGCGGATTTTTCCAGTCGCAAATCTGACAGACTTTAGATTTGGAACATCTTTACGTCGTAACTCTGCCGGACCCAGAAATCCGCTCGTCTGTATGCTAGTTCGACAGACAAAAACCCATGCTAGGGCAGCTATTGGCTACTAGCTATCAACTTCCTCATTTTAGTCCATTGTGCGTCATCAAGTACGAATCCGTCGGACTTTTGTGTGATCGTATGTAGTTAAGTCCGTTCATTAGAAAGTTTGCCGCAAGTCCGCCAAAAGTCTGTCGAAAGTCTGTCGGACGTGCTGTCGGACTTTTGTAGCCGAAAAGTCCGGCCGTGTGTACGCGGCATTACTGCTTCTAAATGCTACTTAAAGCGGGGTTCCACCCAAATTTTGAACAATATCTGTATGTATTCTCTTCCTTGCCTAGATGCTGACATGCCGTTTAAAAAAATTTAAATCGCCATAATTACCTTTTATTTTTCTATTCTTCTTTGCACTTCCTGGTTCTCCTCCCGTGGGAGTAGGCGTGTTTCTAGCCTCTCCCAGACTCCTGGGAGCTAGTCTCAGGCTTCCCAGGATGCCACTGAGCATGTGCGGGAACGAGCGGTGAATGCTGGGAGCACAGCATTCACCACATCCAGGAAATAAATGCTTGTGAGCTTCAAATGCCCACAATGGGCAGGAGGCGGAGCCTAGCGGAGCAGACATGCATTGTTAGAGCTCCACACCGCTGAGGAGAGAAGAGAAGGACAAAGCGGAGCCTGCAGGCTCAAAAGGTATCCATTTGAACCTTTTTGCCTCTGGGAACAAACTGTGAAAGTTTGGGCAGGAAATATGGTACTGGGAGGAAACCGTGGCAGAAATAAAAATCACCTCACAAAGAGCTCACAGGCACTCACTGCAGCTGAAGCAGCTCCAGTCACCTCACAAGATACAGCATCAGGGCGCTCTCACAGACAGAAAATGTCACAGCAAGACTCTCCATTTGAGTCAGATACAGAACAAATCCTCTCACAAACTTCTCCACAAGCCTCCTCAGCATCCCCAGTAATATTATTACAATTTGAAAAGATGCTTCATAAGGCTTTAAAACAAACCTCAGACCAAATAACAAAAAGCCTAACCAAAGAAATAAGAGAGCTGGGAAACCGCACCGCAGCCCTAGAAATAAAAATGGATGAAATTGAAATTACAACCCAAGAAAATATAACAGAATTGGAACAATTAAAAAAAGAGAATTTAATACTTCAAACTAAGCTCGAAGATTACGAAAATAGAGCCAGACGTTCAAACTTGCGCATAAGGGGAATACCTGAAACTGTGACAGACCTGCAATCTACTATTACTGCTCTATTACAAGAACTAAAGCCAGATATCCCTATTGAACGTTTAGAACTGGACAGAGTACACAGAGCCCTCACTGCCAAAAAGAAAGATGGACCCCCACGTGATATAATCACAAAATTTCATTATTACAGAACGAAAGAACAAATACTAATTGCTGCAAGAGAACAAAAGGAACTTAATTTTCAAGGACACAATTATCAAATTTTTGCTGACCTATCCCAACTTACTATTACTAAAAGACGATCCATGAAACCCCAACTAATGTAACTGCAACGCCACAACATTATGTATCAATGGGGCTTCCCCTTTTCAGTCAGATTTAACTACCAAGGTACAATTTACAGAAGCAGATCAGCAGATGAACTACAACAAACCCTTTTAAAATTAAATCTGACAGAACCCACAAGCAGCAACACTCCCACACGCAGAAGAATGGCATCATCTTCACCTTCAGGCAGCACCCAGAAAATTTCAGAACAAAATGGGAATCATCATTCTCACAAAAGAGGCCGTTATGCCACATCATCCATGGACCAAGAAGATTCAATGGACTGACATCCTAATTCCTGATATCTCTTCATTTATTATACTAAGAGATGGTTCTCTATAAAAAAACCTGTATTTATAACTGAATGTAACTGCATTCTGATAGTCACACACTGTGTGGGATCATGTTACATTCCAGTTATATTTCTTATTACTTCTGATTCATATAGCCTTAGAATATATAAGTGAAATAAGGAAATTCTTGTTCAGTTATATATTATCAGGTAATAACAATAGATTTATTACTTTTTAGGACAAATATGTTCAATAATCCAGAAGTAATGGAAGCTTTTTCTTTCTTTTCTTAAAACAAATATATTATTACCTAACTAGTTCCTAGAATTATGTTTTTGTTTATTCTAATCTGAAGCAATACAACCTCAATTTTATGAGTTAACATATCTAAACAGTTGCATATGAATAAAATATGTAATTGTTTACTCTAAAAGGGTTAAAATCCCAAAATAATTCAAACTATCTTCATCAATACCAAAGTTATTAACAGTACCTTTCTAACTGAATTATTTAGCCTAGGGCAAGACTAACCATATACAACCACCCTGGAATAAATAATTTCAACAAAAACTATATTCTGCACTCCAATTAATGAAACATCATTTTGATGTCTTTTGACATAGCACTTCTCTCCTGTAAGCGGAAGATCCGTGTACCCCATTAGCCCTCCTCATTCTCCCAACCATATTATGTGGGAGTGTGACGAAGGCACTTATTCCCCTGAGAGAGATATTTATTCTCTTTCACGGGTAAATTGTGATTACTTGCAAAAAATAATTTATACAATGTATCATCTAACCTCATATGTTTTTTGTTTACTCTTTACTCCAGAATTCACTGGTTTCTTTTCTATCTATTCATCTCTTCAGTCCACACAGGTTGATCTGCGCAGTCAGCTCTGCATAACAAAAAGTAAGTCAAAACTATTTGATCTATTGCCATGGCACCACTGAATATACTTTCCCTGAATGTTCAGGGAATAAATGTCCCTCAAAAAAGGACCAAAGCCTTCCGTACTTTCCATAACAAGAAGGCTCACATAGTATGCCTCCAAGAAACACACTTCACCAAAGATTCTACTCCAAAATATATTTCTCCTTTTTATCAACAAATTTACACGGCTTCTGCCTGTACCAAGCAAAGGGGAACTCTAATTGCATTTCACCGATCCACACCATTCACCTTATCATCAGAAATTAAAGACCCAGAAGGTAGATACCTGATACTCATGGGTTATATAATGGATACAGCAATCACGGTGATTTCCTACTATGCTCCTAACAAACAACCTACACCATTCCTCTCACATATATTACAAGTGATTAATACACACAAAATAGGAACAGTGATAATGTGTGGGGATTCGAACCAGGTCCTCCTCCCATTTCTAGATAAATCACCTTTTACACCATCCAAAATAACCTCTAGATTACCTTTTTCTCAACTTCTTTCCAAATACAATCTGGTAGATTCGTGGAGAGAAAGTAACCCAATGAAAAAGAAATTCACTTATTTCTCGCACCCTCATCAAACCTTCACCAGAATAGATCATATTTTTCTAACAATAGGAATGATGCCAGAAATTATTGCATCAGATATAATTCCGATTCCGTGGTCTGACCATAATGCAGTATACACTACTATAGCCTCAGCCATACCAAAAGCGCATGACCCAACGTGGTACTTACCGGACATAATGCTCAAACACCCACTACATCAGATGGCCATTGAACAAGCTTTAAAGGAATACATATCAATTAATAATACAACAGACATCTCCCCAATAACACTGTGGGAAGCTCATAAGCCTGTCTTGCGTGGTACAATACAAAGACAAATGGCACTATTTAAACGGGAACGCAAAAATCTAGCAAAAAAACTAGAACTCAATTTTAATGCAGCCTACATATCATTTCAAGATAATCCATCTCAGAGTACAAAATCTCATCTGGAAAAATCTAGATTGGAATACGATCTATTTCTCACTGAGTCAGTTGATAAATCCCTCAAACGCTCCAAACACAATTTCTACATGAATACAAACAAACCAGGTACATATTTGGCTCGGGCATTAAATTCAACTAACGAATCTTTCAAACCAATACGTTTGAAATTATCAAAAAATGTTTACACTTGTAATCCAGTTAAAATAGTCCATAAATTTCACTCACATCTCGCAACTTTATATAAGACAAACAATGAATTTAATCCTACAGAGGCTGAATCCTTCTTCTCAAAAATAACCTTACCTGAGTTATCTCAGAATCAAAAAAGCAGTTTGGATGAGCCTATAACTATAGATGAAGTTGCTAACGCCATAAAAGACCTAAAACTTAACAAAAGACCAGGCCCAGACGGCTACTCGGCTTTATAATATAAAACATTCTCAGAAATACTCTCTCCCATTCTCACTGAAACGTTTAACAAACTTCTAGATGGACATTCTTTTCGGCAAGAAACACTAATGGCAATTGTTTGTATGATCCCAAAACCCCTTTCTGATGATACTTCCTGTGTGAATTATCGGCCTATCTCTCTGTTAAACCTCGATATTAAATTATTAGCAAAAATAATAGCAAAACGCCTTAATAGCATTATAGGAAAATTAATACATAGAGATCAAGTAGGCTTCATGCCAAATAGACAGGCAGGCGATAATATACGCAGGGCAGTGTTATTGGCACATATTGCTAAAAAACGGAAAATCCCTTTATGTTTTCTATCTCTCGATATTAAGAGGGCATTTGACACAGTATCCTGGCAATATATGCAATATTCATTACAAAAATGGGGTTTTGGACCCCACTTTTTAACATGGATCAAAGCATTATATAATAAACCCAAAGCCTATATAAAATATGCTGGATACAAATCTGAAGCCTTTAATATCGAAAGAGGTACCCGACAGGGTTGCCCATTATCTCCCCTATTATTTGCCCTTATACTCGAACCCATGGCCCAATACATCAGAACAAACCAAACTATAACTGGCATTGAAGTAGGAGGTATTACACACAAATTATGTATATTTGCAGACGATATATTACTTTTTCTATCATCACCACAGGTCTCTGGTCCTAACTTAATACCAGCTCTTGATGGATTTGCAGCCCTATCCGGCCTTATGATTAATCCTAAGAAATGCCTAATGCTTAATATTTCACTCACAAACATGGAATTGATCCCGGCTAGGGCTGCACTCCCATTCACATGGGCAGAAAAATCAATCCCATATCTTGGAATTCATTTAACAGCATCTCATTCTGACTTATTCTCAACCAATTATCCTCCTGTATTAAGACAGATCACAAATCTAATAAAACAATGGTCGCAACTTCCTTTATCCTGGATAGGGAAGATTAATGCAATCAAAATGACTATTCTACCCAAATTGCTTTATCTATTCAGAGTCCTCCCTATTCCAATTCCTTCCTATTTTTTGAGAATAGTACAAAAAAGAGCAACTTCGTTTATATGGGGCTCTTCTAAACCACGTATACCTATACACACACTACATCTTCCCAAAAATAAAGGAGGCCTGGGATACCCTAATTTTACTAACTACTACAGAGCAGCACATTTGGCCAGTCTGTCCAAATACCATGCAAAACAGGAAATCCCATTATGGGTATTTATAGAGGCTTCAGAAAATGACCCTCTATTAATATCAAATTTATTATGGCTTGATCCTAAAGACCGCTTTAAAATTCATAATCCCATAACTAAACACTTCTTATCTCTCTGGGATAAACTAAAAACCAAATATCAGTTACAATCTCCACACAATCCTCTCCTTTCTTTTATCAGAAATCCGGCCTTTTATCCGGCATGGATCTACCCAAATTCTTTTAAAGCTTGGACAACATCAGGCATTCAGACACTAAATGACTTCATAGCATCTAAATCATTCCTTTCATTCCCATCGCTTAGAGAAAAATATGATCTACCAAACTCTGAGATATTTAGATATCTCCAAATCAAAAATTTCTATACTCCATTCCTAAAGGGGGATACACCATTATCCCAATTATCCATTTTTGAATCAATCTTTACAAAAGATCCATTTGCTAAAGGTACAATTTCATCACTTTATAATCAATTATATGGAGTAGCAAATCTTAATAGACCCTCTTACGTTCAGAGGTGGGAGGAGGACCTGGGACGAACTTTAGAAGACACGGACTGGTCTAACATATGGCTCACATCTAAGTCATCTTCACCCAACATCTTAGCACTGGAGACAAATTATAAAGACTTAACTCACTGGTACCTTGTACCCGCTAGAGTGGCAAAATATTCACCTAATACCTCAGCTCTTTGTTTTTGAGGATGCCCAGAAATAGGCACATATTTATACATATGGTGGACGTGCCCAGTAATCCAAACCTTCTGGAAGGAAGTCTTCGTGATTGCATCTAAAATATTTAAAAAAATAATACAACCAGATCCATATTTAACTTTACTTAATCTAAAACCGGAATGGTTAACACTCTCTCAATTCAAACTTATGATCCAACTAATAATGGCTGCAAAACAAACAGTGGCCAAGGCATGGAAATCTCCTACATTGGTACTAGCAGAAACAATTCACAGAATGAATAATACAATGTCCCATGCTAAGATGGTAGCCATCGATCAAAATCAAATTCCAAAATTTGAAAAACTTTGGCATCCTTGGATAAAACAGTTCCTGTCAAACTTCAATGACTCTGTCCTGTTGCCATGGTAACAGATTAACAGATTAAATGACTTACAGAGACACCCATTCTAAGGCTTCAAAGAAGCCTTACCTCTACCTTTCAACCCTTTTTCTTCTTTTTCTTTCCTTTTCTCCACCTTACGATTAAAGCTCATTATCAGAATTTATTTGACCTATATACACTCTACTTGTAAACAATATGTATAGTAGGTATAAATCATTTAAATACCTACAAAAGTAACTAAGGAAATGATATATATCTTTAATTTAGGTTTACGTAAACCCAATGTTTAATATTTGAAATTTCATTATATTTACCTATAGAAACCCTACTGTAAAACAATGAGCTTACTTTATAGATCCTTGTAAACTTACTTTATGTATCTTTATAACATTGTATACTCAATAAACTTCTTTTGACAAATGCCCACAATGAAGATGGAAACCGCCTGCACTGAATAATATAAGTTATTCTTTCCGATGAAATCTGACACAGGCGGACATATTACACACAATATGTGAGTATGTAATGCTGAGAAGAAAAGTTTGTGAATGAACTAAAAAAAAAAAAAAACGATAGATAGGTGGACCCCCGCTTAAAATACTACTAACAGCTTTTTTTGAGCTTTTTTTTTTTTTTTCTTTTTCATGTACTGCAAAAACACTAATAAAATGCTAATTCACCCAAAAGCTCCTAAAAGTTACTAAAATGATACTGGAAACTTGCACAAAAATGCTATTATCAGCATTTTCATCCATTTTTCATTCAGCAATTTTTTCTAGCTGTTTTTGAGCTTATGAAAAACGCAAGTGTGCATGGAACCTAAATATTTAACTCTTTCCTTAAAGTGGATGTAAACCCGAATTTGTTTTTTTGGGTTTTTTTTGATGTTATAATTTAGAGTATAAGATTTCCTATCATTTGAGCCCAGTCTTGCCACAATAAGTTAATCCATCTCTGAGCAATCCTCTTTTATTGTTCAGTGAGATAAAACTTGACAAACAGAGAAAAACTTTCTCAAATCCTCCCCCTTGCTGTGAGTGACAGGTGATTTACATATCTCGTGCACTAGCCTAAGACATGCATTATTTTTTAATTCCCACCCCCACTCCTTTCTTCAGCAGCTCTGCAAGGATTGGCTGTTCCACACCTCAGCATGATTTGGCATGCTGAAGTCATGTGGTTACTTTCCTGTCTTTTCACTGGATGTTAGAGATCATAGCAGAAGTTCAGTGTAAGAAATTCACAGGAGAAAATGCATATTGACAAGGGGAGTGTAGAGGTGGGCAGGGAGTCTACTGACATCACGACTCCACCCACCGAGCTCCAGAAAACAGACCCACCCACAGAATCTGCAGTTTTTCGGATCTCATAACAGACAGAGGGGAGACATTTGACAGGTAAAGATACATGCAGGAGGCATTTATATCCTTATAAAAGTCGCACCCGCATATGAAAACGGTGTTCAAATCACACATGTCAGGTATCGCTGTAATCGTTAGAGCGAGAGCAATAATTCTAGCACTAGACCTCCACTAAAACTTGAAACTGGTGACCTGTAGACATTTTTAAACATCGCCCATGGAGATATTTAAGGGTCAAAGTTTATCGCCATTCCACGAGCGGACGCAAATTTGAAGCGTGACACGTTGGGTATCAATTTACTCGGCGTAACATTATCTTTCACAATATAAAAAAATTGGGCTAACTTTACTGTTGTCTTATTTTTTAATTAAAAAAGTGTATTTTTTTTTTTTTTAAATTGCGCTTGTGAGACCTCTGCGCAAATACGGTGTGACAGAAAGTATTGCAATGACTGCCATTTTATTCTCTAGGGCAAGGATATACAATTAGCGGACCTCCAGCTGTTGCAGAACTACAAGTCCCATGAGGCATAGCAAGACTCTGACAGCCAGAAGCATGACACCCAGAGGCAGAGGCATGATGGGACTTGTAGTTTTGCAACAGCTGGAGGTCCGCTAATTGCATATCTCTGCTCTAGGGTGTTTAAAAAAAAAATAATGTTTGGGGGTTCTAAGTCATTTTCTAGCAAAAAAAAAATGATTTTAACGTGTAAACACCAAATCTCAAAAAGAGGCTCAGTCCTTAAGTGGTTAAACCTTCCCTAATCTATCCAAAACTAATTAAAAAAATGTGGCTCAGCAGACACCTCGATTTGTATCATGGATTTGATGCCACTTGTGTCTCATTTATTGCCCTAGCGGTAATTCCAAAAGATCCACGTGGAGGTAACTGGGACAAAGTGATCCTACAAAAAGAAGCATTATGGATCGAACGATTGAATGCTGTCCACGCTCCGGCATTAATGAGACACAATCATATAGATCATTTCTATAGTGACATCCTATAGGTTAATAATATTGCAATATCCCCGCTTGCTGGCCTCTCTAGAATAAATGTACAACTGATCCACCAGTCTGTTTTTTTTTCTCCCCCCTCCTTCTTCCCCCTTTTTCCCCTTTGTTCTACTTTCTTCTGTAATGATTAGAATTTTAGGACTTAAACTAGTGCAGATTTGATCTAATCGGAAAGTTAGAAATTAACCTATTTTAGGAGGTAACTACAATTTTAATAGAATTATGTCCCTAGGAACATAATGTATGTTGCTGTAATGTTGCCCTCTGTTAGCTGGCTGTTACAATGCCCTTTCCTCCTCTTTTATCCAGTCTCCCTTTGGTTCACCAACCACATAATTTCAATTTTCCTTTCTTGTGCAAGATGTTATGGTGATGCGGTATACTATGCGGCCGCAAAGCGCCGCTTGACTACAGCCAATCGGCTGTCAGCGGCGCTTTTAGCTCCGGGAGGGAGACAATCTTGTCTCTTCCTGGTGCTTTGTTCTGCAACTGTGCCGAACACTCGGACCACCTCCCGCTCCCATTTGGACGCGGTATGACGGTTCGGAGGTCCAGGCGCATGCGCACTAGAGCCCGGCCGGGTTGTGAACATCATTTCCGGCTCCATGGACTGACGTCACTACCGGGACGGATGTACAAAGAGACGCCGCGGGCTGGCGTCTCGTACAGTTGTCTCTACCCGGTGTGGTGCTGTCATGTGAGCGGGGTACTCTGGATAAAATCAATCCTGAAGGCAAGTGTTTTAATCTACCTTACCATCTCCTTACCACTTGAAGCATATTGGTCAGAGCTGTTTCTCTGACTTTGTATATTGACAAGAGGGTTTTTTCTCTCTTTTTATATCCTTTGAAACAGATATCTTTTAGGGAATTCTGGACTATTAGCTTCTATGGTGGGAGGTTATCAGATTGATTCAGATTGATTCAGTTTATACCTGGATGTCTTGGATGCTGTCGTCCATACCGACCAATTACCTGATTGTGTCCAGTACAAACAGGCTTCACTAGGTGAGATTACAGCTACAATATGTATATATAGTCTCTCTATCTATGTTGTACAAAAAGAGTTCTAAATTTAAACTCAAATATACAACACTGACCCCTTATTATCTATGTGTATATATACAGATCATTCCAAAACTAACTTGGAGATCTGTCTTCTATTTGACCATCCACTAAGGCCAAGGATACTATTCCCCGCTCACCTTATCTTACTTCATCTCCTTATTGCAAAATGTAAGTAGAAATTTGGTTTTAAACCTTAACCCCAAACTGATAAGCTCTGCCCTTTTACTTAGAAATCTCAAATGTTACATTCGTCCCCATAGTCTTCCCACACCTTATAACAATTTGTACTGTCTTTCTGTATAATCTCTGTCTTGTTTCATATTTTTTCCCTTTTCTTTTTTGCGCTCTACTTGTATACATCATTAGGGGTTATGGCTTGGGATGGGGACATGGGCCCCAACTGCCAACGTCACGGGGGCAACAGTTTTATGTTCTCATGTATCAATGTATTCTTTTTATATATAAAATGTCATGAACTTATACATATTCTTTTGTTCATAGAATACATCAAAAGCTCCTGATGAAGCGTTATTGAACACGTAACATGTAGAGCAAGCTGAGCTGAGCTAAATATGATACACCGTCTCTTCGGAACTTGCTATTATTGATAAGAGTGAATTGCTCGATTTTCAGATATTTCTATTTTTATTTTTTATTATTTTTGATTATGTAGATGCTGTAATCAATATGCTCATAGGCATTATCTGTGAATGTATGTAACTCTATGTATGTGCTCTTTAGTTTTATTTTTGTAATAAATACTGAAATATTTTTATAAAAAAAGCCTTCCTTTGTTATGCCTATAAAGTCCATTAGTTACAAATTCTTCTTAATTTTTCCTGTTTTCCAGGCCTAGGCAAATGAGTCTTTAGGAGGGGTGGAGGGGTTTTCTCAGCTAAGCACACCCTCCTGCCTGCATGCCTGAGCTAAGGGCAGATGGATTCCAGGAAGTACATGCTACATGAATCATCTGCCCGTATTTAAGATGACTATGGACAAAAATGCTAGGGTGTGTTTTTCAAAGTGATTTCTCAGCAAAATAAAGCATTTGAATATAAACATAAATTAAATATAGTTTTTGGCTTGTGGTGCTCAGATGCATTGGACTTCTGCTTTCACTGATTACTCACTCATCAGTGTATGGGCATGACTGCTGTGAGAATGCTACATATTGCCATACACTTATATGTACAAATAAGTTTATTACACAGTTTTTTTTACAGAAGTATATACTACATGGGGTGTTCTGTGTACAGAAAATACGGATATATCTTTATATATATACATTATATTTATGTAAAAAATGTATGTGTTACTGATTCACATAGATGTGTGAGGACCTGGGCAGCTGATAAGGATGGAGACAACCCGTGGGTTTGACAAACTGGCCACGGCTCATGGCCTACCAACCAAACAGCTATGTTGTCCATTCTGATAGTAAGATCTATGTAAGGGACTGCTGTCACCTCCTACAGGTACCTGAATCATACTGTACTGCCACTGCCTTTGTGCCTATGATCACTTCAGGACCCCAAGCACAGTCATCTGCTGCTGTGCCAATTGACACTTCCACCAACGGATGTAACACACAACCACAACAAAATTACGATGGCGACAGGAAAGAGGTTTCAGACTTGCAAGCCCCACAAGTTGTTACTCGATCTGGAAGAGTGTGTAAACCCAAAGTTCCAAGACTTTATCACACCCTGAATCTTACTCAGCATTTTGCGTTTTATATTGTAGTTTGTTATTGTTCCTTGTTATGCTGCACTTCTTGTTGGTTCTATATTACAATTCATTTATATATGCATATATTTTCTTTAAAAGGGGGAAAGATGTAGAATATGTATGTGTTACCGATCCACATAGATATGTGAGGACCTGAGGGTGGGAACAGGAAGTAGGAGGTTATGAAGGTATTACATGTGGCTCTCGGTTGGCTGAAATAAACAAGTTCTTTACAAGGTTCATCTCTGTAAAGAAGATGAACTCATGAACTCATTGTTGCTTCCACAAAATCTACAATTTATGAACCTTATCTGCTTGATTTTATTTTAGTTATTCTTACAATAATTCCTATGACCTCTTTGTTTCTTAAAGTGTATACAAATGGATTCAGGGTTGGAACAACAGCCACATAAAGCAAAGAAACCAGAGGATCTTCTTCCTTAGAATCTTTGGGTCTGGGCTTTATGTACAAGAAAATGATTGGTGCATAAAATAATATAACATTGATAAGGTGGGAGGTGCAGGAAGAAAATGTCTTGAGCCGGCCTGCAGAAGAACAAATCTTCAAAACATTGTAAATAATGCAAACATAGGAGACCATAATAATGAGAAATGTGAAAAATATAAAACAGATGTCTTCCACAAAGAGAACCATTTCTGTGCTGGTAGTCTCACTAGAAGAAAGTATTATCAGTGATCGTATTTCACAAAAGAAATGGCTGATATTGTGAGAGGAGCAGAAAGATAGTGTGGATGTAAGTAAAGTTAAGAGTAATGAATTCAAGACACTGGCAACGAATGAGCAACCAGACATAATAGCACATACACTTTTTCTCATTGTCATTGAATAGTGCAATGGAGAACAAATAGCAACATATCGATCGTAAGCCATACAAATCAGAATACAAATCTCTGCATCAGCACAAAATACAAAGAAATACAGCTGGGTGATACAGCCCTTGAAGGAGATCTCCCTATAGTCTGTTAAAGTGAGGGATAAAAGCTTTGGAAGAATGGCGGATACATATGTGGCATCTATAATGGAGAGATTTGACAAGAAGAAATACATAGGGGTGTGCAGTTGAGGTGCCTTGCAGACCAACAATGCAATAAGCATATTTCCAGTCAATGCTATAACATACATTAACAAAAATCCAGTAAATTTAAGATAAGTTGCAGTTCCAGAAGCAGTGAACCCCATAATGTAAAATCCTTGTATTGTATTGTTTTGGCATTGATCCATTGTATGTACTAAGAGAAACATTCAAAGACAATATTATTTACCTCACCTACAACCCCAGTATAAACAATGTATATTATTTCCTTTCGCTAGCATGTCACCCCTATTATTTTAGGGGCATACTTATAAAGTAGTGAATTTGACTTTCACCAACATTCACTGGAGGTTAGTCTTTCTGGTGCATGTACTTTAAATGACAGGGAATGAATATTGACCTGTAGAGGTTTGGTGAACATTAAAATTATTGCTTTATAAATATGCCCATAGTATAAATTTAATATCCTCTTCCCTGAGGAAAATCTGTAGTAAAATCCGTAGTAAACTGCAAAAGAATTTTTAGCAATGTGAAATTCAGTAGCAAAAACATGTAACAGTGTCTGGTTGAAAAAGAGATACAGGTCCTAATTATTCTTTCCCTTGGATTTCTTGATTAAAGTGATTCTAACTTTTTTTTTTTTTAATAACAAACATGTCAAACTTACCTGCTCTGTCCAACGGGTTTGCACAGAGCAGCCTCGATCCTCTTTTTCTTGGGTCCCCCGTGACTCCTCCCCCCTGCTGAGTGCCCCCAATAGCAAGCAAAGCTCATGTGAATGGACATTGTCCAGTCACACACAGAATGTGACTCGGCCCCCCCGCTGTCACTTCATTGGCTGTGATTGACAGCAGCAGGAGCCAATGACACCTGCTGCTTTGTGAGCCAATGAGGAGAGAGAGACCAGGGAGATCCACTGCTCTCATACACATCACTGGATCGAGATGGGACTCACGTAAGTATAAGGAGGGGGGGGCAGCATCCAGAAGGTTTGTTACCTTAATGCATGTAATGCATTAAGGTAACAAACCTTCTGCCTTTTTAAATTTCAAACTCCGAAAATATAACTTTTAGTCCTATACCCAATTTTCCTTCCTCCTTTGAAAAACAACAGCCAGGTAAGAAAAATGATATAATACATTTATAGCATTAACCCTAAACTAAACAACAAAAGATAGAAACCCAACATATTTTGCTGATAAAATGGCTTTATTGGGGGATTTGTGGAGGGACTTTTTTATTTGTTTTTCTTTTGAAAACTATTATTAAAATGTATTTATTTCAGAAACAAGCATAGTTGTTGTATTATCTATTTGGTGTTATAGTACCAGGTTGAAAGATGTGTTCATTAAGTTTCTTCCACAGTCTGGGTCCTCACCAGCGCTGGCATCTTCTCCCTGACAGCTGGTCTTTTGGCAGCTTGGGATGATGTAACTTCTGCGCATGTGGAGGATTCAGTCATCCTGGCACACAGGGACATGGATGGTGCTGTAAGCTGAACTGTGCATGTGCAGCTCAGTTTACATGCTGTACAAGGCTGCAAGTGGTCAGGTAGGTTTTTTTTAATGAGGAAAAAAAGATCCCCACTCTGGTTGTTGCTCTTTAAATTTCTTCATTTTATTGAATAGCCACAGTGAACAAACACAGATTAAGTTGACGCGTTTCAGCCTATAAGGCCTTAGTCAAAGGTTTTATTTATCCCAGAACAGAAACTGCATGTCTCTTCTGCGATAATGGCCTGCCACACCACTTACCTCCGCTCAAGTAATGCAGCATCTGCAATCTGCCACATCATTCAGCTCCATCGGCCATTTAGATTGATTCACAAAAGGTGGATGGACAGAGGAATCCCCCTAGCCGAGACATTGTATTCTGACAGTGGCACCCGTCACTCTCAGAATACACTAATCAGTGGCTGCAGTTTATTGGCTGCAGCTGCAGATCGAGGAAAATTTTCTTACACTTCCCTTTGACTTTACTCAAGTTAGGTTGGCCAGACCCAGATCAAGTATGGCCAGCTTAAAGAAACCTGCTAGCAAGCAGGTAAGAAGCATTTATTACAGAAGTGACAGATTCATTTCTGCAATAAAAGCCTTCCTTGCTAGCATTTTTTGTCCATTTTTTCGAAAGTTCCACTTTAAGTGCTCAAAACTTTATGAATGTATGATGTATAGTACTGTGCACAATGCTGTATCCTGGCCTAGGCCGACAAGGCCCAGGCCTTGGACAGCACTTTGCAGGGGGGCAGCACTGGAATGAGTCCCCGCCGGCTTGCACTGTTAGTGTAGCGTCAGTCTTATGGGGCGGACTGGGCTGAGAGGCAATTTAAGTCTAGTGCCCCCATAAAGCGGCCACAATGTGGGCAGCCGGCATTCCACAACTGTGTGTGTATGGGGGGGGCGCCACTTCTAATTTTGACTGTCCTCTCATCCTGGACCACAAACCTTCCTCACTGTGCTATATGTTTTCTGCTGCACCATTGGCATGGTTATATCTTCTTAGTCCTCTCTATAAAATTATCAGAAATTTGTGCTTAATGTAGAACTATAGGTAACACTTTTTTTTTTTTCATTTTGGAAAGAGTAAGGGAGGGTTATAGCCCCTGTCAGTTTATTTTTACCATCCCTGTCCCATTGCAGAGATTTTCCTTCACTTCCTGCCCCATAGCCAAACAGGAAGGGTGGGGAAATCTATGCAAATTAAGGGAATCCATTGCCCCCCCCCCCCCCAGGCCTTCAGAACTAGTGTCCCCAGTCGAAAATTAAACAGCAAGGGGTGTGGCTTTGACAGGAAGGGGTGGGTCATATTTAAGTTAGGGGGTGCATGAGTTTAGTCAGGCCGAGGGCAGCACAAAACCTAAATACACTACTGACTGTGCAAAAGTTTTAGGCAGGTGTGAAGAAATGCTGTAAAGCAAGAATGCTTTCAAAAATATATATTTTAATTGTCTATCTTTACCAATTTACAAAATGCAAAATGAGGGAACAGAAGAAAAATCAAAATCAGTATTTGGTGTGACTATCCTTTGGCTTCAAACTAACATCAATTCTTATACTTGCACACTTTGCACACTTGCACAAAGTCAGGGAGTTTGTAGGATTAGAGTCAGGTGTATGATTGACCATGTATACCAAGTAGGTTGAAACACAGCCATTGACTAAAACAAACAGCTGTGTAAGAGGCTTAAAACTGGGTGAGGAGCAATCAAATTCTGCTACTTGTGGTTGACAGTATCATGTCATGAGTTATACATCATGGCAAAACTGAGCACAGCAACAAGACACAAGGTAGTCATACTGCATCAACAAGGTCTTTCCCAAGCAAAAGTTCCAAAGCAGATTTCAAGCAGACTGTGATATAAAGATATGCTGTCATAGACCATAAATGCAATAAGCCATAACTCCGATGTGGAAACAAGGCAAAGCGACTCAACTATGCACAAAAACATAGGAACTGGGGTGCAGAAAAATAGCAGTAGGTCCTCTAGACTGATGAGTCAAAATTTTAGATGTTGGCATTAGCAGATTGTTTGCCGAAGGGCTAGAGAGTGGTACAATAATGACCGTTTTCAGGCAGCAGTTAATCATGGTGGAGATTCCTTGCAAGTTTTGGGCTGCATTTCTGCAAACGGAGTTGGAGATTTGGTCAGGATCAATGGTGTCCTCATTGCTGGGAAATACAGGTAGATACTTATCCATCATTCTATACCATCAGGAAGTGTGTGATTGTGACCCCAAACATACAGCCAATTTAATTATGAACTATCTTCAGCGTAAAGAAGAACAAGGAGTCCAGGAAGTGATGGATTGGCCCCCACAGAGCCCTGATCTCAACGTCATTGAGTCTGCCTGGGATTACATGAAGAGACAGAAGGATTTGAGGCAGCCTACATCCACAGAAGATCTGTGGTTAGTTCTCCAAAATTTTTGGAACAACCTACCTGCCAAGTTCCAGTGTACCTAGAAAAATTGATGCTGTTTTGAAGGCAAAGGGTGGTCACAGCAAATATTGATTTGACTTGGAGTTCTCTTCTGTTCATTTACTTTTTTTTTTTTTACTAATTTTGTTAATTGATAAAAATAAACTATTAACACTTCTATTTCTGAAAGCATTCTTAATTTACAGCATTTTTTCACACCTACCTAAAACTTTTGTACTGTACTGTATATTATGGAAATTGTTTGCTAAAAAGACCTTTAGATTTTTTGTATTAGTCTATAATATTTTTTGAAGATTGATTTTTTTCTTTTTTTAGAAAAACATCCAGGATTAAAGGGTCTTTATAATCGTACCATAATCTAACTTGTATTGCATGCAGATGTTGAAAAAAGCTTTTGATTATTAAAAGTGAAATATGATGAAATATGATTGAAATAATGGATATATTATGCATCAACCAAGTGTAATAGAACAATGTGTAAATCAAGTCTTACCTGAGAGTTTACCACCGATATCTTCCTATAAAGGATCTAGATCTAGGATCTATATATCCTATGAAGGATCTAGACTTTTGCTTAGCAATAATAAGCACTCACATGAACCAACTAACCAACTAACAATATATGCTATAATTTGTATAGATCAAGAAAATGAAACTGCTAAAAAATATGTTAGCTTTATGGGTGAATGTAGATACTGTATTGTTCTTCATGTTGATATTTTCACAGACATAAAAGTGGCTGGTTTCCTCAAGGAATAAGCAAATCTCTCCTCTGTGAGATTTAGTCCTTATTGAGATAATATATTTTTATATCCTAAAATATTCTTCTGCAACAAGGGATCCTGAAATCCATTGTTGACCTTTAATTAGTTTATATGATTAACACTGAAGGTTTCTGTAAAGATCAGAGATGAACAATTTACTTTTTGTGATGACCAACGTCTATCACAGATTTGCAATATGGCACTGCGTTACTTTAACTGAAAATTGCGCGGTCGTGCGACGCTGTACCCAAATAAAATTGATGACCTTTTTTTCTCACAAATAGAGCTTTCTTTTGGTGGTATTTGATCACCTCTGCGATCTTTATTTTTTGGACAAACTATTTTGACCGACGATAAAAAAAAGCAATATTTTTTATTTTATGCTATAAAAAATACACAATAAAAAATGTAAAAAATCGAATGTATTCATTAATTTAGGCCAATATGTATATCTGCTAATATTTTTTGGTAAAAAAATGCCAATAAGCATATATTAATTGGTTTGGGCAAAAGTTATAGCATTTACAAATTTTATTTATAAATGTTTTTACTAGTATGGCAGTGATTAGTGATTTTTAGCGGGACTGCGACATTGCGGCAGACAAATCGGACACCTAACTGACACTTTTGACACTTTTTCGGGACCAGTGACACCAATACAGCGATCAGTGCTAAAAAAAAGCATTGTCACTGTACTAATGACACTGGCAGGGAAGGGGTTAACATCAGGGGCAATCAAAAGGTTAAGTGTGTCCTTAGGGGGTGCTTTATAACTGTATGTGGGGGGGGGGTGCTTTGACTGGGGAAAGACAGAGACACAAGATTTCCATCTTCCCCTCTGGCAGAACAACGGTCTGCCTGTGTTTACACGGGCAGACCGCCGTTCTGCCTCTCCTCAGAATGATCGGCAGGTCCCGGCAGACATTGCGTCCACTAGACTTGCTGACTGGATTCCTTCCAGGTCCGCGGACTGTGTGACTGGCCAGACACGCAACAACATCACTGCTGCACATCCCCGGGGAAGCCGTCATTTATGGCACAGGTTTCTGAAGGAATGGCCTGGGTGGACAAGCATATCTGTGATTTCGCACAGGAGGGCCGTCCTGCCCTAGTATATCTGCGTAGGGCAGTCCAGAAGTAGTTAAAGCTGTAGTAAACGGATGGGTGCTTTTTTTTTTTCAGACCTGCAAGGTAAAGCCATAATGTGCTAGTATGCAGTGCCCACCAAAGCAGCCTCATCATTGTCCATTAATGCAGCCTCATCAGTGCCCATCAATGCAGCCTCAGCAATGCCTATCAATGCAGCCTGATCAGTGCCCATCAATGCAGCCTCACCAGTGCCTATCAAAGCAGCAGCACCAGTGCCCATCAATGCAGCCTCACCAGTGCCCATCAATGCAACCTGATCAGTGCCCATCAATGCAGCCTCACAAGTGCCCATCAATGCAGCCTGATCAGTGCCCATCAATGCAGCCTCACCAGTGCCCATCAATGCAGCCTGATCAGTGCCCATTAATGCAGCCTCACCAGTGCCCATCAATGCAGCTTCACCTCACCTGTGCAGCCTATTGGTGTCCATCAGTGCAGCATCATCAGTGCAGCTTATCGGTGCCCATCAGTGCAGCCTTATCAGTGCCCATCAATGCAGCTTCATCAGTGTCCATCAATGCAGCCTCATCAGTGCCCATCAATGCAGCCTCATCAGTATCCATCAATGCAACCTATCAGTGTCTATCAATGCAGCCTCATCAGTTCTCATAAATGCACCCTCATTAGTGCCCATTGATGCAGCCTCACCAGTGCCCATTAATGCAGCCTCATCAGTTCCCATCAATGCAGCCTCATCAGTGCCTATCAAGGCAGCCTCACCAGTGCCCATCAATGCAGCCTGATCAGTGCCCATCAATGCGGCCTCACCAGTACCCATCAATGCAGCCTGATCAGTGCCCATCAATGCAGCCTTACCAGTGCCTATCAATGCAGCCTCACCTCACCTGTGCAGACTATCAGTGCCCAGCTGTGCAGCATCATCAGTGCAGTTTGTCAGTGCCCATCAGTGCAGCCTCGTCAGTGCCCATGAATGCAGCCTATCAGTGTCCATCAATGCAGCCTTGTCAGTGCCCATCAATGCAGCCTCATCAGTGGCCATCAAGGCAGCCAATCAGTGCCTATTAATGCAGCATCATCAGTCCCCATCAATGCAACCTCATTAGTGCCCATCAATGCAGCCTCACCAGTGTCCATTAATGCAGCCTCATCAGTGTCCATCAATGCAGCCTCACCATTGCCCATCAATGCAGCCTCATCAGTGCCCATCAATTCAGCCTCACCAGTGCCCATCAATGCAGCCTGATCAGTGCCCATCGATGCAGCCTCAGTGCCCATCAATGCAGCCTGATCAGTGCCCATCAGTGCAGCCTCACCAGTGCCCATCAGCACAGCCTCACCAGTTCCCACCAATGCAGCCTCACCAGGCCCATTGATGGAGCCTCACCAGGGCTCATCAATGCAGCCTCACCAGTGCCCATCACACAGCCTCACCTCACCAGTGCCCATCAATGTAGCCTCATCAGTGCCCATCAGCACAGCCTCACCAGTGGCCATCATTGCAACCTCACCAGTGCCCATCAATGCGGCCTCACCAGTGCTCATCAGTGCAGCCTCACCAGTGCCCATCAGCACAACCTCACCAGTTCCCACCAATGCAGCCTCACCAGGCCCATTGATGGAGCCTCACCAGGGCTCATCAATGCAGCCTCACCAGTGCCCATCACACAGCCTCACCTCAACAGTGCCCATCAATGTAGCCTCATCAGTGCCCATCAGCACAGCCTCACCAGTGGCCATCATTGCAACCTCACCAGTGCCCATCAGTGCAGCCTCACCAGTGCATGGGGATAAAAGAGAGGAGAGCTGGATGAATCACACAGAGCAGGGCTCTTCTGCAGTGACACAGCATGGATTTGAATTGCCCAGTGGCCGCGGTCAGATGAAGTCCTGCCTCCTGGACCAGCTCCTATGATAGACATTACTGGTCCCAGTATTGGACTAGTGTGCTGTCTATCATAGGAGCCAAACCAGGAGGCTGGATTTTGTCTGACAGTGGACACCTGGCAATTCAAATCCATGCTGTGTCCCAGCGGGAGATCCCAGCTCTGTGTGATCTGGCTGGCTCTCCTCTTCCTCTTCTCTCTCTTACCCCGGCCGATTATATATATATATCTATATATAGATATATATATATCTATATATAGATATATATATAAACACACACAGCCCCCAAAAATTCCACTTGTCTGCTCGCATTTTGCGATTGGAATTTAGTGTGGGAGTGAGGAGCAGGGGCAGACCAGGCTGACAGGTTCCTGGCTGATCGCTTTTTTACAGGACATTAGAGCGGGCCGGAGGGGGGGTTCACTGCCCCTCCACCACGCTGTTGTCCTGTAAAAAAGCCTGCACCGTTTCTACCAAAAGCGAACAGCCAGGAACCTGTTAGCCGGCGGACACAGAGCGGCAGGACTGGACTGCCATGGGGCCGCTTTGAGCTGAGCTGAGTCCTCTGTCTCGCCTCCTCCTCTTGTGTATCACACACACAGCGGGCATCTCCCTCTGTGTGTCACAGAGCTGGGTCTGTGTTTGGCGGTGCTGTAACAAAGTCCCGCCCCCCCAGATCGGCTTGTGTGATAGTAGATGGAACACTGATCGAATCAGTGTTCCGCCTATCACACGAGCCGGTCTAGGGGGGGCGGGACCTTGTTACAGCGCCGCCGAACACAGTCCCAGCTCTGTGACACACAGTGGGTAATGCCCACTGTGTGTGTGATCCATCATTCATGGTGAGTCTGTATTGTTGATGGGCACAGTGAGCTGCATTGATGGGCAGTGAGGCTGCATTTATGGGCACAGTGAGGCTGCATTCATGGGCACAATGAGGCTGCATTCATGGGCACAGTGAGCTGCATTCATGGGCAGTGAGGCTGTATTCATGTGCACAGTGAGCTGCATTGATGGGCAGTGAGGCTGCAGTCATGGGCACAGTGAGGCTGCATTTATGGGCACAGTGAGCTGCATTCAGGGGCAGAGAGGCTGCATTCATGGGAACAGTGAGCTGCATTAATGGGCAGTGAGGCTGCATTTATGGGCACAGAGAGGCTGCATTTATGGGAACAGTGAGGCTGCATTTATGGGCACAGTGAGGCTGCATTTTTTTGGGCACAGTGAGGCTGCATTCATGGGTACAGTGAGCCTGCATTCATTGGCAGTGAGGCTGCATTCACGGGCAGTGAGGCTGCATTCATGGGCACAGTGAGGCTGCACTCATGGGCAGTAAGGCTGCATTCATGGGCACAGTAAAGCTGCATTGATGGGCACAGTGAGGTTGCATTCATGGCCATAGTGAGGCTGCATGGATGGGCACAGTAAGGCTGCATTGATGGGCACAGTGAGGCTGCATTCATGGGCACCATAAAGCTGCATTTGATGCGCAAGGTGAGGCTTCAATAATGGGTACAGTGAGGCTGCAATGATGGGCACAGTAAGGCTTCATTGATGGGCACAGTGAGGCTGCATTCATGGGCACCATAAAGCTGCATTTGATGCGCAAGGTGAGGCTTCAATAATGGGTACAGTGAGGCTGCAATGATGGGCACAGTAAGGCTTCATTGATGGGCACAGTGAGGCTGCACTGATGGGCACAGTGTGAGTGAATTGATGGGCACAGTGAGGCTGCATTCATGGGCACCGTAAAGCTACATTTGATGGGCACAGTGAGGCTGCAACGATGGGCACAGTGAGACTGCAATGATGGGCACAGTGAGGCTGCATTCACGGCCATCGTAAAGCTGCATTTGATTGGCACTGATATGCTTTATGTTAATATTGTTAAAGTTGTTAATATTTATTTTTGGAACTTCATTCTTCATAAAACATTTAACAATGTAATTTCCTGAGATAATTTATGAGGGCGTGTTTAGGGGCGGGGAAGGGGAGGAGTTGAATGGGGCAACTGGTGGCGAGTAGCTATTAAGGCCTGGCTAATGGCTCAGGACTTGAAATTTTGAGCCCTGTACACACACACACACACATTATACATCACATAAGTGGGACTTTTATGTATCATAGTGTAATGGTAAAGCTGAATGTATGCATTTTACTGTAGGAGGTCTTAACTCCCCCACTTTGATTCTCCATTGTGATGCAGGGAAAAAAATTGCTTGTATACAGGACTTGAAATTTCGATCCATGTATGAGCACCCTGGTTGGGTTTTTCCCACTCTTCCCGCAACATCATTGGGGATTAATTGTGGAAAGGAGTATTTGTTATTTTTATTTATTTTTAGGATATCATTTTTTATGGATGTAGATTTACTTTAGTAGCTTTTAAAATACAAAATAAGTTTATTATATTATTATAATTACTGTTTGAACTAATATACTGTAGACTGTTTCTTGCCTCACTCCATATGCCATAGTTAAAACTTTTACATCATAGTACTAATTATTCCTGCTGGACAGTGAAGTACTATCATTCCTCTCCCAGTCAGGTGATCTATCACTTGCCTGGGGAGAGGAAGAAGGAGAAGTTTAAAGGGGAACTTCATTCTCTCAAAGAACAAAAAATATTTTTGCCCCTTATACTGCTAGCATTAGTAAATAGAAATATTTCTATCAAATGTACTCGCTTTAACTTTTTTTAACATTTCTTCAGCTAGTTTCTGGTTTCCAGGCCTAGACAAAAAAAGTTATACATCCAAGGAGTCTTCAGGAGGGGAGAAAGGGGTTTCTCAGCTAAGCACACCCTCCTGTATGCATGCCTATGTTAATGCCCGATGGATTCCAGGAAGTAAATGCTACATGAATCTTCTGCCCTTAATTAAGACCGCCACAGCCAGAAATGCTAGGGGGTGTTTTTCAAAGTGATTTCTCAGCAAAATAAAGTATGGAGACATGGATGGCCGGCTGGGTTTGCTTATAGTAAAAATGGATTAAATAGCATTTTTAGTTTGTGGTGCTCAGATGCAGTTTAGTTCCGATTTAACCTATACTTCTCATGGGATACAGTGTCTCCCAGCCTCACACAGCAACCTTAACCTTCCACAGTGCCCCCTTGCCAGTCCTTCATAGTATCCCCAACAGTTCCTTCAGCCCTCTTAAGCGCTCCATCCCTTACAGTGCCCTGAACCTTCTGTAGAGACCCCACAGTGGCCCTTATCCTGCTGCACAGCCCCCATTTTCCTCCATAGTTCCCCCCAGCCTGCTTCAGTATACAGTCAGGTTCATAAATATTGGGACATCGACACAATTCCAATCTTTTTGGCTCTATACACCACCACAATGGATTTGAAATGAAACAAACAAGATGTGCTTTAACTGCAGACTTTCAGCTTTAATTTGAGGGTATTTACATCCAAATCAGGTGAACAGTGTAGAAATTACAACAGTTTGTTTATGCGCCTCCCACTTTTTAAGGGACCAAAAGTAATGGGACAGATTAACAATCATCCATTAAACTCTCACTTTTTAATACTTGGTTGCAAATCCTTTGTAGTCAATTACAGCCTGAAGTCTGGAACGCATAGACATCACCAGACGCTGGGTTTCCTCCCTGGTGATGCTCTGCCAGGCCTCTTTTTCAACTGTCTTCAGTTCCTGCTTGTTCTTGGGGCATTTTCCCTTCAGTTTTGTCTTCAGCAAGTGAAATGCATGCTCAATCGGATTCAGGTCAGGTGATTGACCTGGCCATTGCATAACATTCCACTTCTTTCCCTTAAAAAACTCTTTGGTTGCTTTCGCAGTATGCTTTGGTTCATTGTCCATCTGAACTGTGAAGCGCCGTCCAATGAGTTCTGAAGCATTTTGCTGAATATGAGCAGATAATATTGCCTGAAACACTTCAGAATTCATCCTGCTGCTTTTGCAGCAGTCAAATCATCAGTAAATACAAGAGAACCAGTTTAATTGGCAGCCATACATGCCCACACCATAACACTACCACCACCATGCTTCACTGATGAAGTGGTATGCTTTGGATCATGAGCAGTTCCTTTCCTTCTCCATACTCTTCTCTTTCAATCACTATGGTACAAGTTGATCTTGGTCTCATCTGTCCATAGGATGAAGTTCCAAAATTGTGAAGGCTTTTTTAGATGTTGTTTGGCAAACTCTAATCTGGCCCTCCTGTTTTTGAGGCTCACCAATGGTTTCAAGAAACAGCAAAACTGCTCCCAGGATAACAACCATTAAGCCATATAAGATATGCTCCCACAGCCACACAGGTGCCGGCTCTGCACGATGAGTAGACAATGAATCGAAGAGGTCTGGATGGCCGCAGTTCCGTGAAAAAGCACCTTTATTATAGTAAAATGTTGCAGGTCACATCAAGGTGGATACATAGGACAAAAGACAGCTAACGCGTTTCACATCAGTGGATGCTTACTCATAGCTGATGAGTAAGCATCCACTGATGTGAAACGCATTAGCTGTCTTTTGTCCTATGTATCCACCTTGATGTGACCTACAACATTTTACTATAATAAAGGTGCTTTTTCACGGAACTGCGGCCATCCAGACCTCTTCGATTCATTGTCTGCTCACCAATGGTTTACATCTTGTGGTGAACCCTCCGTATTCACTCTGGTGAAGTCTTCTCTTGAATGTTGACTTTTACACACATACACTTACCTCCTGGAGAGTGTTCTTTATCTGGCCAACTGTGTTTTCTTCACCAGGGAAAGAATTCTTCGGTCATCCACCACAGTTGTTTTCCGTGGTCTTCCGGGTCTTTTGGTGTTGCTGAGCTCACCGGTGCGCTCTTTTTTTTAAGGATGTTCCAAACAGTTGATTTGGCCACACCTAATGTTTTTGCTATCTCTCTGATGGGTTTGTTTTGTTTTTTCAGTCTAATGATGGCTTGATTCACTGATAGTGACAGCTCTTTGGATCTCATATTGACAGTTGACAATAACAGATTCCAAATGCAAATAGCACACTTGAAATGAACTCTGGACCTTTTATCTGCTCCTTGTAAACGGGATAATGAGGGAATAACACACACCTGGCCATGGAACAGCTGAGCAGCCAATTGTCCCATTACTTTTGGTCCCTTAAAAAGTGGGAGGCACATATACAAACTGTTGTAATTCCTACACCGTTCACCTGGTTTGGATGTAAATACCCTCAAATTAAAGCTGAAAGTCTGCAGTTAAAGCACATCTTGTTCGTTTCATTTCAAATCCATTGTGGTGGTGTATAGAGCCAAAAAGATTAGAACTGTGTCGATGTCCCAATATTTATGGACCTGACTGTATTTTAGAAATTCCCCCAAATCAGTGATGAGTGGAAGGAAAATTTTTCCCAGTGTTGGCGGTCAGTGGAAGGAGGAATGCCCTGCTGGTCGATGGTCAATATGAGGAGGAAGACCATGGCATCAGTGAGAGGTAAAAATGCCTGGGGCCCCTGGCCCCCCACAGTGCTCCTCAGCTGCCAAAGTACCCCTCCCCAGCCTGCTTCAGAACTACCCTTAACCTACAGTGTCCCCTAGAACCCTGCAAAGCCCCTCAGCCCCACAGAGCACCCTAGACACCTCCAGAGGCCCCCAGCCCCAAGCACATGTCAAAGCCCCCTAAATTTTTTCCTCCTACTGATACTAACAGTAGGTATTTGTATCTTCCACTGATTTATCATACTGACCACCAGGGCATTCTTTCTCCCACAGACTACAGATACTAGGGAGTTTTTTCTTTTACTCACCACTGACACTGGGACATTTTTGTTCTGTTACTGTCCACTGTTGCCAGGCTACTACTGACATCAGACATTTTCCCTGCTACTGACATTGGGGCATTTTTCCTCCTACTGACTATTGAAACTGGAGTATTTTTTCCTCCCACTTGTCAAGGACACTGATTAAAATTTTTCCTACTACTGACATTAGGGCATTTTTTCCTCCCACTGACACTGGGTTCTGTAAACCATGCTGCAATTATTATCTGCTCCACTGCACTCAGCACGTAATTTAGAGCATCAAATACTATAGATCACTGCATGGTGTCCAGTGGTGCAGTTTGATTTTGTGCTGTCCTTTGTCCCACCCCAGCCTCTTTAAAATTGTGCACACCTCTGCGTGCAACGGCGACAAACAACGTCAATTTTACTATCCATGGACAACGCTTTAAAAGTACAGGTTACCACTTTAGATTTACAGAGGAGGTCTGGTGCTAGAATTACTGCCCATGATCTGACGTCCATGGTGCTACTTCACATGTATGGGACAATCACTGTTTGCGTGCGTGCCGGACCGACATGTGCGTTTGCCTTTGCGTGTGAGCATGGGAACGATGGATTTAGATATGTAAGATAAGATCAGTAGATATATTGGAGGGAGAGGGGAAATTCACAGAGGGAGCATGTCTTCTTTTTTATTTTTTTGTATAGAAAGGGTATTCTCACCCAATAGAGGCAATGACCTACACCAGAGATTGTTTGAACGGGAGGTGTGCTGGATTTTAAGGATCCTCTCCAGAGCAACTCTCGGTCTTAATCATGGCTGATCTTAAATAAATTTGTCTCTGGAATTTGGAGAACATGAGGTAGGGATTTTGTCTTCACCTTATATACCTTTTTATAATAATTTATTTCCATTGTGCTTTTTTTTTTTAATTAATTTCATTTTATTATGTGTTACTCTTTTTCCTCCACTTGTTGAGGGGGCAGGGGTTAGGGGAGGAAAGTATTTAATATGGACATGTCACTAACAGATAGCTATGATTAAGGCCAGACAGCTGGAATGCATTAACTCTTCTGTTAGGCTGGATTATGGCTAATGAATTGACATTCATCTGAAAATCTTTGCTATGCTGCCAGCGTTTTATTCAAGAGACTTTACAATACTGTCAGAGAAAAATCCGCAGAAGAACTGGCATGTCTATCAATGTCCAGCAGGAGCGCGGATTGACAAGCGCAAATTCCCCAATGCTAATGCACATGCACACACGGACAAGAACGATCAGGAAGTTATATTCTCCAGTGCGCATGCGCGTACGCCAAAGCGCACGCAATACATGATAGAGTCTGGTGCCCAGTAGCCTATTTAAAGCCTGCAGCAGCAACTATTAACTGCTGGATGATCTTCAGCTTCCCTGTGTATTCCTGAGTTCTTGTTCCTGCTATCATTGGATTTCCTATTACTGCCTTTGACCTGTCTTATCTCCATTTCCTGGCTTTGACCCTTGGCTTGTTCCAGTGACTCCGCTTCTGCCTGCTGATCCGTGTAGGACCCTGACTTACCCCTTGCTGATCCTCTGTGTATGACTTCTGGCCTGGCTCCTGACACTGCTCCTGGCTCTCCCTGCTGCTTAGTCTCATCTGATACTCCTGAGGGACTCCTGCCCAGCAGTCCACCCTGCTCGTCAGCTGCCTTCCAGCGGAAATTTCTTCATCACTTCAGCCTGTCGCAGCTGGCAACCCCTGCTTCTCTGAGTATAGCACTCCCTGTACCACCTTCAGGGGGCGCTCTGCACTTAGCCACAAGGGGCGCCCTCTCAGCACTTCGGCCTCTGACCAGGTATGTGACAGTACTATCCATCCAAATGTCAGAGGCTGACAGAGGTGCTTCCCCACTCAAGGCTCTGTGCCAGCAAGTCGCAGCCCTTATCCAAGCAGTGACGAGCCTACAGCAGGGGTATTTCCAGTTGGAGGGTTGCCTACAGAACCTGACGATGTCCTCTGCTACAGAAACTCCTAATCCACCTGATGCAGTCAATACATCCGCTCCAACTGTGGTGGTTCCACCCCCTGAACCAAGGGTACCCACTCCGGAACGCTTCTTGGGTGACCAAAGAAAGTTCAGAGCATTCAAGAATACCTGCTTACTTTACCTGGCCCTTCAACCAAGAACTTTTTCTTTAGAGACTGTTAAAGTGGGATTTGTCATCTCTCTGCTGTCCAATGAACCTCAGTTTTGGGCCCATCAGCTGCTGGAACAGAAGAATCCTGCTATTAACCCGATGGATTTGTTCTTTGAAGCCATGGCCAAATTATATGATGACCCGCAATGCATGGCCACTGCTGAAGCTGGCCTTCATGCCTTGCAGCAAGGACAGCGCCCTGTAGAAGACTATACAGTGGACTTTCGTAATTGGGCTGCAGATACAGGGTGGAATAAAGCCGCTCTCAAATCTCAATACTGGCTTGGCCTGTCTGAAGCTCTCAAAGATGATCTTGCACAAGTGGAGTTGTCACAACACATTCGGCGACCCATCACAGATTGCTACGGAAGTGAGGTTCCGCAGAGAAATTACGCACTGCGCATGCGTAAGTACTCCATATGCGTTCCAAAAGTTTTGCCACAATACCGACCAGTGAAACCATCAGATAATGTCACGGAAGTGACGTTACACACAATACAAACACTGCGGCGGAAGAGCGCACAGCTACAGCAGAATGAATGCTAATTAATACGTTCACATTACACACAATACAGCTAAAGCAGAATGTACAGCTACAGCAGAATGAATGCTAATGAATACGTTCACATTACACACAATACAAACACTGAGGAGGGAATGAATGCTAATTAATGAGTTCACATTGCACACAATACAAAAACTGTGGCGGGAGCGCGCACACGGCGGGAGCACGCCCGCATAGCTACAGCATACAGCAGAATGAATGCTAATTAATACATTCACATTACACACAATACAAACACTGCAGAATGAATGCTAATTTGACATTCCGCAGAGAAATTACGCACTGCGCATGCGTAAGTACTTCTTATGCGTTCCAAAAGTTTTGCCACAATACCGACCAGTGAAACCATCAGATAATGTCACGGAAGTGACTTTACACACAATACAAACACCACGGTGGGAGCGCGCACAGCTACAGCAGAAAGAATGCTAATTAATACATTCACATTACACACAATACAGCTACAGCAGAATGAATGCTAATACGTTCACATTACACACAATGCAGTTACAACAGAATGAATGCTAATTAATACGTGATGTCAGACGTCGTTCTGACGCATGATCCCGGTCAGGACATGCAAAATAGAGGTGAGGCTGCCATTCCCCTAGGAGTCGGGAGGTGAACGGACGTCCCTCGCTCCTCTGAATTTCCCCTGGATGCTCTTGGGAAGCACTCATCATTCAGGTGGGTCATACACGTAGCGAATAGTACTTCTCCCCCCTCTTTTTTCCTTTTTAGGAATATCAACGGTATTACTTTGGCATTGTATTGCCTGCTAGCAACAGAACTCTCATTACTCCTTGCCAGTAGCAATCTTTGTTTTACAATATCAGCAACGGTCTCAAAGTAAATCCATGTTCCTTGCTGGACCATCTGTATTACTAGTACATTTGTACCCTTTGTGTCGATATTGAGCGATCATTAGAGAACTCTGGGGGTCATTTACTAAAGGAAAAGCCACTTTGCACTGTAAGTGCATTCGAAAGTGCACTGAACGTGCACTTGGAAGTAAAGTCGCTATCGATCCGAGGGGGACATGCAAGGAATATAAACAACAGCATTTTAGCTTGCACATGATTGGATGATAAAATCAGCAGAGCTTCCACTCATTTCAGATCTACCCCTTAGATTTAGAGCGACTGCACTTCCAAGTGCACTTTCAGTACACTTTCAAGTGCACTTGCAGTGCAAAGTGGATTTGCCTTTCGTAAATAACCCCCTTTGTGTCTCTCTTTTATTTGCTCCTGTTTCTGTCTGCGTTTAGCCCTGCAAGGCCTTATACAAAACTGCCAAGCAAGCCTGCTCTAATTAAACAAGCCAAGTGTGTTTTACATGTGAGTATTGGGAGGGTTTATTCTAGTATATAGTAAATACCATCATACCCAGGGTCACTTACCCTTGATGATACATTACTCCCCTTTTTTCCTATTAACTTTTTAGCTACCTTGTATGTCCCCACACCACGACACATGTACTAATTGCAGCTACTTCCTGGTTCTGGAGGCCCGGGTGGTTGGTCTCTTTCCCTTTCATCTTGGGGGGAGTCTTGTTGTCTGATACTTACGGCGCAATTGATTTTAGATACATCTTTCACATACATTGTATGTATTTATTGCAGCAATTCATTTTTACTTTTATTCTTATAATTGTAAGTTGTTCTGTACAATATACTGTTACTAAAAACACTTTTTCATATATAGAAATATTCAAGCTCCTGAAGAAGCGACGGATCAAGTTGTGAAACATGTAGAGCAGAACTGTTTTTAATCTATTAATGGAGAAGTGGAACCCCAACTAAGAGGCTACCCCTGTGTGGATGCACTCTCAGTATTGTCACACAGTAAAACGCTATATAGTTTGTACATTAGGGGAACCACTAGTAGTCCAACTTTTATGTTTGAAGCTATACATGTACTGTAATATCATGATATATATATATATATATATATATATATATATATATATATATATATATATAAATCTATTTTGTTAAAAAATGTATATACGTGCCTTTAAAGTCCATTCCTTCAAACATTGCAAACTCCCTACATTGAACCTCAAACTGTCCTGCCCCTCTCAGAAGCTGGGTCCAAGGTACATCAGTGTCAGAAACCATGAATCAGACTAAGACAGAAGTACAGTTAAATCTCACTGGTTTAATAATAATAAAAGGTAAACAGAGTAAACATAGTCAAAACATAGCCAGAATCGGAACAGATAGTCAAAACGTCAGGGAGCCAGAGATGAGCGTAGTAGAACAGCAAGCAGGATCTGGCGCCAGAAGGAATGTCAGCCAAGTAAGTCTTTACCAGGAACACAGGAGAGCATCTCTAGAGATGTGACCAAGGCAAAGGCAGAGATCATCTGGGCTGGACGGCTTAAGTAGGCAGGACTGACGAGCAGGATATCATCAACAGGTGAGTCACTGTGGAGAGATAGGAGCTGGCAATTAGCCGACAGCTGAGCGACCAGCTCAGAGAAGGAAGGGCTGAGCCCAGCCCTGACAATCGTTCATTTTGCAATCAAGAAAGAGATTAATCCGTGGCCTTCGAATTGTCCCTGCCAAGCTCTTTCAAGATGTACCCAGTCTTCCACATTTCACTGCTCAAGCCAGTCACTTCTGGCCCCTTTTCTGGAAGAGAAGACCCACCTCCAATCACAGTGGGAGAAGTAACGGAATTTGAGGTGGAAGCCATCCTGGATTGTCGAAAAAGGGGTAGACAAATCCAATATATAAGTAAGGTGGAAGGGTTACTCACCCGAGGGAAGCACTTGGGAACCTGCAAATAATGTTCATGCCCCTAAACTGCTGTGTGAATTCTTCAGAAAATATCCAGAGAAGCAAGCACGCCTTGGCATCTTGAGGCTACCCCTTGGGGGGGGCACTGTCAGAGAACAATCTGCAGAAGTACTGGCATATCTATCAATGGCCAGCACAATCGCGGAGTGACAAACGAAAATTCGCCAATGCTAATGTGCATGCGCACATTAGGACACGGAGTTATATTCTCCAGTGCGCATGCATGTACGCCAAAGTGCATGCAATACCTGATAGACTCTGGCCCCCAGTGGCCTATTTAAAGCCTGCAGCAGCAACTATTAACTGCTGGATGATCTTCAGCTTCCCTGTGTATTCCTGAGTTCTTGTTCCTGCTATCATTGGATTTCCTGTTACCGACCCAGCTTGCCTTTGATCTGTCTTATCTCCATTTCCTAGCTTTGACCCTTGGCTTGTTCCAGTCACTCTGCTTCTGCCTGCCTGCTATGACCCCGGCTTACCCCTGGCTGATCTTCTGTGTATGACTTCTGGCCTGGCTCCTGACTCTGCTCCTGGCTCTCCCTGCTGCCAAGTCTCATCTGGTACTCCTGAGGGACTCCTGCCCAGCAGTTCATCCTGCTCATCAGCCGCCTTCCAGCGGACATCTTTTCATCACTTCAGCCTGTCGCAGCTGGCAACCCCTGCTTCTTTGAGTATAGCACTCCCTGTACCACCTTCAGGGGGCGCTCTGCACTTAGCCGCAAGGGAAGCCCTCTCAGCACTTTTGCCTCCGACCCGATACGTGCCAAATACATAGTTCACAAATGCTTCAGTCAGTGCACCAGTGTCTCCTAATTATTGGATTAGGAGAGGAGGTTGAGTTCAGTAATGGTTTAGAAAGTGAAGGGAAATCCAAGAGCTGTTACAGAGATGAAGGACAAATTCACATCGTGCTTCATCTCTGGGATAGGAAGTGAAGGAAATCATAATGGGCAAAAAATAACCTGACAAGTTTTTACCCTTTCCGTACTCTAGGAAAAACTGAAAAAAAAATTGGTTATACATACTCATTAAAGATAAAATAATAACACTTTTTTTCTAAAGAACCCCTTATGATTTTCTGACAAGTATTATACCTCTAAACAATTTACCATTTAACGTGCAGCAAAAATGTTATGCTACACTAAACCTTTCAACCAGCTTTTACATTTTTGCACTTGTTATTTTTAAAAGCCAGTAAAAAGGAAAAGGAGAGGTGATAAAAAAAACAAAAAAACAGTGTTTTAACCAATTATTTACTTTGAGCTAAATTGTATACCCCTTTCCATCTCAAAACACTAGAACATACACTATATTGTCAAAAGTATTGGGACACATTCCTTTACACGCACACGAAATTTAATGGAATCCCATTCTCAGTCCGTAGGGTTCAATATTGAGTTGGCCCACTTTTTGCAGCCTCAACTCTTCTAGGCTGTCCACAAGGCTTAGGAGTGTGTCTATGCGAATGTTTGACCATTCTTCCAGAAGCACATTTGTGAGGTCAGGCACTGATGTTGGACTAGAAGGCCTGGCTTGCAGTCTCCGCTCTAATTCATCCCAAAGCTAATCTATCGGGTTGAGGTCAGGACTCTGTGCAGGCCAGTCAAATTCCTCCACCCCAAACTCACTCATCCATTCCTTATGGACCTTGCCTTTATGGACCTGCATAGAGTTTGCATGTTCTTCATGTGTGGGTTTCCTCTCACGCTCCAAAGACATGCTGGTAGGTTAAAGGGTCCTAGTATGAATGGGAGATAGGAATCTTAGCTTATAATCTCCTTGAGGGCAGAGACTGATGTGACTGTAAAATATACACCTTGTTCCAAATTATTATGCCAATGATATTTTTCTCATTTACCTAAATAATTGATGTAAACAACAGAATAATTCTCATGTTATCAACTATCAAGAGTACAATTCAAATTTTATTGAACAAACCTCCTAATGATAACATTTTTTTTTGCAAAATAAAGAACTTACAATGCACTGTTCCAAATTATTACGCACAGTAAGTTTCAAAACACTTTAAAGGTTGTAAAGAACTGAAAATTGTCATTTGTTGTGTTTGCCGCATATTTACTGAAATCAAAAGCTATTTAAATCAAACTTTGAACAACATTTTAACTTTTTAAATATTTTAACAGCTCACGTTACATTTTAACATAGGACCCCTTATTTGATAGTAGCTTCACAGCTTTACAAGATGTCAAAATAGCCTCCCAGAGCTGCTGTTTGGATGTAAACTGCCTCCCACCCTCATAGATCTTTTGCTTGAGGATGCTCTAAAGCAGGGGTCTTCAAACTACGGCCCTCCAGCTGTTGCGGAACTACACATCCCATGAGGCATTGTAAAACTCTGACATTCACAGACATGTCTAGGCATGATGGGAATTGTAGTTCCTGAACAACTGGAGGGCCGTAGTTTGAAGACCCCTGCTCTAAAGGTTCTCAATAGGATTGAGGTCAGGGGAGGATGGAGGCCACACCATGACTTTCTCTCCTTTTATCCCCATAGCAGCCATTGATGCAGAGGTATTCTTTGCAGCATGAGATGGTTCATTGTCATGCATGAAGATGATTTTATTACGGAAAGCATAATTCTTCCTTCTGTACCAGGGAAGGAAGTGGTCAGTCAGGAACTCCACATACTTTGCAGAGGTCATCTTTACACCTTAAAGGGGCCGACCAGCTCTCTTCCCATGATTCTGGCCCAAAACATGACTCCACCACCGCCTTGCTGACGTCACAGCCTTGTTGGAACAGGGTGGCTGTCCACCAACCATCCATTACTCCATCCATCTGGACCATCCAGGGTTGCACGTCACTCATCAGTGAACAGGACAGTTTGAAAATTAGTCTTCATGTAATTTCTGCCCAATGCAGCCATTTCTGCTTGTGAGCATTGATTACTGGTGGCTGAATGGAAGGTTTATGCACAATTGCAAGACTCTGGAGGACTCTACACCTTGATGTCCGTGGGACTCCAGAGGCACCAGCAGCTTCAAATATCTGTTTGCTGCTATGTAATGGTGTTTTAGCAGCTGCTCTCTTGATCCGATGCATGGATCTGGCAGAAATTCTCCTCAATGTGCCTTTATCTGCACAAAACACGTTTGTGCTCTGAATCAGCCACAAATCTCTTAATAGTGCGATGATCACGCTTAAGTTTTCGTGAAATATCTAATGTTTTCATACCTCGTCCAAGGCATTGAACTATTTCACTCTTTTCGGCAGCAGAGAGATCCTTTTTCTGCCCCATATTGCTTGAAATTGGTGCTCTGCTTAATAATGTGGAACGCCCTCCTTAAGGCTCGGTTCACACTGGGGCGACTTGGGATCCGACTTGTACGCCCTCAAGTCGCCCCAAGTCGCCCCAGAAATAGTTTCAATGGGAGTGAACGCTAGCGTCTTAATAGACGCTACTGAAGTCGCTCCGACTTCAGAGCGTACTCCCTGTACTACTTTGATCCGACTTGGTAGGCGATCTGTACCATAGAAATCAATGGAAGTCGCCTCCAAGTCGGATCTCTCTGTAAAGTCAAGCAACTTTGCAGGGAAAACCCCTCCCTCCCCCCCTCCCTCCCCCCCTCCCTCCCAGAGAGCTGATTGGCCACAGGCGAAGTCGCCTGTCATGGAGGCGACTTCAAGTCGCCTTGTAATTTGCTGAAGTCGCGCTGAAGTCGCGATGAAGCCGCGTTGAAGTCGCGGTACAAAGTCGCGCTGAAGTCGTGTTGCCCCAGTGTGAACCGACCCTTAGTAGTTTTTCCTTTAATTGAGCTCACCTGGCAATCTAATTATCCCAGGTGTCTGAGATTGTTTTCAGTGATCAAAAGAGCCCTGAGACACAATGCCATCCATGAGTTAAACTGAAAAACAGAATATTTAATCTTTGTGACACTGAAATAGAATTTGCATAATAATTTGGAACAGGGTATATATATATATATATATATATATATATATATATATATATATATATATATATATATATATATATATATATATAGTGATGCATAAATTGACATAAATTGACAGTGCCATATAAGTACCTGTAATACCTAAATTTAGTTAGTAAGTTAATAATAACTAAATAAAACTAAAAAACAACAATATGAATGTAATGTTATACAAAAATATTATACATAAGCTTGTTTGTGACTGGTTGAAGCTTTTTTATTGCTCCTAAAACCTCTTTATTTCTTAAGGTATAAACTACAGGGTTCAGCATTGGGACCAGAGCCATATAGATCAGTGACATCACCTTATCACCCTCTTTAGAGAGTCCAGCTTCTGAATCAGCATAGTGTATGATAGCCGGGCCATAGAACAATATGACGGTAGTGATGTGAGAGGTACAGCTAGAGAATGCTTTGACACGACCAGCTGATGAACTTATCTTCATAATGGAGGAGATAATATACACATAGGAAATCAGAACCAAAGAAAAGGGTATAAATGCAAGAAAAATATCATCCACAATTATAAGTATTTCCCTGCTGGAAGTGTCACTAGTGGTGACTGTGTACAGTGTTTTTAGGTCACAATAAAAATGATCAAGGTTCTGGGGGCTACAAAAAGATAATACGGAAGTAATGATGCCATATTTTACTGAATTAATAATGGCTATAAGCCAAATGGAAATGGCCACTATAGTGCAAACTATTCTATTCATTATCAGATGATACTGTAAAGGCTTACAGATGGCAACATACCGATCATAAGACATGGCGGTCAGCACCAACATATCACAAACAACAGATAAGACAAGAAAGCAAGTCTGAGCTATGCATCCTGAAAAAGACATTGCTTTGGCATTTGTTAGTGTTACTGACAAGAGCTTTGGAAGAATACTAGAGACATACATGACATCTACAATGGAGAGATTACATAGGAAGAAATACATAGGGGTGTGCAACCTGGGCACCAGGCAGATCAATGTCGTAATAAGCAAGTTCCCAGTCACTGTCATCAGATACATTAGCAGAACTCCAGTAAAAAGCACAAGTCCTCCTGCTTTGGAGGTGGAGAATGCTAGAATATAGAATGTGATTGATGTGTTGTTGAAACACTCCTTCATTTTTTTTTCTGCCTGGAAACCTGAAAAAAAGAGAAGGGAATCATGTATTTTATAAATTTTTTTAAGTAAAGGTTTTTAATGATTACACATGTATTAAATCAAAACTGTGCTGTGTCAATGCTCTGGTCAGCTTTCAGCAGAAAAAAAATGTCTATTCTTACAGGGTTTAAGGGAGCATGGATGATTCCATGAAACAGTGCTGATACTTGGTGATTGACTCAGTGCTGTTAAAAAGGGTAGGAAGAAAACTCAGCCTTTTGTGATATGCGAATGGAGCAACTCAGAGATTACAATCTCCTGGAAGCTCAAAGGAAAGCTGAATATGTTCAGCTGGGGAGAAGTGCATTAAAGAGAACCTGTTACTTTTCCCTGCTTGTTGACCCCACCATTTCCTAGAGTAGAGGGTTGGTGCCTCAGTTTCGGCATCTTGGGGAGTATGTAGGCCAAGCTTTCAGGAAAACATTATTTTTTAAGGGTTGTAGGGGCAGATTTGAGGGACCAGTACTTTATATTTTTTTCTAGCTGCATGCAATTAGGATATGTTAATTTATCTTTGGTATAAGTTTACGGTATAGTATAGGTCAGGGATATGCAATTAGCGGACCTCCAGCTGTTGCAGAACTACAAGTCCCATGAGGCATAGCAAGACTCTGACAGCCACAAGCCTGACACCCAGAGGCAGAGGCATGATGGGACTAATAGTTTTGCAACAGCTGGAGGTCCGCTAATTGCATATCCCTTGTATAGGTAGACATTGCTGACCTCTCCTTTTAAAAAATCTAACTGCCTGGCTGCCTTTCTCATTCTTTGGCTCTAATATTTTCTCAGTCATTGACCCAGAAAAAAAACACTTATCACAAATTCTGACTACATCTGCAGCATGTTTGTCGAAAGACACAAACTCAGAAAGTATTAAAAAGAAAAAAACAGCCAGGAAATAGAACGTAATGTGATTTCCCATTAATTGTAGCTCCAGGCCTGTAATTGTCTTCCAAAATGTGAAAAGATGTGAATATAAGCTTATCTGTGGAGAAAAAGCTCATGCAAAGGCACAATGTCATCAAATTGTCAAGTCCTGGGCCACAAGTTGGAAGGCTTAATTTACTAAAGGCAAATAGGCTGTTCAGGTTGCAAGGGAATTTCACTAAGAAAGTGACTCTTCCATTAGCTTTGTGAATGAGGTGAACCTCTTCTGACCTCCATTATCCAATCCGTGCAACAACAATTTCTTTTTTTATTTTCTTACCTTTTTGGAGTTTTATGTTTTAATAATGCACAGCGAGGGATCACCTTGCCGGTTTTGGGAGTTGGGAGGCTTTTACAGAGAAACAATCAACCTCAAAACATAGCAAAGAGTCACATTTTTTAAATGTTGCTGGAAATTAAATTTTCATACATATAACATAAACTTTACAGACTCATATATCCCTAAATTTTTTCCAATATACAGGTCAAAACCCAATTCAGCCCCTCTTTCATATGAATGAGTCATTGCTGTGTACATTACAAAATGAGAAAAAGTAGTACCAAAACATCTCGCACCATAATTCCTAACTAACAACTAACTGGATAAACTGTTCAGGTCTAGATCCCTGGTACAAAGAATGAACATAAATTTCCTCAAAAAATTGGATTTTTTTCCTGTCTCACCACGGACAGTTGATTTCTAGGTTATTTTATTGGTTTGATCTGAAGTTGTTTTCACACACTATGTGCTTATCATATGTGATCCATTTTTATATATATTTCATCTGTATGTTTTATCAACAAGTGTGTATTTTTATACATTTCATAACTGTTTTTGGTCCTTTAAAATCCAATTTTTTTAGGAAATTTCTGTTCATTCCAAAGTAAATATTCACTTTACTGGGTGAATAGTCTCTCTTCTATTAGTAGATCAACCTTTCTATGTCTGACACCCTTTGCACTGCTGTAACTCTACAGTGTTAATGAAAAAGATGGCTAAACGTCTAACCCGTTAAATGTCTTAGAACAACTCTGTTGTTCTTATATCACAAACATGGTTCTGCTTGGCAGAATATATAATGGTTTAGAGACCTTGGGAAAACACTTGAATTGGGTCTCATGAGGATTTAGGCAATTATTCTAAAATCATTAGTAGAATAGATGGAGGATTAATCCTGAACCCTTTGTAAAAAATAAACCACATTTTTTATTATAAATATATAATATATTAATATATATTGGTTATAATATTAACCTGTGTTTTGATGATTTTCATATTTGGTAGCTTTTGTAAACCACTTAATATTTTTTAATATCTCTTGGGAGCAATAATGATGAGATACCAACACTTGAGTTTCTGGGTTTGCAAACCAATTGGATCCCACTCTTAATGACTGACTTTTATTCTATATTATAGAGAATCAAAGAGGAGGAACTGAAATATGCATATTGGTGGGATACACCCCAAACTCTCAGAAAACATGAACATGGCCAAGATGTATGGTTTGAAAATCTTATTGATATAGTATACATGGCACATAAGAATTCAGAGACTAATTCCACCCACCAGGCTCCTCCTGTAACCTAAATAACCCTTTAGAGTAGACTTCTTTTATTAGGCTCTATCCGCTTCCTAGTTTTATCCATATAGGTGGTTCATTTCATGTTGGGAATATAACATTGCAATGTAGGATGTCAAATATCTTCTACATATAGAGTTATCATTCCTAGCAACCTAAATGTTCAGTTTGATTTCCTCCAGCTTCTGAAACAATGACAGGAGCAATCTCACACAACACAGAACCACCACAGTAAACAGTCATTCACAATGGCTTATGTGTAGTAAACAGTCCATAGAAATCTTGAGTCTCCCATTGGACAAAACTGTTGAGGCTACATTTCCGCACCCAGTGATCAGTTACCTCTGGCCATAATCATGTAATTACATACACGCTTTCGCTATAGTTGTTGCCACTTGAGTAGTAAAAAAACCTGTAGGTAGGGCTTCACATACTAAGCTTCCAGGTGCACGTTCTATGCTGTAGAAATAATAGAATCAGTCATTAAATGTTACATTATGCTGGGTTAACTCCATAAGCAGGTCAGGAAGTAGGGAAATTGCTCAATAGGGACAAAGACAAAAACACATTTTTATTGAAGGAGAAGGTTTGGAACTTTCAAAAATGTTTCTAGTGTAGCGCACTCCCTAGGGAGCCACAAGTATACTGGGGACCCCCCCCCCCCCGCAGAGCCAGGCACACTTGAGTCAGAGAACAGTCTGTGACCGTGACTTTGTTTTATTTTGTTTTATTGAGGGTAATAACTTGGATAGAGATGGGAGGTTATGGGAGGCCCATTTGACTTCAACAATAACTTCAGGGACAACTTTTCCTATATACAGCCTCTATATACAGCTCTTATTCTTCACCCCAGCACACACTTGTTTGCAGAATCTAGCTGGAACACTGTGAATACCTGACAGTCACTTAGTCATGTGAAGCAATGGCCCATTACAGACAGGAACTCAAGGCCCCTTGGGTGTGTAGTAGAATTTCAGTGTCCAGCTTGCATCACTCCTGTCAGGACCGCTGACAGAAATCATGGGGCCCCGTACAGCCTACCTGCCGGATCCCCCTTCAGCCTCACCCCTGGCCCCTCCCCAGACGATCAGAGACTGCAGACATGGTACAGGAGACGGCCAGAGATTGCAGACATAGTACAGTAGATGGTCAGAGACTGCAGACATACCACACAAGATGGTCAGAGACTGCAGACATACTACAGGAGATGGCCAGAGACTGCAGACATAGTACAGGAGATGGTCAGAGACTACAGACATAATACAGGAGATGGTCAGAGACTACAGACATACCACAGGAGATGGTCAGAGACTGCAGACATACCACAGGAGATGGTCAGAGACTGCAGACATACCACAGGAGATGGTCAGAGACTGCAGACATACCACAGGAGATGGTCAGAGACTGCAGACATAGTACAGGAGATGGTCAGAGACTGGATACATAGTACAGGAGATGGTCAGAGACTGCAGACATACTACAGGAGATGATCAGAGACTGCAGACATAGTACAGGAGATGGTCAGAGACTGCAGACATAGTAAAGGAGATGATCAGAGACTGCAGACATAGTACAGGATATGATGAGAGACTGCAGACATATTGCAGGAGATGGTCAGAGACTGCAGACATAGTACAGGAGATGTTCAGAGACTGGATACATAGTACAGGAGATGGTCAGAGACTGCAGACATACTACAGGAGATGATCAGAGACTGCAGACATAGTACAGGAGATGGTCAGAGACTGCAGACATAGTACAGGAGATGGTCAGAGACAGCAGACATAGTACAGGAGATGGTCAGAGACTGCAGACATAGTACAGGAGATGGTCAGAGACTGTAAACATAGTACAGGAGATGATCAGAGACTGCAGACATAGTACAGGAGATGGTCGGAGACTGTAAACATAGTACAGGAGATGGTCAGAGACTGTAAACATAGTACAGGAGATGGTCAGAGACTGCAGACATAGTACAGGAGATAATCAGAGACTACAGACATACTACAGGAGATGGTCAGAGACTGCAGACATAGTGCAGGAGATGATCAGAGACTGCAGACATAGTACAGGAGATGGTCAGAGACTGCAGACATAGTACAGGAGATGGTCAGAGACTGCAGACATAGTACAGGAGATGGTCAGAGACTGTAAACATAGTACAGGAGATGGTCAGAGACTGCAGACATAGTACAGGAGATGGTCAGAGACTGTAAACATAGTACAGGAGATGATCAGAGACTGCAGACATAGTACAGGAGATGGTCAGAGACTGTAAACATAGTACAGGAGATGATCAGAGACTGCAGACATAGTACAGGAGATGGTCAGAGACTGTAAACATAGTACAGGAGATGGTCAGAGACTGTAAACATAGTACAGGAGATGGTCAGAGACTGCAGACATAGTACAGGAGATGGTCAGAGACTGCAAACATAGTACAGGAGATGGTCAGAGACTGTAGACATAGTAGAGGAGATGGTCAGAGACTGTAAACATAGTACAGGAGATGATCAGAGACTGCAGACATAGTACAGGAGATGGTCAGAGACTGTAAACATAGTACAGAAGATGATCAGAGACTGCAGACATAGTACAGGAGATGGTCAGAGACTGTAAACATAGTACAGGAGATGGTCAGAGACTGTAAACATAGTACAGGAGATGGTCAGAGACTGCAGACATAGTACAGGAGATGGTCAGAGACTGTAAACATAGTACAGGAGATGATCAGAGACTGCAGACATAGTACAGGAGATGGTCAGAGACTGTAAACATAGTACAGGAGATGGTCAGAGACTGCAGACATAGTACAGGAGATAGTCAGAGACTGCAGACATAGTACAGGAGATGATCAGAGACTACAGACATACTACAGGAGATGGTCAGAGACTGCAGACATAGTACAGGAGATGGTCAGAGACTGCAGACATAGTACAGGAGATGGTCAGAGACTGCAGACATAGTACAGGAGATGATCAGAGACTACAGACATACTACAGGAGATGGTCAGAGACTGCAGACATAGTACAGGAGATGGTCAGAGACTGCAGACATAGCACAGGAGATGGTCAGAGACTGCAGACATAGTGCAGGTGATGGTCAGAGACTGTAAACATAGTACAGGAGATGGTCAGAGACTGCAGACATTGTACAGGAGATGGTCAGAGACTGCAGACATAGTACAGGAGATGATTAGAGACTAGAAACATACTACAGGAGATGGTCAGAGACTGCAAACATAGTACAGGAGATGGTCAGAGACTGCAGACATAGTACAGGAGATAGTCAGAGGCTGCAGACATAGTACAGAAGATGGTCAGAGACTTCAGACATAGTACAGGAGATGGTCAGAGACTGCAGACATAGTACAGGAGATGGTCAGAGACTGCAGACATAGTACAGGAGATGGTCAGAGACTGCAGACATAGTACAGGAGACAGTTAGGGATCACAGACGTGATTGATTCAGGAGATGGTCAGAGACTGCGTTTATGGCTGAACCCAGTGTACAAGGATATAGTATCACAGCGCTGAATCACTTTATTTAAACCAGCTCTGCAAGATCAAGTCAGTGATTTTCCTTTGAAAGTACAACCAAGTGACAGAAGACAGCTTCACATCCAATTTCCAAAATGCTAATTTTCTTACAAACAGTGAACTGGTCAGGATTAGTGGAGGACAGTAACCAGTTAATGGGTCTGTGAAGCTTCCAGCCTGATCCAGAAGTAAATCCTCCAAAAAAAAACATCAATCTGTGCAGCACACACAGAGCTCTGGCTAAATAGCTGATTATAAGCTGAAATGGTTAACAGCTGCTGCAGAGTCTTCCAGAGATCATATCAGTGTGATCAGGCAATGTGCAGGTCAGGTTAGGTAGATAAAAAAAAAGTAACCAGCAAGACAAGTGGGTGGGGAGGCTGATCGGTAACCTTCACACTGCCTGATCACATAGATATCTGGAAGACACTGCAGCCGGCCAGCTACATGTTACTGTGCTCCCGACGATCCTGTTTCCATTCAGCCACAGCTGTGTGTCCTGCAGAACTTGTATTGCTGTAGTCATACCTCCTTGTGTCTCCCTCTTGGCTCCCCTATTCAGCTCCGCTCCAGCACTGTTTAAAGTTAAATGTGAGCGGGCTGGAGAAGGGGAGGGCTACACTTTCTGGGCCCGGTACAACAGGGCCAGTTGTACTGGCTTATCAGTGGCCCTGACTCCTGTGGCTACTGATCCCAGCACCCCTTCTTCCGGCACTGCCAACTCACTTGGCTGCAGCTGCCCCTTTAATTTCCAGGATAACTTATCCACACACTCCTCCAGACTGACACTCACCAGCCCACCCAGCTGACTCTCAGTAGATCTCCCAGACATGCTGACCTGCTCCTGCTGTCCTCTCTTCTTGCTCCCATGCCTACAGGAAGTGTTTCCTCTGTGAGTTTTGGTAGGAATCTTCTGGCACCGCAGTCCCAGGCCCGAGGTCACCCCCCCAGACTAGGGGGCACCCTCAAGGGCCACCGACAGCCTCCTCAGCACTCCATCTCCATCTTCCAACCGACTGCTCCTCTCTGGCATAACTCATGCCTATTTATGAGATGGCCTGCCCCCTGCCAGCCCTTTACTGGGGATTGGCCAGGGCCCTCATAAATATTCCAAGCAACTCCCCCTAACTTCCACCCACTATGTCTAGAACAATGTCCCAGAGAACAGGGGGAGGTACCAGAGGGCTAGGATGAGTCACCCAGCACCGAGTCACTAAACCCTGACCCAGATTCATAGCTCTGGCTTACACTAACACAAACCTATCTACATCTAGCATGCTAGAGGGTGCTACACTCACCCCCCCCCCCCCCATGGCTGGGAAAAAACACACTCCTGAGCCCAGAAGAAAACAGGACATCCCATAAAAAATATAAGGGAGGGGAAAAGGGAAAAAACTTGGAAGGGGTTATGTACAAATAAATACCAAAATATTTGTTTTTCTTTTTTCCCCCCCAAAGAACGATATGTACATTATACACACTTATCATAACTACAGGTCCCTGTAGTTTCTGTACAGGTCCACAGTAAAAACAGACACTTCAGCTGGACCACCTCCCCCTAGAGGGAAGCCCTCCCAGCACAACGATGCCTGCAGAACAGAACAAGAAACATATTCCTAACCCTAACTTAATATCTATCTGTACATTCTGCCAGCAGGGGGTTATGAGCCTGAAGGCAAAAAAAGCAAGCAAATTTTTTTTTTTATAGAGTCTATGATAGGAGGAGCCCCTCCTTGTTGTCAGTCTCTTTTCAATAGCACACTAGGCCTCACCCAAAGTTCTTCAGTGGGAAACAGGACATCCATATGGAAAACAGGTCAGGGTGTCAGGCCAGCCTAGTCCATAAGCAAAGAAACAGACAGAGGCTCTCCCTGCTGTCCATCTCTGCTACTTGTGAGCTGAACACTCCACATCATTCCTTTCACAAGTAATACTGAGTATTGGTCAGTCTCTTGAGATTGCCGTCAGCTCTAGTGGCTCTTGGTGAGCTGTCCAGTTTTAACAAACCACCACTCTGTCTTTGTAGATGGCTCTTCCAAGCCGCCATTCTTGCCGAATGTCCTGGACTGGGTCCAAGCCTCCTCACTGTGAGATCCCCGACAATGATTTGGGGACGTGCATGTATTCCCATACCATGTCATCCTCCCACTGCACATGGGAGTCGTCAACGGTGTCCATGATATCATGGGGGACGGGGTAGTCCAGACCCCACTCCAGAGCTGTTCTCTTCTGCACCTCCCGCTGGAATCAAGAAAACCTTGACAGTTCCTGAGGCTTGCCTTTCCCAGGGAGAACACAGGCTTTGGGTGAGCTTACTACCCATTGCCTGTACACAGCATCTCTGGTCTGGATAGTAGTCTGTTTAGGAATTTCTACCTCAAACAAACTAGGGCCTGCACAGATCCTTCAGTCCCTTCAGGTGAGTCTGGTACATCTGACACCTCGGGCAACGCTTCCACCTTCTAATGAGAGTGCCTCCACTCCCACTCCTCCTCTGAGCTACTATGGGATGACCACTCCACAAATTCTTCATCCCAGGAACCGAATTCTGCCTGCAGTCTGGGCGACCCCCAGTCTATAAACCCACCACTGACACTCCCCACTGGTTCATTTGAAGGCGATCTGTCTTCCAACACTGGCTCCTTCTAGGTGGAGCTGACAGGGTGTACTAGTGCAACCGTTTTTTCAGGGACAGCGTCTGGCTCCAGCTTGGCAGTGCTTACAGGTGCCAGCTCCTTTGACCAGGCTGCAGGCTGAGGCAGATTTCTAGATTTCTTCCCCAATGTCACTATTGTTCCTCTTGCTGCCCTCTCTCCTTGCTCCATGCCTCCAGGAAGGGTTTCCTCTGTGTGTTTAGGTAGGAATGTTCCAGCACTCAAGCCCCAGACCCAAGGTCACCCCCTGACCAGGGGACACTCCATCTTCCACCTGATTGCTTCTCCCAGGCATGACTCATTCCTATTTATGGTGTGCCCGGCCCCCTGCCAGCCCTTTTCTGGGGATTGGCTGGGACCCTTATAAATATTCCAAGCAACTCCTCCTAACTTCCATCCACGATGTCTGGAACAGTCTGGAACTGTTCTAAGCATGGGAAACACGCACCACTTTACAGTTATACTATAGACACCCCACAGGTATGATATTTAAAGGAATATTTCACTTTTTTTTTACTTTAAGCATCATTAAAATCACTTCTCCCGAAAAAACGGCCGTTTTTAAAAGTTTTTTTGCATTCATACATGTCCCCTTGGGCAGGACCCGGGTCCCCAAACCCTTTTTAGGACAATACCATGCAAATTAGACTTTAAAATGAGCACTTTTGATTTTGAACGTTCGAGTCCTATAGACGTCAATGGGGTTCTAACACGAACCGGGGGGTGTTCAGCTCATCCCTATTCATTATACTGAAATACAAAACTTTTTTCTTTATTAGACATATAACAGTTTGCTTCCACTTAACCCCTGAGGAAGGAAATGAATACGTTTATCCTTATTCCCCCATTTTTCAGAAACATGTTGGGATTTTTGTGATCATATCATCTGCATGACCCCTCTCCTGGAGTCTATATATGATCCAACAACTAAGCAACTGTATATCCATATATATCCTATTCTATGCTTTTAGGAATATTTAAACTGTATTTTGTAACTGCTGCTTTTATCCCTTACTCATACCCCTACCCGTACAATCCCTCTAAAGGCATACTTTTTCCGAAAATGTCCGACGGAGCCTACACACAGTCAGAATTTCCGACAACAAGCTCCCATCGAACAATTTCCGTCGAAATGTGTACGGGGCATAAGCGTTCTAGAAGTTTAGAGGTGAATGGGAGCAATGAGATGGTTCTTAATTTGTTCAGGTTGGTGGAGTCCAGTGAGGGCTTTTTTAAGTATGGGAGTGATCTGCGCATGTTTTAGAGGAGAGGGGAAGGTGCCACTAGAGAGGCAGAGATTGAAGATGTGAGTGAGGGAGCATAGGATAGAAGAAGAGGGTGACAGTAGTAGTTGTGAGGGAACAGGATCCAAGGCACAGTTGGTTAGGTGGGCATCTGAGAAAAGTTTTGTAACCTCTTCAGTAGTAGCCAATTCAAAAGAGGAGAGTGTTGAATGTGCTGTTAGGCAAGGTATGTTGGGTGGGGAAGATGTACGCACAGTGAAGGTGTCCTCACAAATTGCATCAATCTTGTCTTTGAAGTGATTGGCAATCTCTTGGGCAGTGAGTGAGTTAGTGGGTAGAGGGGGTGGGGGACGAAGCAGAGAGTTAAAGGATGAGAAGAGCCGACGGGGACTAGATGACAAGGTATTATTAAGAGAGACAAAGTAGGCTTGTTTGTCAGCATGGAAGCAGGAATTGTATTTTAGAAGGGCATATTTATATAGGGTAAGGTCTTTTAGGCATTTGGTTTTACGCCACAGTTGTTCAAGAGCACGGCAATGTCTCTTGAGATTTCTAGTGTTGTAAGTTTGCCAGGGTTGTAACGGTCAGGGCCTGAATCTGCATGTGGTTAGAGGAGCAAGTGCATCTAGTGATGATGAGAGTGAACTGTTGTAGACAGAGGTGGCCAGGTCAGGGCAGGACAGGGGAGAGATTATGTCATATAGGTGGTCAGTAGCAGAATAGAGAAGAGAAGGGTTAAAGTGGTGAAGGTTCCTACAAGTAATTGTTTGCTGCTTGGAGGGATGGGTGGTTGGAGGCAAGGATACAGTGAAACTAATGAGGTTGTGATCAGAGAGAGGAAAGGGGTGTTGGTGAGGTTGCCAGGGTCGCAGAGATGGGAGAATACAAGGTCAAGGGTATTACCATTGGAGTGAGTGGAAGTATGTGTCCATTGGGTTAGGTCAAAAGATGAGGTTAAGTCAAGAAGTTTAGCTGTAGTTGGGCTGTTAACATTGACAGGATTGTTGAAGTCACCAAGATAGTGGGTATTTCAGAGGAGGGAAAGTAGGGTAGCCAGGCAGCAAAGTCATCAAGAAAGCGCAATACCGGTCCAGGAGGCCAATAAATTGCTGCAATCCTCAGAGAAATGGGAGAAAACAGACGAACACAGTGCATTTCGAAAGAAGAGAAGGATAGAGAGGGAGGGACAGGAAGGACTTGGAAGGTGCTTTGTGGGGATAGAAGGAATCCAACTCCACCTCCTTTCTGTCTGTTGGGTCTGGGGGAATGAGTCCAATGGAGACCGCCATGGGAGAAGGCAGCAGGAGAAGCTGAGTCAAAATTTTGAAGCCAGGTTTCTGTTATGGCGAGTATGTTAAAGCCATGAGAGATGAAGAGGTCATGTACAGATGTTAGCTTGTTACAGATGTAGCGGGCGTTCCAAAGGGCGCATGAGATTGGTGGGCTGCTTTGAGGAAACAGGGGGATAGAAATTGAACTGAGGGGATTGCGGTGATTGTCAGAGGAGGAGGGGTATTGGATATGTGGCTTGCAGTTGTAAAATGGCGGACCAGGATTAGGAGAAATATCACCTGAGACCAGGAGAAGGAGGATGGCGAGGAAGGCAAGATGGGAGTGGGATGTGCATGAGCGCACGTGTCTAGTGGCCCTGGTGTTTATGTCAGCATGTGTGTGCAACAAATGCAGGAGATGATGGGTGCAGTAGTAGGGAGAGGATAACAGTGAGGGTGATATGTGCATGCTGCAAGGAAGAGAGGAGGGGTAGAGTAAGGATAATTTGAGGATAAAAGACACCGATGTGAGAAGGAAGAGAATAAGGAGCATGTTAGTGGATAGAGAGTGGGAATCTGACTTTATATAAAATAAATGTCAAAAGCTGGTTTGCTTGTCGTCTTGCAGAGTGGAGCAGAGTTCTATAGCCCTACCAGATTTTATTATAGAGATATGATGTCCCCAATCGTCCCCAATCGTGACTTTTGGTGGACTCTGTAATCTTATCATGTTACCCATTTTTTTAACCATGTTAAAGGGGTTGTAAAGGCAATTTAAAAAAAAAAAAAAATAACAAACATGTTATACTTACCTTCACTGTGCAGCTTGTTTTGCACAGAGTGGCCTTAAACCTGGTCTTCTTGGGTCCCTCGGCGGCTGTCTCAGCTCCTCCCCGCAAGAACTAAACACCTTCATGCGAGCTCTCTCGCATGGTGTTTAGTTCTAGCGGGCGAGCTCCCGTGATACAGCCGGCGGCTATAGCCGCTGACTGTATCACTCGGCCCCGCCCCCCGGCATGCCGCGTCATTGGATGTGATTGACAGCAGCGCGAACCAATAACTGCGCTGCTTTCAATCCATCCACTCTAGCCAATCAATGGCCAGGTTGAGCGGCAAAGAGGAAATCGGGGGCGAGCGCAGCATCATAGCATGCATTAAGGTGAAAAAACGTGAACCTTTACAACCCCTTTAATATCAGTTACCACTGTTCTAGAAAATGACACCACAATTATGCCCCGTACACACGGTCGGACATTGATCGGACATTCCGACAACAAAATCCTAGGATTTTTTCTGACGGATGTTGGCTCAAACTTGTTTTGCAAACACACGGTCACACAAAGTTGTCGGAAAATCCAATCGTTCTGAACGCGGTGACGTAAAACACGTATGTCGGGACTCTAAACGGGGCAGTAGCCAATAGCTTTCATCTCTTTATTTATTCTGAGCATGTGTGGCACTTTGTGCGTCGGATTTGTGTACACACGATCAGAAATTCCGACAACGGATTTTGTTGTCGGAAAATTTTATAGCCTGCTCTCAAACTTTGTGTGTCGGAAAATCCAATGGAAAATGTGTGATGGAGCCTTCACACGGTCGGAATTTCCAACAACAAGGTCCTATCACACATTTTCTGTCGGAAAATCCGACTGTGTGTACGGGGCATAAGTGTGTATTTCTATGTATAAAAGTTCAGGCCGAACATCCAAATTTTAGGGGTACTCGGCAGGATGTTCGCCTGCCAAGCGCCCCACAATGCACTGCGTGCTGCACAGTGCATTCTAAGCCCTGATTGGGCAAAGCTTTGCCCAGTCAGGGCACAGTGAAAAATGGTTGTTAAGGAGCGGGGCTGGGAAGCTGGCCACCACATCCTGAACAACCGATGAGTCATCATCTGTCAATGGGCTTCCTCACTGACAGCTGAATAAAAAAAACAACAAAAAAAAACATTGCCGGCAATATAAAAAGTGAAAAAAAAAACAACGTGGGGGTCCCCCCCAATGGATTTTAAGGGGAACCCCACGGCAAAATTATTTTTAAAAATGACGACATTGATTTTTTCTTTTTAATTAAGGAATTGTCAAAAAACTGTGTTCGCTCGGGATTGGCACACAGCTTTTTTTTACATTTTTCTATTGCCGGCAATGGTATTCGCAGTCAATTTAAATGTCATTTTTTTCTTTAGAAATGTCAGTTTTGCTGCAGCAGGTTCTACACACGGTGCAGATGGGCCACTTTAAAGGCAGACTAAGGGGACCCCCCAGGCACTATATTTAAAGGAGTTTTTCATTTGTATTGTTTCACTTTAAGCATCATTAAAATCCATGCTCCTTTAAAAACAATCTTTTTAAAAGGTATTTTTAGGGATGGTCCCAGTGTTCGTTTGTTTGCAAACGAACTGAACATATGGGTCGTTCATGGCAAATTTGAGCATCGCGGAGCGCACCATAATGCACTGCAAGATCGCAGTGCATTGACGGCTGCTGATTGGCCAAAGCATGCACCTGACCTGCATGCTTTGGCCAACTACAGCGCAATCTGTGAGAGCCATGATTGGCCAAAGGCAGGGTGTCTTTGGCCAATCATGGCTCAGGGGGCTAAGTCCACACCCTACACTATATAAGGCTGCTTACACAGCGGCCGTTAGGGATGAGCCGAACACCCCCCTGTTCGGTTCGCACCAGAACATGCGAACAGGAAAAAAGTTCGCTCGAACACGCGAACTCCGTTAAAGTCTATGGGACACGAACATGAATAATCAAAAGTGCTAATTTTAAAGTCTTATATGCAAGTTATTGTCATAAAAAGTGTTTGGGGACTTGGGTCCTGCCACAGGGGACATGGATCAATGCAAAAAAAAAGTTTTAAAAACGCCAGTTTTTTCAGGAGCAGTGATTTTAATAATGCTTAAAGTCAAACAATAAAAGTGTAATATCCCTTTAAATTTCGTACCTGGGGGGTGTCTATAGTATGCCTGTAAAGGGGCGCATGTTTCCTGTGTTTAGAACAGTCTGACAGCAAAATGACATTTGGAAGGAAAAAACCCATTTAAAACTACCCACGGCTATTGCATTGCCGACAATACACATAGAAGTTCATTGATAAAAACGGCATGGGAATTCCCCACAGGGAAACCCCGAACCAAAATTTAAAAAAAAAATGACGTGGGGTTCCCCCTAAATTCCATACCAGGCCCTTCAGGTCTGGTATGGATATTAAGGGGAACCCAGGCCAAAATTTAAAAAAAAAATGACGTGGGGTTCCCCCTAAATTCCATACCAGACCCTTCAGGTCTGGTATGGATTTTAAGGGGAACCCCGCGCCAAAAAAAAAAAAAAAAACGGCGTGGGGTCCCCCCAAAAATCCATTCCAGACCCTTATCTGAGCACGCAACCTGGCAGGCCGCAGGAAAAGAGGGGGGGACGAGAGTGCGGCCCCCCCCCTGAACCGTACCAGGCCACATGCCCTCAACATTGGGAGGGTGCTTTGGGGGTAGCCCCCAAGATGCCGGTGGTTGTGGGGGTCTGCGGGCGGGGGGCTTATCGGAATCTGGAAGCCCCCTTTAACAAGGGGACCCCCAGATCCCGGCCCCCCCCTGTGTGAAATGGTAAGGAGGTACTTACCCCTACCATTTCACTAAAAAACTGTCAAAAATGTTAAAAATGACAAGAGACAGTTTTTGACAATTCCTTTATTTAAATGCTTCTTCTTTCTTCTATCTTCCTTCATCTTCTTCTTCTTCTGGTTCTTCCTCCGGCGTTCTCGTCCAGCATCTCCTCCGCGGCGTCTTCTATCTTCTTCTCCTCGGGCCGCTCCGCACCCATGGCATGGGGGGAGGCTCCCGCTCTTCTCTTCATCTTCTTCTTCATCCTCTTCTCATCTTCCTTCTTCTCTTCTTCTCTTCTTCATTTTCTTCTCCGGGCTGCTCCACACCCATGCTGGCATGGAGAGAAGCTCCCGCTGTGTGACGGCGTCTCCTCGTCTGACGGTTCTTATATAACGGGGGGCGGGGCCACCCGGTGACCCCGCCCCCCTCTGACGCACGGTGACTTGACGGGACTTCCCTGTGATGTCACGGGGAATGCCACAAGTCCCGTCATGTCCCGTGCGTCAGAGGGGGCGGGGTCACCGGGTGGCCCCGCCCCCGTTATTTAAGAACCGTCAGACAAGGAGACGCCGTCACACAGCGGGAGCCTCCCTCCATGCCAGCATGGATGCGGAGCGGCCCGGAAAAGAAAATGAAGAAGAGAAGAAGAGAAGAAGGAAGAAGAGAAGAGGATGAAGAAGAAGATGAAGAGAAGAGCGGGAGCCTCCCCCCATGCCATGGGTGCGGAGCGGCCCGAGGAGAAGAAGATAGAAGATGCCGCGGAGGAGATCCTGGACGAGAACGGCGGAGGAAGAACCAGAAGAGCCAGAAGAACCAGAAGAAGAAGAAGATGAAGGAAGATAGAAGAAAGAAGAAGCATTTAAATAAAGGAATTGTCAAAAACTGTCTCTTGTCATTTTTAACATTTTTGATAGTTTTTTAGTGAAATGGTAGGGGTAAGTACCCCCTTACCATTTCACACAGGGGGGGGCCGGGATCTGGGGGTCCCCTTGTTAAAGGGGGCTTCCAGATTCCGATAAGCCCCCCGCCCGCAGACCCCCACAACCACCGGCCAGGGTTGTGGGGATGAGGCCCTTGTCCTCATCAACATGGGGACAAGGTGTTATGGGGGCTACCCCAAAGCACCCTCCCAATGTTAAGGGCATGTGGCCTGGTACGGTTCAGGAGGGGGGGGCCGCACTCTCGTCCCCCCCTCTTTTCTTGCGGCCTGCCAGGTTGCGTGCTCGGATAAGGGTCTGGAATGGATTTTTGGGGGGACCCCACGCTGTTTTTTTTTTTTTTTTGGCGCGGGGTTCCCCTTAAAATCCATACCAGACCTGAAGGGTCTGGTATGGAATTTAGAGGGAACCCCACGTCATTTTTTTTTTTTAATTTTGGCCGGGGTTCCCCTTAATATCCATACCAGACCTGAAGGGCCTGGTATGGAATTTAGGGGGACTCCCACGTCATTTTTTTTTAAAATTTTGGTTCGGTTTCCCTGTGGGGAATTCCCATGCCGTTTTTATCAATGAACTTCTATGTGTATTGTCGGCAATAGTTTTAAATGGGTTTTTTCCTTCCAAATGTCATTTTGCTGTCAGACTGTTCTAAACACGGGAAACATGCGCCCCTTTACAGGCATACTATAGACACACCCCAGGTACGAAATTTAAAGGGATATTACACTTTTATTGTTTGACTTTAAGCATTATTAAAATCACTGCTCCTGAAAAAACGGCCGTTTTTAAAACTTTTTTTTGCATTGATCCATGTCCCCTGGGACAGGACCCGGGTCCCCAAACACTTTTTATGACAATAACTTGCATATAAGCCTTTAAAATTAGCACTTTTGATTTCCCCCATAGACTTTTAAAGGGTGTTCTGCGGCATTCGAATTTGCCACGAACACCCCAAATTGTTCACTGTTCGGCGAACTTGCGAACAGCTATTGTTCGAGTCGAACATGAGTTCGACTCGAACTCGAAGCTCATCCCTAGCGGCCGTATATAGTGTGAAACATGGAGGAGATTGAGAGAACTTGAGCAAGATTAGGCAGGGTAGTTTGTGGCATGCAGACAGTTTAGGATATATATATATATATATATATATATATATATATATATATATATATATATATATATATATACAGTTGTGCTCTTAAGTTTACATACCGTGACAGTTTTTGCGGGGGTTTTCGCCCACTAGCGGGGCGGTTTTAACCCCCGCTAGTGGGCAAGAAATGGGTTAAAAGGCCGCTGCAGCGGCGCTTTGCCGGCGGTTCGGCAATGGTGCCCATTCAGTTCAATGGGCAGGAGCAGTGAAGGAGCGGTGTATACACCGCTCCTTCACCGCTCCAAAGATGCTGCTTGCAGGACTTTTTTTAGTGTCCTGCCAGCGCACCGCTCCAGTGTGAAAGCCCTTGGGCTTTCACACTGGAGAGACAGGAGAGGCACTTTACAGGCTCTATGCAGGTGCTATTTTTTAGCGCTGTAGCTTCTGTAAAGCGCCTCAGTGTGAAAGGGTTCTAAAGGTAACCATCCTTACCTGTGATCTGTTTGCTTGTAATTAGCATGTGTGGATAAAAGGTCAATGCGTTTCTCTTCTCCTGGCAGACCCTTTCATCCAGTGCTGCACCGACATTTCTATATTCTGAATACTATATTCTGAATAGGGATGAGCCGAACATCCCCCGGTTCGGAGCAGAACATGCGAACAGACAAAAAATTAGTGCAAACACCGTTAAAGCCTCACGAACGTGAAAAATCAAAAGTGCTAATTTTAAAGGCTTATATGCAAGTTATTGTCATAAAAAGTGTTTGGGGACCCGTGTCCTGCCCCAGAGTGCAAAAAAAAAGTTTTTAAAAGGGCAGTTTTTTCAGGAGCAGTGATTTTACTAATGCTTAAAGTGAAACAATAAAAATGAAATATGAAATATTCCTTTAGGGGGCAGGAGGCGGAGCCTAGCGGAGCAGACATGCATTGTTAGAGCTCCACACCGCTGAGGAGAGAAGAGAAGGACAAAGCGGAGCCTGCAGGCTCAAAAGGTATCCATTTGAACCTTTTTGCCCCAGGGAACAAACTGTGAAAGTTTGAGCAGGAAATATGGTACTGGGAGGAAGCCATGGCAGAAATAAAAATCACCTCACAAAGAGCTCACAGGCACTCACTGCAGCTGAAGCAGCTCCAGTCACCTCACAAGATACAGCATCAGGGCACTCTCACAGACAGAAAATGTCACAGCAAGACTCTCAATTTGAGTCAGATACAGAACAAATCCTCTCACAAACTTCTCCACAAGCCTCCTCAGTATCCCCAGTAATATTATTACAATTTGAAAAGATGCTTCATAAGGCTTTAAAACAAACCTCAGACCAAATAACAAAAAGCCTAACCAAAGAAATAAGAGAGCTGGGAAACCGCACCGCAGCCTTAGAAATAAAAATGGATGAAATTGAAATTACAACCCAAGAAAATATAACAGAATTGGAACAATTAAAAAAAGAGAATTTAATACTTCAAACTAAGCTCGAAGATTACGGAAATAGAGGCAGACGTTCAAACTTGCGCATAAGGGGAATACCTGAAACTGTGACAGACCTGCAATCTACTATTACTGCTCTATTACAAGAACTAAAGCCAGATATCCCTATTGAACGTTTAGAACTGGACAGAGTACACAGAGCCCTCACAGCCAAAAAGAAAGATGGACCCCCACGTGATATAATCACAAAATTTCATTATTACAGAATGAAAGAACAAATACTAATTGCTGCAAGAGAAAAAAAGGAACTTAATTTTCAAGGACACAATTATCAAATTTTTGCTGACCTATCCCAACTTACTATTACTAAAAGACGATCCATGAAACCCCAACTAATGGAACTGCAACGCCACAACATTATGTATCAATGGGGCTTCCCCTTTTCAGTCAGATTTAACTACCAAGGTACAATTTACAGAAGCAGATCAGCAGATGAACTACAACAAACCCTTTTAAAATTAAATCTGACAGAACCCACAAGCAGCAACACTCCCACACGCAGAAGAATGGCGTCATCTTCACCTTCAGGCAGCACCCAGAAAATTTCAGAACAAAATGGGAATCATCATTCTCACAAAAGAGGCCGTTATGCCACATCATCCATGGACCAAGAAGATTCAATGGACTGACATCCTAATTCCTGATATCTCTTCATTTATTATACTAAGAGATGGTTCTCTATAAAAAACCTACATTTATAACTGAATGTAACTGCATTCTGATAGTCACACACTGTGTGGGATCATGTTACATTCCAGTTATATTTCTTATTACTTCTGATTCATATAGCCTTAGAATATATAAGTGAAATAAGGAAATTCTTGTTCAGTTATATATTATCAGGTAATAACAATAGATTTATTACTTTTTAGGACAAGTATGTTCAATAATCCAGAAGTAATGGAAGCTTTTTCTTTCTTTTCTTAAAACAAATATATTATTACCTAACTAGCTCCTAGAATTATGTTTTTGTTTATTCTAATCTGAAGCAATACAACCTCAATTTTATGAGTTAACATATCTAAACAGTTACATATGAATAAAATATGTAATTGTTTACTCTAAAAGGGTTAAAATCCCAAAATAATTCAAACTATCTTCATCAATACCAAAGTTATTAACAGTACCTTTCTAACTGAATTATTTAGCCTAGGGCAAGACTAACCATATACAACCACCCTGGAATAAATAATTTCAACAAAAACTATATTCTGCACTCCAATTAATGAAACATCATTTTGATGTCTTTTGACATAGCACTTCTCTCCTGTAAGCGGAAGATCCGTGTACCCCCATTAGCCCTCCTCATTCTCCCAACCATATTATGTGGGAGTGTGACGAAGGCACTTATTCCCCTGAGAGAGATATTTATTCTCTTTCACAGGTAAATTGTGATTACTTGCAAAAAATAATTTATACAATGTATCATCTAATCTCATATGTTTTTTGTTTACTCTTTACTCCAGAATTCACTGGTTTCTTTTCTATCTATTCATCTCTTCAGTCCACACAGGTTGATCTGCGCAGTCAGCTCTGCATAACAAAAAGTAAGTCAAAACTATTTGATCTATTGCCATGGCACCACTGAATATACTTTCCCTGAATGTTCAGGGAATAAATGTCCCTCAAAAAAGGACCAAAGCCTTCCGTACTTTCCATAACAAGAAGGCTCACATAGTATGCCTCCAAGAAACACACTTCACCAAAGATTCTACTCCAAAATATATTTCTCCTTTTTATCAACAAATTTACACGGCTTCTGCCTGTACCAAGCAAAGGGGAACTCTAATTGCATTTCACCGATCCACACCATTCACCTTATCATCAGAAATTAAAGACCCAGAAGGTAGATACTCATGGGTTATATAATGGATACAGCAATCACGGTGATTTCCTACTACGCTCCTAACAAACAACCTACACCATTCCTCTCACATATATTACAAGTGATTAATACACACAAAATAGGAACAGTGATAATGTGTGGGGATTCGAACCAGGTCCTCCTCCCATTTCTAGATAAATCACCTTTTACACCATCCAAAATAACCTCTAGATTACCTTTTTCTCAACTTCTTTCCAAATACAATCTGGTAGATTCATGGAGAGAAAGTAACCCAATGAAAAAGAAATTCACTTATTTCTCGCACCCTCATCAAACCTTCACCAGAATAGATCATATTTTTATAACAATAGGAATGATACCAGAAATTATAGCATCAGATATAATTCCGATTCCGTGGTCTGACCATAATGCAGTATACACTACTATAGCCTCAGCCATACCAAAAGCGCATGACCCAACGTGGTACTTACCGGACATAATGCTCAAACACCCACTACATCAGATGGCCATTGAACAAGCTTTAAAGGAATACATATCAATTAATAATACAACAGACATCTCCCCAATAACACTGTGGGAAGCTCATAAGCCTGTATTGCGTGGTACAATACAAAGACAAATGGCACTATTTAAACGGGAACGCAAAAATCTAGCAAAAAAACTAGAACTCAGTTTTAATGCAGCCTACATATCATTTCAAGATAATCCATCTCAGAGTACAAAATCTCATCTGGAAAAATCTAGATTGGAATACGATCTATTTCTCACTGAGTCAGTTGATAAATCCCTCAAACGCTCCAAACACAATTTCTACATGAATACAAACAAACCAGGTACATATTTGGCTCGGGCATTAAATTCAACTAACAAATCTTTCAAACCAATACGTTTGAAATTATCAAAAAATGTTTACACTTGTAATCCAGTTAAAATAGTCCATAAATTTCACTCACATCTCGCAACTTTATACAAGACAAACAATGAATTTAATCCTACAGAAGCTGAATCCTTCTTCTCAAAAATCACCTTACCTGAGTTATCTCAGAATCAAAAAAGCAGTTTGGATGAGCCTATAACTATAGATGAAGTTGCTAACGCCATAAAAGACCTAAAACTTAACAAATGACCAGGCCCAGACGGCTACTCGGCTTTATACTATAAAACATTCTCAGAAATACTCTCTCCCATTCTCACTGAAACTTTTAACAAACTTCTAGATGGACATTCTTTTCGGCAAGAAACACTAATGGCAATTGTTTGTATGATCCCAAAACCCCTTTCTGATGATACTTCCTGTGTGAATTATCGGCCTATCTCTCTGTTAAACCTCGATATTAAATTATTAGCAAAAATAATAGCAAAACGCCTCAATAGCATTATAGGAAAATTAATACATAGAGATCAAGTAGGCTTCATGCCAAATAGACAGGCAGGCGATAATATACGCAGGGCAGTGTTATTGGCACATATTGCTAAAAAACGGAAAATCCCTTTATGTTTTCTATCTCTCGATATTAAGAGGGCATTTGACACAGTATCCTGGCAATATATGCAATATTCATTACAAAAATGGGGTTTTGGACCCCACTTTTTAACATGGATCAAAGCATTATATAATAAACCCAAAGCCTATATAAAATATGCTGGATACAAATCTGAAGCCTTTAATATCGAAAGAGGTACCCGACAGGGTTGCCCATTATCTCCCTTATTATTTGCCCTTATACTCGAACCCATGGCCCAATACATCAGAACAAACCAAACTATAACTGGCATTGAAGTAGGAGGTATTACACACAAATTATGTATATTTGCAGACGATATATTACTTTTTCTATCATCACCACAGGTCTCTGGTCCTAACTTAATACCAGCTCTTGATGGATTTGCAGCCCTATCCGGCCTTATGATTAATCCTAAGAAATGCCTAGTGCTTAATATTTCACTCACAAACATGGAATTGATCCCGGCTAGGGCTGCACTCCCATTCACATGGGCAGAAAAATCAATCCCATGTCTTGGAATTCATTTAACAGCATCTCATTCTGACTTATTCTCAACCAATTATCCTCCTGTATTAAGACAGATCACAAATCTAATAAAACAATGGTCGCAACTTCCTTTATCCTGGATAGGGAAGATTAATGCAATCAAAATGACTATTCTACCCAAATTGCTTTATCTATTCAGAGTCCTCCCTATTCCAATTCCTTCCTATTTTTTGAGAATAGTACAAAAAAGAGCAACTTCGTTTATATGGGGCTCTTCTAAACCACGTATACCTATACACACACTACATCTTCCCAAAAATAAAGGAGGCCTGGGATACCCTAATTTTACTAACTACTACAGAGCAGCACATTTGGCCAGTCTGTCCAAATACCATGCAAAACAGGAAATCCCGTTATGGGTATTTATAGAGGCTTCAGAAAATGACCCTCTATTAATATCAAATTTATTATGGCTTGATCCTAGAGACCGCTTTAAAATTCATAATCCCATAACTAAACACTTCTAATCTCTCTGGGATAAACTAAAAACCAAATATCAGTTACAATCTCCACACAATCCTCTCCTTTCTTTTATCAGAAATCCGGCCTTTTATCCGGCATGGATCTACCCAAATTCTTTTAAAGCATGGACAACATCAGGCATTCAGACACTAAATGACTTCATAGCATCTAAATCATTCCTTTCATTCCCATCGCTTAGAGAAAAATATGATCTACCAAACTCTGAGATATTTAGATATCTCCAAATCAAAAATTTCTATACACCATTCCTAAAGGGGGTTACACCATTATCCCAATTATCCATTTTTGAATCAATCTGTACAAAAGATCCATTTGCTAAAGGTACAATTTCATCACTTTATAATCAATTATATGGAGTAGCAAATCTTAATAGACCCTCTTACGTTCAGAGGTGGGAGGAGGACCTGGGACGACTTTAGAAGACACGGACTGGTCTAACATATGGCTCACATCTAAGTCATCTTCACCCAACATCTTAGCACTGGAGACAAATTATAAAGTCCTAACTCGCTGGTACCTTGTACCCGCTAAAGTGGCAAAATATTCACCTAATACCTCAACTCTTTGTTTTCGAGGATGCCCAGAAATAGGCACATATTTACACATATGGTGGACGTGCCCAGTAATCCAAACCTTCTGGAAGGAAGTCTTCGTGATTGCATCTAAAATATTTTAAAAAATAATACAACCAGATCCATATTTAACTTTACTTAATCTAAAACCGGAATGGTTAACACTCTCTCAATTCAAACTTATGATCCAACTAATAACGGCTGCAAAACAAACAGTGGCCAAGGCATGGAAATCTCCTACATTGGTACTAGCAGAAACAATTCACAGAATGAATAATACAATGTCCCATGCTAAGATGGTAGCCATCGATCAAAATCAAATTCCAAAATTTGAAAAAACAACAGTTCCTGTCAAACTTCAATGACTCTGCCCTGTTGCCATGGTAACAGATTAAATAACTTACAGAGACACCCATTCTAAGGCTTCAAAGAGAACTAAAAAGAATAATAAACTGACGAGCGGGACAACCTTGTGGACCATACCTCTACCTTTCAACCCTTTTTCTTCTTTCTCTTTCCTTTTCTCCACCTTACGATTAAAGCTCATTATCAGAATTTATTTGACCTATATACACTCTACTTGTAAACAATATGTATAGTAGGTATAAATCATTTAAATACCTACAAAAGTAACTAAGGAAATGATATATATCTTTAATTTAGGTTTACGTGAACCCAATGTTTAATGTTTGAAATTTCATGATATTTACCTATATAAACCCTACTGTAAAACAATGAGCTTACTTTATAGATCCTTGTAAACTTACTTTATGTATCTTTATAACATTGTATACTCAATAAACTTCTTTTGACAAGGAAATATTCCTTTAACCGCTGCAGCCCTGGAAGATTTTACCCCCTTCCTGACCAGAGCACTTTTTGCGATTCGGCACTGCGTCGCTTTAACTGACAATTGCGCAGTCGTGCGACATTGCACCCAAACAAAATTGACGTCCTTTTTTTCTCACAAATAGAGCTTTCTTTTGGTGGTATTTGATCACCTCTGTGGTTTTTATTTTTTGCGCTATAAACAAAAAAAGAGTGACAATTTTGAAAAAAATGCAATATTTTTTACTTTTTGCTATAATAAATATCCCCCAAAAATATATACAAAAAATATTTTTTTCCTCAGTTTAGGCCAATATGTATTCTTCTACATATTTTTGGTAAAAAAAATCGCAATAAGCGTATATTGATTGGTTTGCGCAAAAGTTATAGCATCTACAAAATAGAGGATAGTTTTATGGCATTTTTATTATTAATTTTTTTTTGTACTAGTAATGACGGCGATCTGCGATTTTTATTGGGACTGCGACATTATGGCGGACACGTCGGACAATTTTGACACATTTTTGGTACCATTGGCATTAGTACAGTGATCAGTGCTATGAAAATGCATTGATTACTGTAAAAATGTCACTGGAAGTGAAGGGGTTAACACTAGGGGGCAATCAAGGGGTTAATGTGTTCCCTATTGTGTGTTCTAACTGAAGGGGGGAGGGGACTGTGCAGGGGAGATGACAGATCGCTGTTCATACTCTGTATGAACAGACGATCTGTCTGTTCTCCCCTCAGAGAACTTACACACACAGATCTCAGTTCTCGGTGTGCCCCGAGCGATCGCGGGAGCCTGGCGGTGAGCAGGGAGTGCGCGTGGCTGAATATGTTACCGACGTAACATGACGGCGATTCGTGCAGCCGAGTCATGTTGCCACAGTACAACTGCGGCGGCTGGTCGGCAAGCGGTTAAATATCATGCCTTGGGGGTCTCCTTGGTCTACCTGTAAAGTAGCGCATCTTTCCCATGTTTATAACAGTGCCTCAGCAAAATGACATTTCTAAAGGAAAAAATTTCATTCAAAACTGCTGGCGGCTTTAATATATTGTCGGATCCCGGCAATATAGTTAGAAATCATTGAACCAGTCCATTACCAGGCCCTTTGGCTCTGGTATGAATATTAAAGGGAACCCCGAACCAAAATGTAAAAAATAATTGCATGTGGGTTCCCCCAAATTCCATACCAGGCCCTTCAGGTCTGGTATGGATATTAAGGGGAACCCCGCGCCAAAATTTTAAAAAATGTCATGGGGTCCCCCTTTGAAATCCATACCAGACCCTTCAGGTCTAGTATGGATTTTAAGGGGAACCATGCGCCAAAATAAAAAAAATGGTGTGGGGGTCCCCCCAAAAATCCATACCAGACCCTTATCCGAGCACGCAACCTGGCAGGCTGCAGGAAAAGAGGGGGGAATGAGAGCGTGGCCCCCCCTTCCTGAACCATACCAGGCCACATGCTCTCAACATGGGGAGGGTGCTTTGGGGTAGCCCCCCAAAGCATGTTGATGGGACAAGGTGCTTTGGGGGCTACCCCAAAGCACCCTCAACATAGGGACAAGGTACTTTGGGGGCATGTCGCCTGGTACGGTTAATGGGGGGACACTCTCTCGTCCCCCCTCTTTTCCTGTGGCCTGCCAGGTTGCATGCTCGGATAAGGGTCCGGTATGGATTTTTGGGGGGACCCCCACATCATTTTTTTAAATTTTGCAGCAGGGTTCCCCTTAAAATCCATTCCAGACCCTTCAGGTCTGGAATGGATTTTGAGGGGGACCCCTGCGCCATTTTTTTGTAATTTTGGAGCAGGGTTCCCCTGCAATTTTTTTTTTTATTTTGGTTCGGTGTTTCCCTTAATATTCATACCAGACCCAAAGGGCCTGGTAATGGACTGGGGGATCCCATGCCGTTTTTTTTCAATTACTTCTTTTATTTGTATAGCCGGGACCGACAATTCATTATAGCCGCGAGTACTTTTAAATTACTTTTTTTCCCTCTAGAAATGTCATTTTGTGCAGGGACTGTTCTAAACACAGGAGAAATGCGCCACTTTACAGGCATACTATAGACACCCCCAGGTATGAAATTTAAAGGAATATTTCATTTTATTGCTTCACTTTAAGCATTATTAAAATCACTGCTCCCCAAAAAACAGCCGTTTTTAAAACTTTTTTTTGAATTGATACCTGTCCCCTGGGGCAGGACCCAGGTCCCCAAAAACTTTTAATGACAATACCATGCATATAAGCTTTTAAAATTAGCAATTTTGAATTCTCTCATAGACTTTTAAAGGGTGTTCCGTGGCTTTCAAATTTGAACACCCCAAACTGTTTGCTATTCGGCGAACATCCGATGTTCGAGTCGAACTTACGTTCGACTCAAACATTGGGCTCATCCCTACCCCTCACAGATACCCTTGCTGGGCGCAGGAATGTACCCTGCTGTGAAATATTGTATCAAAAATTGTAATTACATGCCCCTGCTAAACAGGGGCAGAAAAATTGGGCCTTGGGTGGTGGTGGTGCCACAACACTGTAACCCCTCACAGATACCCTTGTTGGGTGCAGGAATGGGCCCTGCTGTGAAATATTATATTAAAAATTGTAATTACATGCCCCTGTTAAACAGGGGCAGAAAAATTGGGCCTTGGGTGGTGGTGGTGTGTCAGACTTCCACGTACCTGACCGATTAACCCGGTATAGCAGGGGAAGGCCTCCCTTACGTATCTGGTTCCTGGCCCATGGTAGTATGGACAGGAGGCACGGGGGCACAGAGTGGTATGAGGGCCTGGCGGGTCAGCAGCAGGAGGATCCCGGTGAAGGTGGCTTGGAGATCACCAGACAGCTGAAGCACAGGCAGCAGGTGCAGAGCAGGAGTGGAGTAGGCAGGTCGGGTCACAGGCAGGGTCGGCAACAGGCGGGCAGCATAGTACAGAGGAGCAGGCAGGTTCGTAGTCAAGACAGGCCGGGGTCAGATGCAGGCAGAAGACAAAGGATAATCCAAAGGGCAAGCCAGGTAATCAGGAGATCAGACGTTCAGACAGGTAAGCAGGTGCAGGGATACTGGGAGCTGCAGATCGGACAGCACTGGGCCAAATGTGCTGACAGTTTAAATAGGCACACGCACATGCCCGCATGCCGGCGCCCACAACAGCGAACACGGGCGCGCGCGCCAGCGTGCCCCGGTGCACACCGGCGCACACCAGCACAGCGTCTACTCTGGGAACCTCTCTGACAGCGCCCCCCCACCTCTAGGGCAGCCTCCGGATGTCCAACTGAGCCAGTCTGGTGGTGTGGGCACTCCTAAAAGCCCTCAAAAGCTCTTCGGCATGTAGATTGCTTTCCGGCTCCCAGGAATTATCTTCCGGTCCATACCCTCTCCACTTGATTAGATATTGCATCTGGTTGTGCCTTTTCCTGCAATCCAGAATAGCCTCTACCTCAAATTCTTCCTCATTGTTAATAATTATGGGTTCCGGTGGACTGGTATTTCGGCCAGTAAAGGGGTTGGGAATAACAGGCTTCAACAGAGATATATGGAAGACCGGATGGAGCTTCAGAGTACTGGGTAAGTCGAGTTCGTAAGTTACATCATTGATTTTGATTTTTAACTGAGAACAGACCCATGAACTTAGGGCCCAACTTCCTTGAAGGACAAGCCATTCTTAGATTGGTTGTGGACAACCAAACCTGGTTGCCAGGTTCCAGGATGAGCTCTCCCCGCTTCTTCTTGTCAAACATCTTCGTATTATATTCTTGGGTTTTAGCCATGGTTTCCTGCAAGAGTTTATTGTTGGTAAGGAAGAAGTCCATGGTTTCAGAGACCGCAGGGATAGCGCACTCGGGTAAAGAACTGGGCAGGAAAGAAGGGTGGAAGCCGTAATTGGAAAAGAATGGCGTTTGCTTAATGGCAGAATGTAAGGAGTTATTGTAGGAAAACTCAGCAATAGGCAGAAGAGAGACCCAGTCGTCCTGTGAAAATGTAGAGAAGCAGAAGAGATATTGCTCCAAATTCTGATTCGTTCTCTCCGTCTGCCCATTAGTCTGGGGATGGTAGGCCGAAGAGAATGCCAACTCGATTTCCAGAGCACCACAGAGAGCCTTCCAAAACCTGGAGGTGAACTGAACACCTCGGTCAGATGTGATACTTGATGGGACTCCATGCAGCCTCACAATCTCCCTGATGAAAACTTGCTATTTCCATAGCCGAGGGCGTGCCTTTCATTGGCAGAAAATAGGCCATTTTGGACAATCTATCTACAAGGACGAAGATGGTAGAAAAGCCTTCTGCCTAGGGAAGCTCCACAATGAAATCCATCAAAATCATCTTCCAAGGTCTTTCTGGGACGGGTAAAGGTCTTAGTAAACCCCAGGCCCTTGTCCGGCTATTCTTGCTCCGTGCACAAGTAGTACAGGATTCCACATAGCTCTTACAGTCACTTGCCAACAGAGGCCACCAGAATGTGCGCTGTATCAGCTCTGCTGTTTTTAGCACACCGAAATGTCCGGCCAACTTATGGTCATGGCAGAGCTCTGACACTGTCACTCTCAGATCCTCTGGAACCACAATTTTGCCCTTGTGCCAGAATAAGCCATCTTGGGCCCTCACATCATCTTCGGAAAGCAGGGTCTAATCCAAGGAAGCTTGTTTTATTCAGGATAGAAGATTCCCTTGGAGTAATAGAAAATTTCCGGGAGGGAGAATAGTGTCTGGATGCAAAGATTTCTCAGAGTCAAGGAACATGCGGGATAGTGCACCCGGTTTGATATTTTTAGAACCTGGTCTGTACGTGACGTGGAACTGAAATCTCGAGAAAAATAGAGCCCACCTCGCCTGCCGTGGTTTCAATCTCTTGGCCGTTCTCAGGTACTCCAAGTTCTTGTGGTCAATGTAGACCAAAATGGGATGTGCAGCACCCGGCCAGAAGTTCCCAATCTCCAACATCATAATTTCTCTCCGCTGTGGAGAGCTTGCAAGAAAAAAAAGCCACTGGATAGAGAAGGGCCTTGGCGCCTTGCCGCTGGGACAGCACAGCTCCTACTGCAATCTCTGAAGCATCTCCTTCGGGAACGAATGGTAAAGCAGGATCCAGGTGTTTCAATATAGAAGCAGAGGTGAATAACTCTTTAAGTTTTTCGAAGGCGGATTGCGCTTAAAGGGACCAATAGAAACGGTTCCCTTGCCTGGTCAACTCGGTGATGGGGGCAATTATTGCGGAGAACCCCTGATGAACTTCCTATAAAAGTTGGAGAAGCCAATGAAGCGTTGAACTCCTTTTTTATCGGAGGGAGCAGGCCAGTCCAGAATGGCAGATACCTTTTGAGGGTCCATTTTAATACCTTCAACAGAAATGATTAGGCCTAGAAACCGGATGCATTGGCGTTTGAATTGACATTTTTCTGGTTTAGTTAAGACATTTCGAACGTGCCTGCGATGATCTGTAACTGAAGAGGAGAAGATTAGGATATCATCTGAATAAACTATAACGTACAAGTCGAGAAAGTCACGGAAAATGTCATTAACAAAATGTTGAAACGTTGCTGTTGCATTGCACAGGCCAAAGGGCATAACGAGGTATTCAAAGTGCCCGAATCGGGTACGGAAGGCCGTTTTCCATTCATCTCTTTCCCGGATACGAATTAAATTATAAGCACCACGGAGGTCTAATTTGGTGAAGATTACAGCGGATCCCAGCCTTTGGAAGAGTTCTAGGGGTAGCGGATAATGGTTCTTGATGGTTAACTTGTTTAATTCCTGGTAATCAATACAAGGACGTAAGGAGTGGTCCTTCTTCTCTACAAAAAATATGCCAGCACCAGCCGGAGAGGTGAACGGGCAGATAAAACCCTTCTTCAGGTTCTCATCAATGTAGATCTTTAGAGTATCCTGCTCTGTTAATGGAAAAATCCTCCTAGAGGGGACTTCCGTTCCTGGTAGGAGCTCCATCGGGCAATCGTAAGACCTGTGAGGAGGAAGGGTCTTTGCTCCCTTCTTACTAAACACATCAAGGAAATCCTGATAGGGTGCGGGGATTACCTGCTGTAACTCTGTGTCAGTGTCCAGGCAGAGGAGCTGGGTAGGTTTAACAGGAATACTGTGCAAACAGTGCTGCTGGCAATATTTGGAGAGAAACTCGATTTCCCCAGTGGCCCATTCAATGCTAGGATTATGGGCCTGCAAACAAGGCATCCCCAGGATGATGGGAAAGAGAGGTGAAGAGATGGCATCCAGACGCAGGAGTTCTTGATAATGGGAGCCCATGGTGGCCAGCATGACAGGACCGGAGCTAGGGGAGGAGCCATCAGCGAGATGTACAGCAAGTCCCAGAGTTTTAGGTTGAAGAGGAATGCGGTGGTTGGCAGCGAAGGTCAGGTCAATAAAATAGCTGCATTCTCCTGAGTCAGTTATGACCGAGACTGGGATATCCCTTCCTGGTAGCTGTAAGATGATGGAGAGAGCAAGGTGAGTAGCAGGATTAGGCAAGGCAAATGCACACATTGAAAAGATTGAAAGAGACTTACGTGTCTTGTTAGGGCAAGACCTCACATAGTGTCCGGACTCCTCGTAATACATGCAGAGGTTGTTGACTTGTCGGCGCTGTCGTTCTTCCGGAGTGAGGGAAGGACGGAGAAAACCAAGCTACATAGGTTCGGGGGTCTCAAGGACAGGAGTGGCTGGTGCAGGAAAAGACTGTCTGAGAGAGTTGGGAGAACTCAGAACCTTGGGGAGCATCCAGGTGGGGTGAAATTGACTGGTGGATCTCTCGTAGCGACGCTCCCTGAGGCGTCGGTCAATTTGGACAGACAGATTGATGAGCTCATCCAAGGTCTGGGGTATTCCGATCCGTGCCAGCTCATCTTTCAGTGGATCAGATAACCCCTTACGAAATTGGTAACCCAGGGCAGCATCATTCCAGTCTGTGTCGGAGCTCCACCGCCTGAATTCCACCACATAGTCTTCTGCTGCTCTACGCCCCTGTTGAAGAGCGTGCAAAGCGGCCTCAGCAGTCGCTGTTACTTGGGGGTCCTCATCCAACTGGGACATAGTGGCAAAAAAGGCATCAATGTTATCAAGGAATCCAACCTGACATGGTGCCACCACACTGTAACCCCTCACAGTTACTCTTGTTGGGCACAGGAATGGGCCCTGCTGTGAAATATTATATCAAAAATTGTAATAACATGCCCCTGTTAAACAGGGGCAGAAAAATTGGGCCTTGGGTGGTGGTGGTGGTGCCCTAAACCAAAAATATTGTTGGAAGCTAGAATCATCAAGATTGAGGAGGAATAGGATAGGCAGCATAGGGAGTCTTCAAGGGATCCCAGATCCATAGCAAATTCAATCAGTTACATCAACATCAGGTGCTTGATAGCTGCTGATCCAGGACTGATTCATTTTAATAAATGTGAGCCTATCAACGGAGTCTGTGGACAGGCGCACTCTTTGATTCATTAGAAACCCTCCAGCAGCACTGAATGTGTGTTCAGAGAGCACACTGGATGCAGGATAGGCCAGCAGCTCCATTGCATATAGAGCAAGTTCGGGCCAGTGGTCCATCCTCAAGACCCAGTAACCCAGTGGATGCTCTGTTGGAAGGGTCTCCAACAGAGCTGCTCTTGCCCCTAGATAATCCTGCACCATATAATGCACCATATAATGCAGGCGCTGTCAATGGTTGCTTGAAAGGATCAGATCTTGGCGCTGAGGACTGAAAAATTGTTTAAAGGCATCAGTCAGCTGGCCACCTTCTCCACTGCTCTTCCTCTGACTGGACGAAGCAACACACTGTCCAGCACCAGGTAATGGTAACCTCCCAGGGTCTGGTAATGCATTACACAAACCTTTCTTCAAGGTCTCCTGAAGATGTTTCATCCTCTGCTCCATCTGTGAAGGCAAGATGAGTTCTGCAACTTTACCCTTGTAACATGGATCAAGAAGGGTTGCCAGCCAGTAATGATCCCTCTCCTTGATACCACGAATCCTAGGGTCCTTTCGCAGGCTTTCCGGAATCAGGGAGGCCAAGCAGCGTAAGTTTGCAGAGGCATTCGATTCTGAGTCCTCTGGGTCACTAAGGATCACATGATCCGTAACTACCTCCTCCCAGCCACGTACAACTCCTTGGGTTTCTGGGGACTGAAAACCATCCCTTGAAGACTGCTGCTGAGTGTTATCTTTTACATCCATGCTGACACAATCGTCATCCTCTTCTTTCTGTGTGTTCGGCGGGCCCACAGGAATGCTATCTGGATAAAGGGAGTCCTCCTCTTCCTCCCGCTGTTCTGCCTCAAGTGCCCTGTCCATGATTCCACAAAGTGTGTGCTCCAGCAGGAAGACTAGAGGGACAGTGTCACTGATGCATGCTTTGTCGCTGCTCACCTTCCTTCTGGCCTCCTCAAATGGTGACAGGACAGTGCATGCATCCATGATCAGTAGCCACTGGCGTGGTGAAAAGAAGCCAAGCTCCCCTGACCCTGTCCTGGTGCAGAGTTGCCACTCTAGGCTTCTTTCCAGAAAGAAGCCTAGAGTGGCAACTCTGCTCCTCCTTAGAAACAGTAGCATGAATGATCACCTTCGGACAGGAAGTTTTACTGGAAGGATCACCAGGTATACAATACTGGTCACGTCCATTCTATCTGGAACCAAAGGGATACGTTTGGGATCTACATAGCAGATACCCTGGTGGACTGGCGTTATAGAGTGCAACAGTTACACGCATTACCCCTGCAGGGGTGATGGGATTCGGTGAGTGGGGACCCTTGAGGGGGAGCACTTAAGTCACCTGGATATACTTCAAGCAATCAAGTCACCTATGACGATCCCTGCTACCTCTACTACACTACCTGATTAATATTTACATGTGGACTGCTTTTGATCTTTTAATCAACTTTTTATCTACATATATATAATCGCATATACACCTCTTTTTGGGTTTTTGGACACTATTTACTTATCTGTAATTCTTACTGGATGCAACATTATCGGGCATTTATAGATTTATCTATCTAATTGTGCAACAGCACATCATATGCACTTTCTTTTTTTCAAACTGCTAGGATATATAGGTTATATCATTTCCCTGGTGGTATTTATGTATTTGTATGCACATAGCAATATATAATTTTAAGGGTAGCCCTTGTGGTACTGTATCTGAGGGATATATATTTGTATTCACGTTTGTATTGTATTTGGATGCACATAGCATTATGCACTTTTATGGTAGCCGTGTGGTACTGTAACTTAGGATTATATAATTATTTTTTCTTATCACTCATATGACCTTTCAGGCTGTGTGTCCTTCACTATTTACACATTTTTTAATATCCTCACAATAGGCATTGGGTAAAGAATATCAGGTCATGATATAGGAGCTGAGGCTGGTGGTGATTTTACACGTAGGGTTCAGTCCATAGTACACCCCTGACACAGTCCCTCATCCCCTCTTATACTGCTAGTGCCCTTAGTGTATAGGTAAGCGCCATACACCCCTACTTTCTTTTATCTTTGGTTTTCTAGAGCTCTCCTTGGGGAGCCCTATCAGGGGAGCCAGCAACCTTTACTTTTTAACTTTATTTTCTCCTAAGTGCGGCTTCTTTCTTTATTTTATATAGAGGGTGGAAAGAAGGTTGGTGCCATTGTCGTATACAACTATTTTTGGCTGAAGCTGACATGGCGTCAACCACCTCTGAGCCTGCCCCTGCAGAGCTGACAGAATCTCTGCCCTAGTGTGGCTCCTGTCCCCTAGGCAGACCAACTGAAGGACTGCATGGCATCTTTTAGCCTGACTGCTTGCAGACAAATCTGCAGAAGAGGCCATAGAGGAAGAAGAAAAGGAGGGGGTGGAGGAGAGAGCTGTGGCAGAATCACCACTTGCATTTTGGAGGCGCGGTGGCGAAACAAGCTCCAACAACACTGAACCCTGTCCTGCATCCTTCCCAGCTGCCAGCAGAGTTACCCAGGATGCCATGAAAGAAAGGTAATGTCCCTGCCCATGCCTGCTGGACCATGAATCAGCGGTAATATGAACCTTACTGACTGCCCTGTCCAACGAGGCAAAAACATTGCCTTCCACATACCGGTACAGAGCCGGAATGGCCTTCCGTGAAAAGAAATGGCGTTTTGGAACCTGCCACTGAGGCTTTCTTGTGCATCATCTTCTGTCTGGGACGACAGCCATGCAGACCAATTTGATGCAGTGTGCGGCGTATGATCTGAGCACTGAAAGGCTGACCCCCCCACCCCTTCAACGTCTGCAGCAATAATGGCAGCACTCATACATGTATTTCCCAAAGACAACCTCTGGATATGACGCATAGCACGTGCACTCAACTTCTTTGGTCGACCATGGCGATTCCTTTTCTGAGTGGAACTTGTCCTGTTAAACTGCTGTATGGTCTTGGCCACCCTGCTGCAGCTGAGTTTCAGGGTCTTGGCAATCTTCTTATAGCCTAGGCCTTTATGAGTTCTTTGCCATGAGGTGCCATGTTGAACTTCCAGTGACCAGTATGAGAGAGTGAGAGCGATAACACCAAATTTAGCACACCCGCTCCCCATTCACATCTGAGACCTTGTAACACTAATGAGTGACATGACACCTGGGGAGGGAAAATGGCTAATTGGGCCCAATTTGGACATTTTCACTTAGGGGTATATTGAATTTTTTTGAGGGGGCAGCAAATTTACACTGTTATACAAGCTGTACACTCAATAATTTACATTGTAGCAAAGTGTCATTTCTCCAGTGTTGTCACATGAAAAGATAGAATAAAATATTTACAAAAATGTGAGGGGTGTACTCACTTTTGTGAGATACTGGACTGTATATATATATATATATATATATATATATATATATATATATATATATATATATATATATATATATAGTATATATACAACAATTAAATACACCACCTGAAGTGTATTAGAAACAGTACACCACCAAATACACTGTGGATATAGGCTACAATGGATGGCAGAGTATATATATATATATATATATATATATATATATATATATATATATATATATATATCAATCAAAACAAATACGCTGCCACTAACTGAATAACCTGCCTGCTCAATCTAACTCAAACTATCTCCACACCAACAACACTACACACGGCCGCTATGTAAGCAGCTTTATATAGTGTGGGGCGTGGACTTAGTTCCCCTGAGCCATGATTGGCCAAAGGCACCCTGCCTTTGGCCAATTATGGCTCTCTTAGCAGAGCATGCTGTGATTGGCCAAAGCATGCAGGTCAGGTGCATGCTTTGGCCAATCATCAAACAGCAATGCACTGTGATCTCGCGGTGCATTATGGGGCATTCTGCGGCACTCCAATTTCCCGCTAACGCTCCATATGTTTGGCTCATTTTAGAACAAACGAACACGCGATGTTCGAGTCAAACCGCGGGCTCATCCCTAATTCTGAGTCATGGGGAAAGCAAAAGAATTGTCAAAGGATCTGCGGGAAAAGGTAGTTCAACTGTATAAAACAGGAAAGGGATATAAAAGATAAGGAATTGAGGATGCCAATCAGCAGTGTTCAAACTCTAATCAAGAAGTGGGAGGTTCTGTTGAAACCAAACTACGGTCAGGTAGACCAACTAAACTTTCAGCCACAACTGCCAGGAAAATTGTCCGGATGCAAAGAAAAACCCAGAAATAACTTCAGGTGAAATACAGGACTCTCTGAAAACATGAAGTGTGACTGTTTCAAGATGCACAATAAGATGGCACTTGAAGAAAGATGGGCTGCATGGTCGAGTCTCCAGAAGAAAGCCATTAGTCAACAAGGCCTATGATGAAAGGCACACCATTCATACTGTGAAACACGGAGGTGGATCGCTGATGTTTTTGGGATGTGTGAGCTACAACAGCACAGGAAATTTGGTCAAAATTGATGGCAAGATTAATGCAGTATGTTATCAAACAATACTGGAGGAACATTTGCATTCATCAGCCAGGAAACTGCGCATGGGACGTACTTGGACATTTCAACATGAAAATGATCCAAAACACTGGGCCAAGTCGACCTGTCATTGGCTACAGCAATATAAAGTGAAGGTTCTGGAGAGGTCATCTCAGAGCCACTTTGGGGAGATCTCAGACGTGCAGTTCATGCAAGACAGCCCAAGAATTTACAGGAGTTGGAGGCTTTTTGCCAAGAGGAATGGGCAGCTTTACCATCTGAGAAGATAAAGAGTCTCATCCACAAATACCACAAAAGACTTCAAGCTGTCATTGATGTTAAAGGGGGCAATAAGCAGTATTAAGAATTTATGTAAACTTTTGATCAGGGTCATTTGGGTAGTTTCTGTTGTGATTATGATTTAAAAAGAGTAAACACAGTTAATTGAAAATAAATGGCTTCAGCCAAGCACTAACCATGAGTGAAAGAAAAGTTTTTGTGTTATCATTCATATTCTCTGAAAAATGGCCAAGAAATCATAAACTCTGCCAGGGTATGTAAACTTATGAGCACACCTGCGTGTATGTATATATATATATATATATATATATATATATATATATATATATATATATATATATATCAGTGTACAGTAGTATATAATACAGTGAATTAAAGTGGTTAAGGGGAACCCTATGACAGAATTAAGAAAAAGCGGCATGGGGTCCCCCCCCAACATCCATACCAGGCCCTTTGGGTCTTGTTTTGATTCTTAAGGGGAACTCCACGCCAAAATAAAAAAAAACAGTGTAGGGTCCCCCCAAAATCCAAACCAGGCCCTTTGGGTCTGGCATAGATTTTAAGAGGAACTCCATGCCAAAATTAAAAAAAAATGGTGTGGGGTCCCCCCAAAATCCATACCAGACCCTTATCCGAGCAAGCAGCATGGCAGGACAGGAAAGGGGGGACGAGAAGAGGTCCTTGTCCCCATCAACATGGGGACAAGGTGCTTTGGGGGGCACCCCAAAGCACCCTCCCCATGTTGAGGGCATTTGGCCTGGTATGGTTCAGAGAAGGGGCCGCTCGCTCTTCCCCCTATCCTGTCCTCCAGGCTGCATGCTCGGATAAGGGTCTGGTATGGATTTTGGGGGGGACCCCATGCCAATTAAACAAAAATAATTAGTGTGAGCTCCCCTTAAAATCCATACCAGACATGAAGGACTTTTCTCCTTGATTTTTCATCTATATTGCCGGGAGCCAGCAATACATTACAGCCGCAAGCAAGTTTAAATTCAATTTTTTCAGAAATGTCATTTTGCTGAGGCACTGTTCTACACATCACACAGATGTGCCACTTTACAGGCAGACTAAGGGGACCCTCCGGGCACGATATTTAAAGGAATATTTCATTTTTATTCTTTCACTTTAAGTATTATTATAATCACTGCTCCTGAAAAAACTGTAGTTTTAAAAACTTTTTTTTGCATTGATACATGTCCCCTAGGGCAGTACCCAGGTCCCCATACACTTTTTATGGCAATAACTTGCATATAAGCCTTGAACCACTTCAGCCCCTGAAGTTTTTACCCCCTTCCTGACCAGAGCACTTTTTACAATTTGGCACTGCGTCGCTTTAACTGGTAATTGAGCAGTCATCCAATGCTGTACCCAAACAAAATTTGCCTCCTTTTTTCCCACAAATAGAGCTTTCTTTTGGTAGTATTTGATCACCTCTGCGGTTTTTATTGTTTGCGCTATAAACAAAAAAAGAGCGACAATTTTGAAAAACTAAATTTTTTCTTATTTTTGCTATAATAAATATCCTGCAAATTAAAAAAAAAAAAAACATTTCTTCATCATTTTAGGCCAATATATATTCTTTTACATATTGATTAGTTTGCCCAAAAGTTATAGTGTCTACAAACTATGGGAAAGATTTATGGCATTTTTATGGCATTTTTAATATTTTTTATACTAGTAATGGTGGTGATCTGCGATTTTTAGCGGTATTGCGACATTGCGACGGGCAGATCGGACACTTTTGACACATTTTTGGGACCATTAACATTTATACAGTGATCAGTGCTATAAAAATGCACTGATTACTGTGCAAATGACACTGGTAGGGAAGAGGTTAACACTAGGGGGCGATAAAGGGGTTAAATGTGTGTTCCCTCAGTGTGTTCTAACTGTACGGGGCTAGGACTGAGTAGGAGAGGATACATATCGCTGTTCCTACATGGTAGGAACAAACGACATGTCTCCGCTCCTCTGATAGCTCGGGGATTTGTGTGTTTACACACACAAATCCCCATGCTGGCGCTCATGCACGCGATCACTCGTGGCGATCGCGTCCGCTGGCCACGCGCATCGGGTCCCCCACCGTGCAGCAGGCACGGGTGTGCCCTCTGGTGGCTCTTGTAGGAACCCTGTACCCATCCGGGGTTTCACGCAGGGGAGCCATTCGGCCCCTGTAAACGGTTAAAATTAGCACTTTTAATTTTTCATGTCCGTGTCCCATAGACTTTATTAGGGTTTGCATGTTCGTGCAAACTTTTTGCCTGTTCGCATGTTGTGGTGCAATACTGGGAGAGTACCTTTCAGGGTTGTGTGCAGGTTGTGTGCACCTTGTCTTAATGTTGATGGGGAAAGGGCTTCATCCCACATCCCTGACATGGCGGATGTGGGAATCTACAGGGAGGGACTTACTGGGATCTGGAAGCCCCCTTAAAAATAAGGGGCCCCAAAATATCCTCACAGGAATGAGGAATGGGTACACCTGGTAAATTTAATCTCAAACTCTATATAATTTATAAATATGTTAAAAAGAGAGGATACCAACACCAAATCTTGGGGTAAACCACTAAAATCCTCATACCATTCAGAGTATAAAATGTTAATCACTACTCTCTGAATACAGTCTTCTAGTCAGTTTTCTATCTTACTTCTATCTTAACTTACAAACTGAATTTTCTAAGCCTGTAGACTTTACACATTAGTTCTGTATCGAAAACACTTTTGCAAAATCCAAGTATACCACGTCCACAGCCACCCCTTTGTCTACGTTTTTGCTTACCTCCTCATTAGACATGTGCGATTCGGTTCGTTCACATTCGTTTTTCAGATGAAAATGTCATTTTCGGAGATTTGGATGTATCCGATATTCCGAATGGTCAGAGTAACTAATCTGAACAAATTTGAAAAAGTTATAACAAAATTTTCAGGCTCATTCATTTTATTTGGATTCATTGAAAGAGGCGGTTGTTAAGGAGTGGGCGGCAGCTGTCCACATGCAGCTGTCAATTCCAGCAGCAGGAATCAGTAGATTCCTGCTGCTGGGATTTACACCATGACTAAAAGTCGTTTTGAATATGTACCTTAAAAATATCTGCCTTTGTGGAAAATCTATTTTTCTTGATTACTGAATCCCAAACCTTTTTCCAGCTATCATTAAAAAAATTACAAATATTGGTAATCTGTTGGATATCAAAATAAATATGCCAAAATTCAAAATGGAAATTCAATAATCAGTTTGGCACTGCATGCATGAACTACCAGTTTAAAATAAATCTACAAAGGAATGTCCTTCTAACTAGTGTTTTTGCACTTTTTACCAAATGTCATTTGAATGAATGAATGTGTAGCGATAACGTGATAACTGGGCCCTGAGTACCAGGATCTGCAATCTGTCATGTCCAGCAGACACAGCGATTGTGGGGGGGGGGGCATGCTGCGTGCTTCTAAAACCGGGGAAGGCACATGACGTACAGGTACGTGATTGTGCCCGCACGTGCCAACATTCCACAGAATATGTGTAGCGGGTGTCTCGTATCTTCCGCGACCAAGCTGGCCGCCGCAATGTACACAGGCTTTCCAGCCTTAAAGAGTGAGAGAGCTGCCTGTCAGTTCCTGCATGGGCTTTTCACCTCCCTCCCTCTCCTTACTGGTCTCACAGAGCTGTTCACTCTGCAGCCTCCCCTGTGTTCCTATTGGCAGGAGGAAAAGAGCCAATTAAAGGCACAGTTACAGGAGCCATTGAATGAGACTTTAACAAGCAGCAGCAGAAGCTGAAAAGGACCCTGGAATATGAAGTCCCAGCACAGAGCAACCTAACTGGCTCTTAAAGGGGTGGGACTACTAATTCCAGCATGCTTTGCTGGAGGAAGAGATCAGACCTGAGGGAGAGTGCTGTCTCTCAGGTGATCTCACCGCACAATTCAGGCCTCCACCGCCGGTCGGGACATCCAGCCTGAGAGAGGGGGATTCCAGGTGCACCTGCACTGATGGTGAAGTGTTCCAGTATGAGGTGACCAGTCGGGTCGTCAGGAGAGCCTGCCTGTTCCAGGATGTTCGTTTGGGCCTTGATCATAAGATTGGGTGAGGGGGCTTTTTGGCCATCTATTTCTGGGGACACTGTTGAAATAAATATTAGGTGGTTATGGATTTCCCCCCTATATTTGTAAATATGTATTAACTTGTCTATTCCTATAATTAGCTAATCTAGCAAAGCTCTGATATTGTTAATGGTGATGGTACAATAACAAGGTTAGCTATTAAAAATACACACACTGTTTAAATAAACAAGGGTCTTATTTATTTCCCAAGAAAATAGAAATGCTAACATAAAACACTAAAAGAAAAATATTACAGAGCATATGAAACAAAATAATATCAATGATACATTACGTAAGGTCGTCCTCTTTGGTCAGTATATTCGGCTGGGCTTGATGGTATGAGAGCGAATTATTTCTGGTGCTCAGCATTTTTAAACTACATTCAAACACTGCCCACACAACCCCATTGCCAGCCTATCTCCGAATTCTGACAATTCAAAATCGATAAGAGGCAGTCCTTCTAAATATCTGTCCATCTTCCAGGAAGCCTGCTGTAGTGTCCACTAAGGGCAGCATTTGTCCATTAGTCACTGCTATTTGACCCGGGTCAAATCTTCAGTGACAGCTCGTCTTTGACCTTTTGTAACTCAGTCCATCAGTCATCTTGGCAGCAGTGGCTTTTGAAGCTTTTGTTTGCAGATGTGATAATCAGGCACTTCAATCTTTATTACACCAGGAGGTCTGGAGCCCAGTGGCGTAGCGTGGGGGGTGCGAGGGGGGCCGTGGCACCGGGCGCAACATTTTAGGGGGCGCAATTCAAAGTCAGTGTGTGTCACTGTCCTAATTCCGATATACTGTGTCCCCGTGCTCCGGCCGCCATGTTTATTCTCAGGCAGAACGGCCGGCGCCCTGTGATTGGACGAAAGGGGTCATGTGCAGTGGCAGGGCTGGCCTGTCCATGATGTCGGATGGCACATGCGCACAGGTTGCTCCTGGAGTCCCGTTTTCGCCTTGTGATCTGCCGCCTCTGTCTTTTCCTCCTCCTCCTCCTCCTCTCCTACGGATCTCCAACAGTGCAGATCGATCATAGATGGAAAATAAAATGCAGGTGAGACTCCCTCGTCAGAGACAAGTCATGTTGCTGGCCTGGGGGGAGTGCACATGGTCTGGGGAGAGGAAGCAGCCAGAGAGCGAGAGTAAACAAGCAGTTAGTCATGCTGTGTAGTGGTCAGTATAGGAATACTATAGGTAGAGTGGTCAGTGTAGTGGGTATTATAGTGGACAGTGTAGTGGGTAGGGTTGCCAATCCTGATGCTGCTTCTATAGTATCCTGCCGACTTTCTCAGGCAATGCACAGGATCCTACAGGAGGAGAAGAGGTACCCGGCAGACACTGAGGACACGTGCTGGATCAGGAATGGGAGCTCCATGATCGGCCGATCAGCATGTCATTTATCACACAGACAGCTGACCGGGAACAGACCATGCAGGAGACCAGCCGCATAATCGGCTACATCCACAATACTTGGCTGGGTAAGAAAAACTGAACCGAGGAGGGAGGGGGGAGGAGGGGGGAATTCTTAGGATTCTTTGCTATCACCTCTGTGTTATATGTGATGATCGGGAGTCAGGCCCGGTGCCAGCATAATACAGTGTCCTGCAAAGAATAGTGTGTCCACTCCACAGGTCCTCCTGATATCCTGCCCACCTGCTGTCACTCTGCCTGCCCACCTCCTGTCACATTGCCCACCTCCTGTCACACTGCCTGCCCCCCTCCTGTCACACTGCCTGCCCCCCTCCCGTCATCCTGCCTACCTCCTGTCACACTGCCTGCCCCCCTGTCATCCTGCCCCCCTGTCATCCTGCCCCCTCCTGTCATCCTGCCCCCTCCTGTCATCCTGCCCCCTCCTGTCATCCTGCCCCCTCCTGTCAGACTGCCTGCCCCCCTCCTGTCATCCTGCCTACCTCCTGTCACACTGCCTGCCCCCCCTTCTGTCACACTGCCTGCCCCCCTCCCGTCATCCTGCCTATTTCCTGTCACACTGCCTGCCCCCCTCCTGTCACACTGCCTGCCCCCCTCCTGTCATCCTGCCCCCTCCTGTCACACTGCCTGCCCCCCTCCTGTCATCCTGCCCCCTCCTGTCACACTGCCTGCCCCCCTCCTGTCATCCTGCCTACCTCCTGTCACACTGCCTGCCCCCCTCCCGTCATCCTGCCTACCTCCTGTCACACTGCCTGCCCCTCTGTCATCCTGCCCCCTCCTGTCACACTGCCTGCCCCCCTCCTGTCATCCTGCCCCCTCCTGTCACACTGCCTGCCCCCCTCCTGTCATACTGCCTGCCCCCCTCCTGTCATCCTGCCTACTTCCTGTGACACTGCCTGCCCCCCTCCTGTCATCTTGCCCCCTCCTGTCATCCTGCCTACCTCCTGTCACACTGCCTGCCCCCCTCCTGTCATCTTGCCTACCTCCTGTCACACTGCCTGCCCCCCTCCCGTCATCCTGCCTACCTCCTGTCACACTGCCTGCCCCCCTGTCATCCTGCCCCCTCCTGTCACACTGCCTGCCCCCCTCCTGTCATCCTGCCCCCTCTTGTCATCCTGCCTCCCTCCTGTCATCCTGCCTACCTCCTGTCACACTGCCTGCCCCCCTGTCATCCTGCCCCCTCCTGTCACACTGCCTGCCCTCCTGTCATCCTGCCCCCTCCTATCACACTGCCTGCCCCCCTCCTGTCATCCTGCCTACCTCCTGTCACACTGCCTGCCCCCCTCCTGTCACACTGCCCCCTCCCTGCCTCCTGCATTTGTCAGGCAGGGAGGAGGTGTTATATCACCTCCTTACCACCTGTTTAAACCCCACAGCATTGCCCCGTCATTTAATGCATTGCACATGGATGCGGGGAGCCCCCATTCACTTGAATGGGCCACATTCGGCAGTCAATACTGCTCACTGAACCCAACAGTGTAGACATGTTTTGTTGCACTGTGATGCAAAACATTTTGGCTGTGGCAGGTATACATCCCCCTCTGTTGCCTTTTCAGCTTGAGGGGAATGGTTGGGTAGCAGTAAAAACACAGCTCAACCTCTAATTTTTACTGTCCCCCCAACTACAAGTGTAAATGAAGTTGCAGGGCACTCTGAAGAGTGATCCATAGTGGATCATGTTTTGAAGGTATTTTACAGGGGGTGAAGAAGCATTATGTTGCCTCCTCACCACCTGTTTTAACCCCTAAAAACCCATGCCACTGTGCTGTAGCCATGTGCATTGCACACGGTTTCAGCGCAGCCCCATTCGGGTGAAGGGGTTGAGTTAAGCAAGCGCAGTGCCGTGCTGCCCTGCACCACTAAAATGTTCGGGTTTGGCTTGAAAAAAAGGTGGCAACCCTAGTAGTGGATAGTATAGTGGACAGTGTAGTGTAGTGGTCAGCATGGTGTAGTGGACAGTGTAGTGGGTAGTGCAGTGTAGTGGGTAGTATAGTGGACAATGCGGTGTAGTGGTCAGTGCAGTGTAGTGGGTAGTGTTCAGTGTGGTATAGTAGTCAGTGTAGTGTAGTGGACAGGTAGGTAAGCTTAGTGGTCAGTGTAGGATTCAGGTATGTCAGTGTTAGTGGTCAGTATAGGAAACAGGTAGGTCAGTGTAGGAATCGGGTAGGTTAGTGTAGTGGTCAGTGTGGTGTAGTGGTCAGTGCAGGGTAGAAGTGGGTATTGGTCATGGTAGTGTAGTGGTCAGTCTAGTGTAGTTGGTAGTGTGGTGTAGTGGTCAGTGCAGCGTAGTGTAGTGAGAAGTGGTCAGTGTAGTGTGTAGTGGTCAGTGTAGTGGTCAGTGTAGAGTAGTGGGTAGTGGTCAGTGTAGGGTAGTGGTCAGTGTAGCGGGTAGTGGTCAGTGTGGTGTAGTGGTCAGCGTAGCATAGTGTAGTGAGTAGTGGTGAGTGTAGTGTAGTGAGTAGTGGTCAGTGTAGGGTAGTGGTCAGTGTAGGGTAGTGGTCAGTGTAGGGTAGTGGTCAGTGTAGGGTAGTGGTCAGTGTGGTGTGTAGTATAGTGGTTAGTGTAGTGGTGAGTGCAGTGTAGTGGTCAGTGTGGTGGTCAGTGTAGGGTAGTGGTCAGTGTAGTGAGAAGTGGTCAGTGTAGGGTAGTGGTCAGTGTAGTGTAGTGGTCAGCGTAGCGTAGTGAGTAGTGGTGAGTGTAGTGAGTAGTGGTCAGTGTAGGGTAGTGGTCAGTGTAGGGTAGTGGTCAGTGTGGTGTGTAGTATAGTGGTTAGTGTAGTGGTGAGTGCAGTGTAGTGGTCAGTGTGGTGGTCAGTGTAGGGTAGTGGTCAGTGTAGTGAGAAGTGGTCAGTGTAGGGTAGTGGTCAGTGTAGTGTAGTGGTCAGCGTAGCGTAGTGAGTAGTGGTGAGTGTAGTGAGTAGTGGTCAGTGTAGGGTAGTGGTCAGTGTAGGGTAGTGGTCAGTGTGGTGTGTAGTATAGTGGTTAGTGTAGTGGTGAGTGCAGTGTAGTGGTCAGTGTGGTGTAGTGGTCAGTATAGGAATCAGGCAGGTCAATGTAGTGGTCAGGTAGGTCAGCGTAGGAATCGGGCTGGTCAGTACTATTGTAGGAAGGGAAGGAGTGCTAAAAGTTCACAGGCTAGGGGGGCGCAAATGACTTGCCTTGCCCCGGGTGCTGACAACCCACGCTACGCCACTGCTGGAGCCAAGCTCTATTCCCATACTCCCCTGCCTGAGGCCAAGACTCTTCTTTCAGATGAAGGTTCTGATATGCATTCTTTAGTTACAAAGCGGCTAACCTGCTAAATGGCATTCCAGGCAGCCCCCAAGAGTGATGAGGCTAGGTGTATGCAGATTTCATATTCAAAAACACCTTATATTATGAAATAAAACATGTTGCTTTCCAACAACTGTATACAGACATCATTGTCTTCTCACCTTGCTGAGAGAGATCCTGCCTGCTTCACTTGATAATCTGGGCCAGTTGTGTTGTTCGGCCCTGCTATCCAGTAATTTAAGTGCACCAATGAAAGTGGCTAGCTGAAGATATCAAATCTCTGTATATGCAGTGGGTGTGTGTGGGACAGCTTATCTAGGAGGTTAAGTCATTACATGTTGATTTGAATAAAGCATTTAAAGTTGGGCCTGTGGTGTCAGGGGACAGAAGAGAGAGGCCTGACACAAAGAGGGTCATTCCTCTGCTTTCCTCCTGCCCGGACTCATAGAGCCAAGCCTGAATATAGGATTGAGCGCTATATTGCTCATAAATCTCAGTTATTGCTCACCAGTTGATTACTTGAATATATACTGTTACTGTCTGTTATTCTTACCCAAAAATTTTGCAGTAAAGACAATTTCAGTGTTTTATCATAACCTGTGTGTTTCTCATTAGTCATTGCACTTACACTATTGCCAGGTGTGCCAGAGGGGGCTGAGACTGTTATTAGGGTTGAGAGGCAGAGTAACGGACTGAACTAACTTATGCAGCTACTTCGGATGTATCGCTACATATGTATTGTAGCAGGTCAGCAAGTGGTTAATGTAGCACTAAGGGCCGGTTCACACTGCTGCGTGGTATGAGATCGCATGTGATTCGCACCACACTGCAGTGCAAATCACATGCAATGTCCATGTGATGCGAATTCAGACATACAGATAGTATAGCCGAATTCACATTGCATTCGGTCCAAACTCACACAGAACCCTTTTTTTGGTCCGCAGCAGAATCGGATCGCAGGGGTGATAATATTTGGTGCCTGCTCTGTTCCAGTGTCTGGTGATTTTGAGCAGCCAGTAAAATACTAGTGACTACCAGTGGGTCGGTCGGGTCAATTGCCCACCCCCCGTTGGTCGGTCGGCCCTGCAATGACCCCGTCAAGCGGGCAGCTCTTTCCTCCGGGTGATGGGCTTTTCGTGTGTCTCCTCATGGTGGCTGTGCATCTCCTCTTAGGAGGCCAATAGGATTGCCTGTCCTTTTAGCCAATCCGGTGATGGGTCTCAGGACCCGCTTCCTGATTGGCCGGGAGGAGAATCAGTGTGACAATAGCAAATATTCATACTCTGCGCCCCGAGCCCACTCTTTTTTGAAGCCTATTAGAGCCTGAGGCTCTAATCATGTGCTTAAAAAAAACCCATTTTCATATTTGAGTGCTGTCACACTTTGATTGACAATTGCTTAGTCATGCAATACTGTACCCAAATAACATTTTAGAGCTTTTTTTTGGTGGTATTTAATCCCCACTAGGTTTTTAATGTTTTGCTAAATAAAAAAAAAGGCATTATTCTTTCTTAGTTTCTGTTCTAAAATTTTGCAATTAGAGTGTCACTAAACCCAGATCATAAAAAAGATCAATATATACCGATATCTATAATATTAAATGCTATTCATACTCACTGTGAGATTTGTTTTCTGTATTCTGGAAAAAAAATGGTTGTTCCTGCTGTTCTCTATCTCCACCTTCTGTCCATGTACCCAATTCAGCTAGGGATTTTGCAGCTGTGGTGGCAACTCTGCACATGCTCAGTTTTTAGTGAGTTTCTATGCTGAGCATTTCCTCCCTGATCACATCTGAGCAGCCCATGTGACTATAGAGTCACACGTGTGGGTGTATACACAGTGCTAAATGACAGCCCACTCCCTCCCTCCTCCTCCATGCTCACTAACCAGCTACACTCAATGGAGGTTGGATATTACATGTAGATTAATGGAGGCTTTGCCTCCCTTGACCCTCCCTCAGGCTGAAGGGGCATGACACAGCCTGTGACTGCCAGAAATCTGCCCACACCAAGTTTGTTTCAGAAAATAATAACATTTTGATTTTGAATATATATTTGTATGCCAGTTTAAAACAGTTTATTGATATTATTTATTTATTTTCACTCTGTATTCCAAAGGCTGTGTTTTTTTTAATTTGAACACATGACCAACTGCAGTGGACTAGAAGCTCCTCCTGCTTTTGTTTCCCTGCAGACAGGCTGGGAAAGATCTGGGTCATGTGACAACTGTATAACAATTAGGAAAAAAAACATACAGAAATAGAAGGGACAATGTAAAATAAACCATGTGTTTAGTATCACTTTAAGTAATGTTTCTTCATTTCTTTTTGCATTTCAGGGCATCTTAAAGTAGAGGGCTCCTGTAGGAGGTAAATTGCCTAATGGCACCTAATACGTCTTTGTTCCTCAGACTGTAAACAAATGGATTGAGCATTGGGACAACAGCCACATACAGCATTGAGATTAAGTTGTCTTGTTCTTTAGAGTGATCAGATTCAGGTTTTATATAAACAAACAGAATTGGTCCATAAAATAATATAACAGTGGTAAGATGAGAAGTACAACTAGAAAAAGCTTTAAGACGTCCTTCAGAAGTACGAATCTTCAGTATAGTCCTCATGATTTTCACATATGAGATTATAGTGAGTGAGAATGGAACACATGCTATCAGAATATCCTGGAATAACATAAATATTTCCCTGCTTTTTGTATCACTAGATGAGAGGGCAGTGAGTGTTTTCAGATCACAGAAAAAATGGTTAATTGTGTGGGAATTGCAAAATGAAAGAATAGATGTCAGCAGAGTCAACAGCAAGGAGTTCAGAGCAGATATAAGCCAGCAGAAGAGTGCTATTGTGATACAAACATTCTTGTTCATTATCATAGTGTATTGTAAGGGCTTACAAACCGCTACATAGCGATCATAAGCCATGGAGGTCAACACAAAAATATCACAGATAGCACAAAATGTAAAGAAATACAACTGAGTGATACAATCATGAAAAGAGATTCGGTTGTCCTGGGTTATTGTAATAGACAAGAGTTTGGGGAGAGTGGTTGAGACATATGTAACATCCACCAATGAAAGGTTACATAGGAAGAAATACATTGGGGTGTGAAGCACAGACATCAAAGAGATAAGTGTAATAATTATCAGGTTCCCCAAAATGGTCAGAAGGTACATAGTTAAGACTCCAACAAAAAGTGTAAGTTGTCCTGTTTTTGATGTAATGAAACCCAAGATGTGGAATTCTTTTAAAGTGGTGTTTGGACATTCATCCATTTTATCTGTCAGGAAAAAACATATATCACATATAATTGGTTATTGTATAGATTGCATAGATTTTTTTCTATGTGTGTGTTCACATATGTGTACTTTATAAATCACTATCACTCCCATGTTCTTCTTCCTTCTGAAGTACCTGGTTGATCCTACTAGTCACCTATGTTCCTCGTTCTAACGTGAGCACACAAAGCACAAAAGCTGATTTGTGCTTGCATGGTCAGTTTCCATCCTTTGGCTGGCTATTCAGAGGTACAGGACACTATTCAGACACAGAGCATGCCAGTATTGGGTGGTTTGTTCAGCCACCATGCCCCCTGGCCAAACACAGTCTGCCTCTTGAACAAGCCCCCTGCTTGAGCACAGCCTGCATCTAGCCTCAGGCTGAACAGACTATGAAATACTGTGTACTGTGTGTCTGCACTGTGTCCTGTACCCAGCCACCCATTATCAGGAACAAAAGATGCATGGTCACATAACAGAACTTCTGAAACTAAGCAAAAAGCAGTTATGGTACTTATACATAACTATAATTTAATTAGAAAGTGTCACTGTCTATATTGCATGTTCACAACTACTTTACAGCTGATGTTTAGTATATATTTTTTTGGGAAACAGTTGCATACACATTAGTTATGTGATATGTATCCCCTTACCTGACGGCTTTGGCTTCTGCTCAAAATCCCCTCTGATGTGCCTCTTTAGAGCCAACATAGGCTGTCCTAAGTGACTGTCTTCTGGTGCTAACTGCAGCTGCTGTGACAGAGAAAAGTTGTGCTATATATCTGCCCTACTCTGCTTTTCCGCCATTCACAGAACTTATATTACTACAGTCTTACAATGGAGGAGGGTCTCTGAGTGGTCAGTGGAGCAGTTGAATGACAGAATTCCACCACCCATGTACGGAATATGAAGCATTGTAGGACTCTAATAATATAAGTTCTGTGAATGGCGGAGAGGACAGAAAAGAGTGGGTGAGCGGCTCAACTTCTCTTAGTAGCAGCGGCTGTAGTTACTTCTAGAAGACAGCCGAGAAGGACAGTATCCAGGGGGCTGTGAGGAAGCACTACACCAGGGGTCTCCAGCTGTTGCAAAACTACAAGTCCCATCATGCCTCTGTATGTGGGAGTCATGCTTGTAACTGTCAACCTTGCAATGCCTCATGGGACTTGCAGTTTTGCAACAGCTGGAGGGCCACCAGATTGAGACCCCTGCACTACGGGGATGATGTTTAGCATGGTAGCCACCTGACCCCCCCCCCCAAAAAAAAAAGACAACTTTATGTATGCCAGGGGAAAAAAAAACAAAATAAATAAAATCATTTTCAGGGTATCTCTCTATTGTATAAGGATAAGAACAATAAGGATAGGAAGTCATTCCAAAAACATGTTATATATAAAAAAAAAGGAAATAAAGCTTTAAAAATGCTGCAAGTATAGAAAAATGCCCTTCTATCTTCCAGAAATCCAGTAAGCTCCTAAATTCTAATTTGAGCTGACAACACAATGCCTTTGCTTCAGTGAAAATTCAACCAACAGTGTAAGCCCTGTCCACTGAACTACAGAATCCCACCTGTTCCCCACCCCTCTCTGTCTCATTCTACATGTTTACATTGATTTATTTCCCAACAAAGCAGTGCTGCTACCTTGACTCCCAAACGTCTGCTCACGCATGTTGTGTAAGAAAAGAACTTTTGAGAGATGTAAACCTGGAGTATGTCCACATTATAAGGAACAAAGCTCCCATCAACTGACACTACAACATTTTTACAAGCCCAGTGAGGATATCACAAGGAATGTAATAAAAACTAAAACTGTTAAATGTTTCTCTTTAGAGGGGAAAAGGGAGGTTAGGGGAACATTTTAGACATTTATGGACATACACTTTACGCTATGTCATGCCTTTTTATTGGGTCAGTTCTCCCAAAGCAGATATTTCTGTTTTGAATGGATACCTGTGGACAGCATATAACCAGTTGGTTTCTTATATTTTTGGGCAATCCAGTGGTAAGATTTCTAGACTTGGTTTACTAATATTACTAAGAGTTGTTGCATATGTTATGTGTATATGTGCATACATCTCAATCAGGGTGGGGGGGTTGGAGACGGAGTAGATCGGCTGTCTCCTTTTTCATCCCATGCAAGAGAGGAGAAAGGGATAACTGTCAATGACGGCTCTGAACTGTATAAGAGTGACACGCTCTCAGCTCACAGACCTGCTGGGGAGGCAGATGGCATTGATCGATGAGCACTGATAGGAGGCACTAATGAGCACTGATAGGTGGGATTGATAAACACTGATAGGCTGCACTGATGGTCACTGATTGACAGCATTGATGGGCACTGATAGATGGCATTGATGATCACTGATAGGTGGCATTGATGGGCACTGATAGGCAGCATTGATGGGCACTGATAGGCGGCATTAATGAGCACTGATAGGCAGCATTGATGGGCACTGATAGGCAGCATTGATAGGCACTGATAGGTGGCATTGATGGGCACTGATAGGCAGCATTGATGGGCACCGATTGGCAGCATGATGGGTACTGATAAGCGTCATGGATAGTCACCTATAGGCAACATTGATTGGCACTGATAGGCAGCATTGATGAGCACTGATAGGTGGCACTGATGGGCACTGATAAGCGGCATGGATGGGTACTGATAGGTGGCACTGATAGGCACTGATAGGCAGCATTGATAAGCACTGATAGGTGGCAATTATAGGCAGAATTAATGGGCACTGATGGGCGGAATTAATGGGCACTAATAGGGGGCACTGAAATGCAGTACATGATAGGCGGCATTGATGAGCGATGATAGGTGGCACTGATGGACGCTGATAGGCGGCATTGAAATGCAGTACTGATAGGCGGCATTGATAAACACTGATAGGCTGCACTGATAATCAGTGTAAACAATTTACTAACATTCTTGCCGTTTAATGGCTCTCCTTTCCTCACACAGACACAGCATGGGAGGAAAGGGCTGCTGATAACCAGCAAGTCTGTTTACATGTGATCAGCTGATCACATGGTAAGGGGGCCGCTGTGATTGCACTGGATGCACGTCCCAGGGGAAACGCGGGAGGCAGGGTTCCAGGAGGATGTCCATGGACGCCCTCCCAATATTGGAAGCCTGGGGCTCTGATGGAAGGGGGTCAGGGGGGCAATCATGGTTTCTTGCACAGGGGCCCTGAAGGTTTTAGTTACGCCTCTGCTGTGTGGATATAAATTCTGGGGTATTTTCATGACACTCATTAGAACCAAAGAAGTGGCTTGGATAAACTACAAAATAATATTACTACACCACCCCTAAATATACGTTGATGAGCTTAAGCTGTATATAAACTGCAACAATGAACTTTTCTTACTTGCTCCCTTTTGGTCTGGTAAATATACCTGTTAAGTGTTTTGTAACATCTTTTAATAAAAATGTTTTCAAAAAGTTAAAAAAAGAATTAGTTGATCCTGCTGAACCTCCCAACCTTCTGTGCTTTCTTCCTGTGCTGCACTGTGCATTATGTTCCCAGCAAAGGTTGTGGACTAAATTTAAGTTAAAATAAATTGGATACAACAATTCTAATTTAGATTGTTCAGCCACCATGTCCTTATATGCTTCTTACTATACTGTCAATTTTTTCAGAAACGTTTTTAAATATCGCCTATGATTGTTTAAAGTATGTTTTTTTTTAAAACTCTGTACATCCATCAATTGTATTACTTTGTAATACAATTCTTTACTTATGGGAAACTTGTCCAACACCTTTAAAAAATATTAACAGAATTTTGATAACGCAAAAAAGTTATGTATGATGTATACATGTATGCTACATGTTGCTCTTCAAGAAAAACTTTATTGTGAAAAAAAAATTGAATCATAGATACAACAATTCTATTTTATAGAAAGCAATGACTTTAGGCCATATTTTTAAAAAAAGTCACAAATAGTATAGTATATATTAAAAATCAAACACTGTAAATGTATGTTTATAAAGCATGAACAAGATGATCAAAAATATTTATTTGAAATATGCATATACATTTTTAATAAAATAAATAGCAATATAAAAATGTTATTACGTAGACACATAAATATATGTAAAAAGGTAGTTCAATGTTTCAGCTGTTGGAAATCTGTAACAACTGATTAGTAAAAATAAATATAAAGTAAGAATTCAGGTAGAATCATATTCAGGATTTATAAGGGTATTTTTTAAGGAAGGCTTGCTAGGATTATATACTAGATTCTATCCTTATGGGAATTAATCAACAGATTATTTCAGTCTCAGATCAATTAGTATAAATAAATAAATAACCTCATACCTGTTTTCAGTTGAGATTTTTTAAATAGAGGAGACAATGCTTCTTTTTATTTTAAAAGAAGTTTACTGATTAATTACCAGATTAATAATCATGAAAATGATTATGACGGTAATGCTAACCAATTTGCTTGTCTAAACAATTTTACATTTTTTAGGACATATAAGGATTTTATTTGGTACGCTGTTATAATCAATTCTATTCTTATATTTTATTATAAGCTAACAAATGGATCAAAATGGTTTGAAAAATTCAGCTAAAGTTTCACAACAATATATTTACAATTTACTTTTTTATTGTCTTAAATAAATAAAGGCACAATGATAACTAATCTGGCAAGTTTGAAATAAAAAAAAACACACACGATCACTATAATAGCATATCTCATTGGCTACATATAGTTAGTAAGATTGAATAAAGACACTAGTCCATCGAGTTCAACCTGAGCGAGTGTGGGTGCGTGTCTAGAATTATCCCTATTTTTATTTAAGGTACCCATATAGCGCTGTGTCAATTTTTACGCAGCGCTCCATACATATATCACACACTCACATCGGTCTCTACCCTCAAGGAGCCCACAATCCAAGGTCCCTAACATTCATATACTAGGGCCAATTTTGGACAGAAGCCAATTAACCTACCAGCATGTCTTTGGAGTGTGGGAAGAGACCTGAGTACCTGGAGGAAACCCACGCAGGCACAGGGAGAACATGCAAACTCCAGGCAGGGAGTGTCGTGGTTGGGATTTGAACCAGCGACCCTTCTTACTGCTAGGCGAGAGTGCTACTCACTACACCACTGTGCTGCCCAAATAGGGCATAATAGGACATAATAGGGGACTACTAACAGTGGTTCCTGATTGTATGAACCACCACTGTCTCTAAGTTTTTCTCAACTTAACAACTGAACTCACCTGTGCCAATCTTCACATCTTTATAAGGAATGTACTATCTAAACAAAAAGTGTCCCCCCCCACTTCCACAAACTATCTATTTAACTATGAGCACTTCTTCTGCATTTAAAATATTTTTTATTATAATTTTAAAATAAATTCATATATAATACATAAACATCTAAAACCACACTCTGTACAGCATAAACAACTGTGTGATGCATTGCCAATTAGGTTTGCTCCAGCTCTTTCTGTTTCAATATTGTTTTTTTATTGAATAAACATTAAAACACATTCAATATTTTTTTTAAATGAATAAACATTAAAACACAAAGTTATATAAGTGTGTCATTGTTCAGTTACACAGAGGTATGCATCTGAATATTCCACAAAGGGTTAGGGTTGTAACGTGTAACATACTCCAAAAGGTAAACTTAAGTGGAGTTCCACCCACTTTTACAACTCTTCACCATCCCTCACTAAACTGTGCACTGTAAACAAATTGAATATTTTTTAATTTTTTTTCTCAGCACCTACTGTATATCTGTTGTATTCATTTTTCACTTCCTCCTCCCTGGCCGTGGCCCATCGCATCATTTCCTGTTTGCAATGCCTTCTGGGAAGGGGTGGCAACCTCCTCTGACACTGCCGTTGCTATGGAAACCTGACCTGAAACCTATTACACTGCTTGTGCTGCACTAAGCATGTGCGAGATCTGCAAGGATGAGATCCAGGAAGAAATACAGTCTGGCTTCAGATGCCCACACTTAAGATGGCCACTGCCTGCTGTAAGTTTATAAAATAACAAACTACTGCTCTAAACTAACAAAACAGACCTTAGTTTACAGACTAACTTTACTAGAATACATGAAGCTTGTGTATTATAGGGGTATTTTTATTTGAAAAGTATAATTGTGGAACACCACTTTACATCATGACCTTTAATGTTTAAAAATTAGACACATTCTGGGAGAGAGGAGCATACCACCATCTATGCAAGCATTTAACTTGCCACAGGCATGAAATGTATAACCATATGAGTAATCACTATATTATAAAAGAGCAGGACATTGTTCATTTTTTATCCATTAATTAAGGCATTCCTGAATTATGACTCCAGACACTTGTTCCCTGAAAGGTCTTAATTTTGGATGGGAATTAAATGTATTGATGCCTTAAAAAATGTGTATGTTGTGTATTGTTTGAGAAAGGACTATTTTAACCTGAAACACATAGCATTATGGTTTTGCTTTTAAAAGTGCTCCAAAAAGTATGGGTTTACAGTATCTTCACACAAGTGCCTGTTTTATTTGGCAGGTACAGTGGGGACGGAAAGTATTCAGATCCCCTTAAATTTTTCACTCTTTGTTATATTGCAGCCATTTGCTAAAATCATTTAAGTTAATTTTTTTTTCCTCATTAATTTACACACAGCACCCCATATTGACAGAAAAACACAGAATTGTTGACATTTTTGCAGATTTATTAAAAAAGAAAAACTGAAATATCACATGGTCCTAAGTTTTCAGACCCTTTGCTGTGACACTCATATATTTAACTCAGGTGCTGTCCATTTCTTCTGATCATCCTTGAGATGGTTCTACACCTTCATTTGAGTCCAGCTCTGTTTGATTATACTGATTGGACTTGATTAGGAAAGCCACACACCTGTCTATATAAGACCTTACAGCTCACAGTGCATGTCAGAGCAAATGAGAATCATGAGGTCAAAGGAACTGCCTGAAGAGCTCAGAGACAGAATTGTGGCAAGGCACAGATCTGGCCAAGGTTACAAAAAAATTTCTGCTGCACTTAAGGTTCCTAAGAGCACAGTGGCCTCCATAATCCTTAAATGGAAGACGTTTGGGATGACCAGAACCCTTCCTAGAGCTGGCCAAACTGAGCTATTGGGGGGAGAAGAGCCTTGGTGAGAGAGGTAAAGAAGAACCCAAAGATCACTGTGGCTGAGCTCCAGAGATGCAGTCGGGAGATGGGAGAAGGTTGTAGAAAGTCAACCATCACTGCAGCCTTCCACCAGTCGGGGCTTTATGGCAGAGTGGTCCGACGGAAGCCTCTCCTCGGTGCAAGACACATGAAAGCCTGTATGGAGTTTGTTAAAAAAACACCTGAAGGACTCCAAGATGGTGAGAAATAAGATTCTCTGGTCTGATGAGACCAAGATAGAACTTTTTGGCCTTAATTCTAAGTGGTATGTGTGGAGAAAACCAGGCACTGCTCATCACCTGTCCAATACAGTCCCAGCAGTGAAGCATGGTGGTGGCAGCATCATGCTGTGGGGGTGTTTTTCAGCTGCAGGGATAGGACGACTGATTGAAATTGAGGGAAAGATGAATGAGGCCAAGTACAGGGATATCCTGGACGAAAACCTTCTCCAGAGTGCTCAAGACCTCAAACTGGGTCGAAGGTTTACCTTCCAACAAGACAATGACCCTAAGCACACAGCTAAAGTAATAACAAGACAATGACCCTAAGCACACAGCTAAAGTAATAAAGGAGTGGCTTCACAAAAACTCTGTGACTGTTCTTGAATGGCCCAGCCAGAGTCTGACTTAAACCCAATTGAGCATCTCTGGAGAGACCTAAAAATGACTGTCCACCAACATTTACCATCCAACCTGACAGAACTGGAGAGGATCTGCAAGGAGGAATGGCAGAGGATCCCCAAATCCAGGTGTGAAAAACTTGTTGCATCTTTCCCAAAAAGACTCATTGCTGTATTAGAACTAAATACTGAGCAAAGGGTCTGAATACTTAGGACCATGTGATATTTCAGTTTTTCTTTTTTAATAAATCTGCAAAAATGTCAACAATTCTGTGTTTTTCTGTTAATATGGGGTGCTGTGTGTACATTATTGAGGAAAAAATTAACTTAAATGATTTTAGCAAATGGCTGCAATATAACAAAGAGTGAAAAATTTAAGAGGGTCTGAATACTTTCCGTCCCCACTGTATTTTTTTGAAGTAATGCATTCTGTTGTGCATTATTACTTCATTCACATTTTACAACAGTATTGCATATGATGTACAGATATATATACAGTATCTCACAAAAGTAAGTACACCCCTCACATTTTTGTAAATATTTTATTATATCTTTTCATGTGACAACACTGAAGAAGTGACACTTTTCTACAATGTAAAGTAGTGAGCGTACAGCTTGTATAACAGTGTAAATTTGCTGTCCCCTCAAAATAACTCAACACACAGCCTTTAATGTCTAAACCCCTGGCAACAAAAGTGAGTACACTCCTAAGTGAAAATGTCCAAATTGGGCCCCATTAGCCATTTTTTCTCAATGGTGTCATGTGACTCATTAGTGAAAGTGGAAACTCCTGCGCTGTCGGGGGGGGGGGCTATGCTAAAAGGACACTGCTGCAACACCTAAGTACTGATCCAAGGCAGGACAAATGGGACAAAAGTGGGGGAAGATGGTAGTTGCGCTGTGATGAAGGGGGGGGGGAGGGAAGCTACAAAGATGACTAAAGTGGCAAAGTGAACTAAAAAAGCAGAAACGGGCCAATGCATGAATAGATCCTACATGCTAAAAGAACATGGTGGGGATGCAGTGCAGTGCAACGTAGCTGATCAACATGACATGTTGCGGGCAGACAAAGCCTAATATATAAAGGTAATCGTGAAACAGTGACTGCTTGAATATTACAAAACAAAAATGCATATACCAACACAAATAGGGTGAATAATGACACGATGCAAAAAAAAAAAAAAAATATATATATATAATGCAAGAAAAATATATGTGGGCTAGTGCCCCATTAGCAAAAACGTGCCAGATCCTGGTGAACTACAAGTGACAAATCCCTAGGACAAACATGAATATTAGTTCTATCATCCAGTCCAAAAAGCAAAAAACACGTGATGAGAAACACAAAACAAGTCCAATCGTGAAGGGAGGGGGGATCTTCAGTGAGGACACCTCCGTGTTTGCAGGCTGCTTACCTTACAGCTGTAAGGTGTACAGCCTGTGTTGCAAATGACCCGCAGGTGTAGACGTTCCGTGTATACAGGCAGTGACAATGATGAACATGCCAAGCGAAATATAAAAAATAAAAAGTATACAGCATGTAAAATAACTCTGCAACGACCACAGTGGAGGGGGGGCAAGACACACACAGGGGGAGGTTGCACTCACTTTCATGAACTGAGTGTGGGCATCAATCCACGAGCGCCGAGCTCGTATGCCTCCAGGAGTGTCACCAATCTGGAATCTGTCCCCGTGCCTGGAAACTGGAATATGTCCCCGTGCCTCTCTCCTCAGTGTTCGTCAGGTAGAGTAGTGATGTACAGTGTGAGGGGGAAAGAGACGCACATAGCGTGATCCCATATAAAAGGTATATTTATTTAATAAAACAAGTCCAATCAACTTACATTTAAAACAATGCTGCAGTGTGTAGTAACTACGAGCGCCGAGCTCGTCTCCTGTTGTTTGTCTATGGCATCGTCCCGTGCTCCAATCCTAATGCATATCGTCACGTCACGTGACTTCGAAGAAGTCACGTGACGTGACGATATGCATTAGGATTGGAGCACGGGACACTGCCATAGACAAACAACAGGAGACGAGCTCGGCGCTCGTAGTTACTACACACTGCAGCATTGTTTTAAATGTAAGTTGATTGGACTTGTTTTATTAAATAAATATACCTTTTATATGGGATCACGCTATGTGCGTCTCTTTCCCCCTCACACTGTACATCACTACTCTACCTGACGAACACTAGATTTACTATGAACATAAAAACAACCAGCTGGCAAAGTGGTACCTGAGCCTCTTATTCCATCTTGCAGCACAGGTGATGTCAGTGATGAGCGGGTACTTGTGCTGTGCTATGCTGTCATGTGATGTGCTCCGGGCCTTCCAGCCTGGAAACCTGCTCCGCTCCGCTCCCTAACCCATGCACTGCTCTGGCTTTGCCCCACAAACCATGCCCACCCCTTTCCGCTCCAAACCAAGGCCGCTTGTCCCGCTCCCCAGAACTAATGTACACAGGAGCAGGAGTAGAGGAGGTGACACAGACACTGTATGCTGGTCTGGAGACTGGAGGCAGAGACTGTACCGTTCCGGCCGGCGGCTGCAACACTGAGGCTGAGAGCTAATGCCATTACCGGGCAGCAATTAGCGATACTTCTCTTCTTCTTACACACACAGATACAGTGACGTCACTAGGGTTGGTGTCACCCAGTGTGGTAAAACATGGTGTCACCCCCTCCACCAACTATAGCCGTCCCTCAGTACAGACCCCCCTCCACTAAGTATAGACCCCCTCCATCAGTACAGACCCCCCAGGACAATCCACTCCCCCTCCATCAGTAAAGACCCCCCTCAGGACAAACCACCCCTCCATCAGTACAGACCCCCCTCCATCCTTACAGACCCCCCTCAAAATAAACCCTCCCTTCATCATTACAGACCCCCCTCAAGATAAACCACCCTCCATCAGTACAGACCCCCCCAGGATAAACCCCCCTCCATCAGTACAGACCCCCCTCTATCAGTACAGACCCCCCTCGGAAACCCCCCGTTCATCAGAACAGACCCCCCTCAGGATAAACCACCCCTCCATCAGTACAGACCGCCCTCAGTATAAACCCCCCTCCATCAGTACAGACCGCCTTCATGATAAACCCCCCTCCATCAGTTTAGACCCTCCTCAAGATAAACCCCCCTCCTCCATCAGTGCAGACCCCCCTCAGGATAAACCACCTCCATCCCCCTCCATCAGTGCAGATCCCCCTCAGGATAAACCCCAATCCATCAGTACAGACCCCCCTCAGGATAAACCATCCCACTCCACCTCCATATGTGCAGACCACCCTCAGGATAACCCCCCCATCAGTACAGTCCACCCTCAGGATAACCCCCCCTTCATCAGTACAGACCCCCCAGGGTAAACCACCCCCTCTCCATCACTACAGACCCCCTCAGGATCAACCACCCCCCCTCCATCAGTGCAGACCCCCCTCAGGAGAAACCACCCACCTCCCCCTCCATCGGTGCAGACCCCCCTCAGGATAAACCACCACCATCAGTACAGACCCTCCCAGGATAAACAACCCCCCCTCTATCAGTACAAACCCCCCTCAGGATAACCGCCCCTCCATCAGTGCAGACCCCCTTCAGGATAAACCACCCCCTCCCTCTCCATCAGTACAGACCCCCCTCATGCACCTGGGTGGTGGGCAGAAGAGGATTTAGTGTGCAGCAACCCGGAGAGTTGCTTGCTCAGACTGTCACTCTCCGGGCAGCACGTTTGTGTATGGTGAATGGAGCCAAGGCAGCCGCAGTAGGAGTGTGAGTGAGAAGTCACACTCAGGGTTAGCGTGATGCCGACATGTTCTGGCTGAAAAGCCCTGCCTCCAGGACCCTCCGCCACACTCGGGGTGGTGTCCCGCACCCACCCCCCAGCGACGCTGCTGCACACATACTATATTCCTGGCCAGTTGGCAGCGGGACATATAGAGGTGGTGGCAGGGCCGCTGTGACAGCCGTCCCTGCTCAAACTTCTGCCTGGGTCCTAGGCCAGCCCTGGATGCACTATGTACAGAGTTCAGGGTTAAGAGGTGCAATGCGTACCAAGTGCAGGGTTGAGAGGTACACTTCGCACCGAGTGCAGGGTTGAGAGGTGCGCTATGTACCCAGTGCGGGGTTGAGGGGTGCATTATGTAATGAGTCCAGGGCTGTGAGATGTGCTGTGTACTCCCAAGTTCTCGCCTAGTACAGAGCTCACCCCCTTCCCCCATTCCAATACAGAGTTCTCTTTCCCACACATCTTCTAAAAGAGTGGGGCTGCTGCAAAAGAGCAGCTACAACTTACCCACCACTGCCAGCAGCCTATGGATAAGGAGCTTCTGCTGTTGAGCTGGCAAGATCCTCTTCTTTTCCCGATCCCTCTCCTTGAAAGGCACTTTTATGTGGCCGCCCAGTGTGCACCAAACCAGCGGCTTGCCCCCCCTCCTCGCCTGAGCTGAGCGGACTGAACCCGACCTGCCCCCCCACCTGAGCCAAATCTGGCCCGCCTCGCCGTCTGAGTGGACCCGCCCCCTGCCCAAGTTGAGCCAGCTGGCCCGCCGCCCCAGCCGAGCCAAACCGGCCCACTTCCCTGCCCTTAGCCGAATGGACCAGCCCCCTGGCCGAGCTGGAACACTCGCCCGCAACGTATTTCCATGTATCTCATCTAATGTGAGCAGGTGAGTGGAAATTTTGAGGGCTGTTGTATGGCTAGCATTACATGTCTGCCTGCCCATAAGGATTTTCTGTTTTCATGATCTTTTTTAGCATTCCTGATAAAACTTGTTTGACCCCCAGAAACAGAAAAGCATGGGTCTGCTATGCAAACAAGTTCAGCAACAGTAAAAAACAATAAATACAACTCAGCACTAAACAAGTAAACAAAAACAAAAAGAGGGAAAAAAATCTAATCCAAGGTAAAAGAGAACACAGGCCTCAGTGCAGGAAAGTATAAGCAGCTAAAGTGTGGGGTGCAATAAGCAGGGCAGGTCAGGGGAGTTCATAAGCTGGGATGGAGCAGAGGAAGCCAGGGGAGCAGAAGTCCAGCAGAAGAAAACGGCAGAAGAAAACGGAGACTGTAAATAAACAGATGCAGCAAATGTAAGAAAGAAATGTGTATGAAGAGGAGGAGCCAGCACTGCTACAGCATGCTGCTGTGAACTTCTTCCACACTCATTTTACAGCTGCTCTGAAGCTTTATATTGTGTATGCTGCCCACTGGGTCTCCCTTCCTGCCCATCTACAACAATGGCACTCACTCACCTGTCTGCTTCTCTCTCCAGCTTCCCCCCTGCAGCTCACCAGCAGGATGCCTGTAACGCCTTTTTTTGTGGCTTCAAAATGCAAGGAGTATTGGGCAGGGAGGCTAGCAGGTGTCGTAGGGTGGCTACAGGTTGGTGTAAACACAGGAAGGGTTTAGAGGGACCTGGGCAATGTCTGCGATTGGAGGAGAGACGGCGGAGGGCTGACGGAGGAGTGGGCAGCTTATTTCCACTCGCCTAATGTGAGCACACAAGTGGAAATTTGAGGGCTGATGTACCCCATGCTCATTCACATGGGGGAAGGGGCATTTCCTGGGTATCCCCTTATTGTTAAAGGTGGTTTCCAGATTTGGATTAGCCCACCACCTGAAGACTCTCACTACCGCTGGGAAAGAGTTGTGACAAAGAGGTCTTTGTCCTCATCAACATGGGGACAAGCTGCTTTGCCAGTGGGTCCCCCCAGCAGAGCACCCACCCAGTATGTTGAGGGCATGTGGCCTAGTATATTTCAGGAGGGGGGGCTTTTGTGCCCTTTCTTTCTTGGCCAGCCAGGGTCTGGTATGAATTTTTAGAGGAAGCATTTTCTTTTTTTATTTGTGTGGCGGCCCCTTAGAACTCATATTGGACCCAATGCATCTTGTATGGATTACCTTGGGGATCTCACTCATTTTTTAAGTGCGGTGCCCCTATAACCACTTACCCACTGGGCACTTAAAGTGGGGTTCCTCCCAAATTTTGAACATTATCTCTATGCATTCTCTTCCTTGCCTAGATGCTGACATGCTGTGTAAAAAAATTTAAATCGCCGTAATTACCTTTTTTTTCTAATCTTCTTAGCACTTCCTGGTTTTCCTCCCATGGGAGTAGGCGTGTTTCTAGCCTCTCCCAGACCTCCCACAGTCCCCTGGGAGCTAGTCTCAGGCTTCCCAGCATGCATTGTGCAACAGCGTCATCACAACATCTCGGTGAATGCTGGGAGCACAGCATTCACCGCATCCAGGAAATACATGCTTGTGGGCTTCAAATGCCCACAATGAAGATGGAAACCGCCTTCAGTGAATTTTATAAGTTATTCTTTACAACGAAATCGGACACAGGCGAACTTATTACACAGAACATGTGAGTAGATAATCATGAGAAGAAAAGTTTGTGAATGAACTCCAAAAAAAAAAAAGATAGATAGGTGGACCCCCGCTTTAAACCCCCTTCCTAACCAGACCAATTTTCAGCTTTCGGTGCTCTCACATTTTGAATGACAATTACTCAGTCATGCAACACTGTACCTATATGAAATTTTTGTCCGTACTCGTCCGTACTCGAGTTCGTGCTGTGCAGGGGCTTGGTGTTGGAGTTCTTGCTTTGACCTAAGTCCAGTCCACAGGGCGAGGAGGAGTTCATGAACGAAGAATTGGTTAGTCCAGCGTGACCAATTCTCGCATATGCCTTTGTTGTGGGAGATCCGTGAGAATAATCCTGATGATTTCAGGAATTATCTCCGGATGACGGACCCCGTTTTTCACCATTTGTTGGCTTTGCTGTCCCCTTATATTATGAAGCAGGACACCTGCATGCGGCAAGCCATCACTCCAGAACAAGGCTAGTCACCACCTTGCGTTACTTGGCGATGGGGAGAAGTCTGCAGGACATCAAGTTCTCAGCTGATATCTCCCCCCAGGCTCTGGGGATCAATGTTCCAGAGACCTTTTCTGTCATTATACAGGTCCTGCTGAAGGACTACATTAAGGTAAGTTTTCTCCTTTAAAATCACATTCTATGTATTTAATGTTGCTAATGTATTGTATTTATTTCATCATTCCCTAATTACCATGATTGTAATATGCTGTGAATGTCCTCTTTGTCCTCATGCATGCTGGAAGCTTTTAATGCTCCTTTTTTGTCCTTCATGCATATTTGCCTTCACTAACCTCCCCAGCATGATATCCTGGGCCCATACACACCTAGCCTAGTCACTTAACAATGTTTCCTGTCAGCTCCAATGTAGTGCTTACCCTAAACATCACCTAAAATGTATCCTAATTTTATTGTTGTCCTTAAATTCAGGCATAGTGCAAGAGGCACTTTTTTTAGGGGGGGCAAACTCATTTGGAACACTCTCTCTCCCCAACCGCTAAGTCAACCAATACCAATACTCTATCTGCTGACTTTGCCAAACCCATACACACTATACCTACCTCTTTTGTGGTCAGATTTATGGATGAATTCACCAAAGCATGTAGTGCAAGTGCCTGCCTGAATACTTTCAAGTGGTACTGTTTAAAGTTTTGTTCTCCTATTATCTTGATAGTTAATTGCAGAATGTAAAAATGTGCTTCAATTAGGACATAGTGTATTCATATTTTTGTATTATGACACTTCTTACCTGTCCAGTGGGCTGCCAGTAGTGTAAGTATGGAGGGGCTGGCCAAAGTAACACACATTATTATTCAGTTCTCAATGAAGTGGAGAGGGTTACCTGTCCAAAACATCTGCCCCCCCTAAAATTTTTACAATGGGTCATCAGAGGGGGTGAGGAATCTAATAAGTGGACCTTATACTTTTGTCTTTAAATACTCCTTAAAATAAATTGTATACTTATGTTGGCCAAGAAGTATATACTTATATACTTATTTTGGCCAAGAATGTTTGTGCCTAATCTGCTTGCAATCTTATGTGCAAAAGTACAAATTTTTTCTTGTTTACTCCACAGTTTCCTTTAAACCCACAGGAATGGCAGACTGTGGCATCCCAGTTTGCCCAGCATTGGGACTTTACCAACTGCGGAGGGGCAATAGATGGGAAACACGTCCACATCGTCCCACCCCCCAACTCGGGGTCCTACTATTACAATTATAAGGAGTTTAATAGTATTGTGTTGTTGGCGGTGGTGTCGGTGACATATGAGTTCCTGTATGTGGACGCGGGGAAAAATGGCCGGAAGTCGGATGGTGGAGTCATTGCCCAGACTGAGTTCTTCCAACGTCTCCAGAATGGCGGCTTGGGCTTGCCACCTCCGGAAGACAACGTGGCTGGTCTCCCATTTGTGTTCGTCGCTGATGAAGCGTTTGGGCTGGGTGACCATCTCATGAGGCCATTCCCGATGAGGACCCTCACCCCGGACCAGAGGGTTTTTAACTACCGGCTGGCCACAGTCAGAGGAGTCGTGGAGAATGCGTTTGGAATAATGGCCAGCCGGTTGGTTCCGCCTATTTCTGACAGTGATACACATGACGAAATATAAACTGAACTATATTGTCCTTGCCTGCTGCATGCTCCATAATTACCTCAGAAAAAATGCAACAAACCATGCGGCCTCAGTTGTGATTTCAAAATACTAATCTGACGATACTTGAACCTGGTCATCCTGGCTTGTCCCCCCCAAAGCGCCCGCAAAGTTAAACAAAGTTATCTCGAGTACTTTGTGGGCAGGGGGCCATTGATATGCCAGAGAATCTTTAAAACATTTTTAATTTTTTTTTTTTCTTATAAACTGAAATAATATTTCATTTGATTAACTGCTTGTGTTTCTTTTAGCTGTCTCCTAGGTTCTCCAATGGCCTTTTATTTTTAGCCATTTTCTTCAATAGTGCCAACGTAATTTATTTTATACATGAGGTGACAATCTCTTCTTCAGCTAACTATTATGTTGTGGGTCTGCTACACACACACACATTGTTTTTGTTGTTAATATATGTAATGCATTAATGATAAAAAAAATGATCCTTTTCAGCACCATGAATTAATTGCTTTGGGACCCTAAAATGGCCTGATTGGGGCAAATTTACTAAAGGAAAATTCACTTTGCACTACAAGTGCACTGCAAGTGCACTTGAAAGTGCACTGAAACTGCATTGAAAGTGCACTTGTAGTGCAAAGTGGCCTTTATCCAGCGTTGCCTTCCTCTTCAGAAAATGTCCGATGGAGTATACACACGGTCAGACTTTCCGACAACAAGCTCACATCGAACATTTGTTGTCAGAAATTCCGACCGTGTGTACGCGGCAATACAAAGAAAATAAAAAGCAAGAGTTTAAATCACTGTCAAATGACATTCATTGAAGCTACTTCTTTAATTTTCTTTTTAAACAGCACACATACCCCTCCAAACGTTCCCCAAAATACATATAAGACGGTTTGCAGGCAGATGGAATGCCCACCTGAAATGAATACAAACTCTACTGGCCTGCCTCTTGTAGCCAAGGGTACTTATCCAGGAACTGCTGCAGATAGCGGACGTGTGCCAGGCAATACATACTGTATGTGTGGACTTTCCCTGCCTGAGTGTGGACAGCAGGTTAATGCAAATTCCTGCAAATGTTGCTATTGTGTAAACCAGCTTCAGCACTCATTGAATGCTTAAGGAGGACTGGTGGATCAGAGAATGTTTCTGCAGAAGAAGGCATTGAGGAAGATAAGCCGGAGAAGGTTGAGGGGACAGCTGTCACTGTCACCACCAGCTGTAAGGATGCAGGGGGCTGAACAAGCTCCAGTGGTGTGTCTTACCTTGCATCTTTCCTGACTGCCATCAGAGTCACCCAGTAGGAGGTAAATGATATATAGCGCTTCTGCCCATTCTTCCCACCATTTGGTACAACACTGCAGAAACATTGCCTTTCACTTGATGGGGAAGGGCAACGTTGTCCTTACAGGTAAAGAAATGGCACCCAGAAACCTGCACTATGGTACAGGACAGGCTGATTTTTCCCGAAAAAAAAAAAATCCACCAGCTGGAAAAGCAGGAGTTATAAACCCCTGTCAGGGCTGGGCTCAGCCCTTCCTTCTCAAAGCTGGCTGCTCATCTGTCGGCTAACTGCCAGCTCCTATCTCTCCACAGTGACTCACCTGTTGATGATATCCTGCTCGTCAGTACTGCTTACTTAAGCCGTCCAGTCCAGATGATCTCTGCTTTCGCCTTGGTGACATCTCTAGAGACGCTCTCTTGTGTTCCTGTTAAAGACTTGCTTGGCTGACATTCCTTCTGGCTCCAGATCCTGCTTTCTGTTCTACTAAGCTCATCTCTGGCTTCCTGACGTTTTGGCTTGTCTGACTATCCGTTCCGGTTCCTGAACTCTGGCTATGTTTTGACTACGTTTACTCTGTTTACCTTTTTTTATTTTTATTATACAAGTGTGATTTAACTGTACTTCTGTCTCAGTCTGATTCATGGTTTCTGACAACCCCTTAATTTGGCCAAGTTGAATTGTGCGGTGGGTTTGGAAGAATCAGAGCAAGGCTGTAGCCTATGCTTGTTCCTATTTGCAGACCATCTTCCCTACTAAAAGAGCCATAGAATAGACCTGGCTCCCTGATGTTTTGGCTTGTCTGACTATCTGTTCCAGTTTCTGAACTTTGTTTTCACTATGTTTACCTTTTTTTATTATTATTAAACAAGTATGATTTAACTGTACTTCTGTCTCAGTCTGATTCATGGTTTCTGACAGTAGGCGAAGGCCATGAATTCAGAAGATGCAGTGAATCCACTTGTTGGTAATATTTTTTCCAGATTGGATGAGCAGGATTACCGCATGGAACATTTTGCAATGGCGTTAAAAAAAAACGCTCCTGAGTCGCACGGCTCACCTGGAATCTCCCACTGTGGCTGCTGCGGTACAACCTGTGTTGCAGGCCGTCACTGCTGCTGCTCCAGTCTCCCACCCGCCTCGAGTATTACCTCTATAAGAGATATGTTAGGTTTTGTGATATCTTTGCTTTCTGAGAGAGCCTTGGTCTGGGCAAACCCTCTATGGGAGACACAAAAACCTGTTGTCTTGAGTTACCTTTCCGTATTTTTCACAGGATTAACCCAAGTAAGACTCCATGACACCTTCCAGTGGGCCTCCTACAACCCATACCCAATGGAGAGAGGCCCTGGACCTACCTGTCTATGGATTTCATTGTGGAGTGTGGAGAGTCAGCCTGGGGAAGGATTAAGAAGGGGTTAATTGAAGAGGGCAGGTACTTCCCCTTCACACCTGCTTATTGCCAGCTGAGTTGAAAATGTGAGACAGGAGAAGTGTGTTTGGAGAGAGACTGCTGTTGAGCTATCAAAGCTGAGAGGAGCTTGAAGCTGGAAGGACCCCTGTTGCCTATGGCTTGATCCTGCTGGGTGTGCTTGCCTAAGCTTGGACTTTGCTATGTTATATGCTATGGCTGAGATGCTGAGCATAATTTAAAAGGACTGTCTTATACTGCTAAGAAGAGTTTTTGTGTTGTTTGAAATGCCTATAAAGACAAAGCTTGTCAATTTTCTGTTGCTTTTTGCTGAATAAAGCCTTTTAAGTTGACTGTACTGTCTCATAGCTGCTTGTTAACCCCTCGGATCCTGACAATTGGTGGAGCTATGCATTGGGCAGTTTGAGGGATACAGGCCAATCCCATGTCCTGAGTGAAAGCTGTACAGGCTGTGAAATCTTCAGAACAAGCCATGGAGGAGCTAATTAAACAATTAGCAATGGCTAATGCCCAGGCAGTCGCTGTGCAACAGGAAACAAACCGCTTACTGGTTGAACAGCTAGCAGTGCTGCAAAAGACTTTGACCCAGCAGGCTGAAATGATGAAAGGTGATCCCGCTGTAAAGAGTGACCCCCGGAAGGTCTTTGGCCTGAATCAGCACGGGACTATAAACTGTTTAAGGCAGAAATCCTAGCCAGGCTGGGAGTGACTTTTGCTTTAAGGGCAAACCGTGTTCATGACTGGCGCTTTGACAGAGCTAAGCCTGCCCGTGCACAGCTGTATCATCTAATGCACCTGTTCCAGGATTGGCTGAAACCAGAGGAGAAGACCACCATTCAGATTGTAGAGCAAGTTGCACTGGATCGCTTTTTGCAAGGTCTTCCTAAGGAGCTGCACCAATGGGTGGCTCAGTCCGAGCCTCAGTCCCTGGATGAGATGGCTGCTACTGTCGAGCACTACAGTTGTGCAGAAAGTGCCCAGGAGAGTCCGTCTATTACTGGAGAGCTGGCCCGTTCTAAGGAAGTATGTTCCAGTGCCAAGATTGCACCGGTTGAACGAATGGTGTCTGCTCGGGTGTCTGACACTCCCGGTAGGAGCACCCTAAAGTTAAACTCTCCTGAGAGTCGACAAGCAGAACGGGAACCCCATGAGGTTCGTTGTTGGTCCTGCCAACAACTGGGTCATATGGCGGCCCAGTATCAAGCGAGAGGAGCCAATGGAAGGTGACATGGCTCGACATGGCTCTATGTTTGCTTTTGGCACTGGTCCCATGAACAGTCTAAGCTCACTTGAGAGTGTGGTGTGGGTTAATGGGCAGGAGGTAGTAGCACTTCTTGACTCGGGGAGTGGGGTTACCCAGCTCAGATGGGACAGGTTTCGGGGAAATCTGATACCCAGGAAAAAGATTGGAGTGGTCTCTGTACATTGGGTTGTCAAGGACTATTCAATGGCCCATGTAACCCTGTCCACAACCGCAGGAACTGCTACGCTGAGAGTTGGGGTGATCCCGGGGTTACCCCATGATTTGCTAATTAGGTGAGACTGCCCCCTATTTTGGGACTTGTGTGAACGAAAGTTGAATGGTTCAGGGGCCTCCCCTAAAAAGGAGAAACCCCCATGTGAAGTGTTAAATACTGTGTTGCAGGAGGTAAACAGTAAACAGTAAACAGTAAACAGTAAAGAAATCTGTCAGATGTGTGAACCTGCAGGAGCTGACCTAGATCCCCTGGAGGTGTTTGTAGGATTGGAGGCAAAGAGTTCTCCCTCTGGGCCTGACTTGTCATATCTTGGGGGTTCCCAAAGTGATTTCTGAAGCTCAGAAGAAGGACTCCCCTTTGATCCCCGCTAGGGAACAGGTCACATCGTTAAGTGGTGAGCCACAGCATCCTGCGCAAGATATGCGCTCTCCCCGAGTTGCTGTGCATCATGCTCTATGCTACAGGGTAGCCAAAAATCGCAAAGTGCTTAAACATGGGCATAAACCATTAGCGAGGACCCAGAGGGGGGTTGCCAACCAGTCTGCCAGGATCAGAGAGTCTAAACCTGGGGATCAAGTGCTAGCAGTTGAGCCTACTGTGGAGAGCAGGTGTCTCACGGAGGGGCAGGAACCCTCTGAGATAGTAGAAAAGGTTGGCGCTGCTCTCAGTGATAACGAAGGTAGAATCTGTGCTAGTGACTTTTTACAGCCGATGCTACCAGATGACTACATTGAGGATTGCCTGGCTGAATTCGAAAACATGGCATCATTTAAAAGGTGACTCAGAAGCCGTTGGGCTCTTTACTGTGGAGAGCAGGTGTCTCACGGAAGGGACAAGAACCCTCTGAGATAGTAGAAAAGGTTGGAGCTGCTCTCAGTGATAACGAAGGTAGAATCTGTGCTGGTGACTTTTTACAGCCGATGCTACCAGACGACTACATTGAGGACTGCCTGGCTGAATCTGAAAACATGGCATTGTTTAAAAGGGGACCCAGAAGCCGTTGGGCTGAATTGGTGCAACCGCTCCTCACAGAGGAATACCAGGAAGTGTACCGCCTAATGGAAACTTATAAAAATGACTATGATAGGTTTACAGCAGCAATCTGGTCTAGAAATGATGTGGATTCAGAGTAGGAAGAGGGCTGTGTTATATGCTGTGGCTGGGATGCTGAGCATTATTTAAAAGGACTGTCGTATACTGCTAAGAAGAGTTTTTGTGTTGCTTTAACTGTCTATAAAGACAAAGCTTGTCAATTTTTTGTTGCTTTTTGCTGAATAAAGCATTTTAAGTTGACTGATCTGTCTCACGGCTGCTTGTTAACCCCTCAGATCCTGACAGGAGTTACCCAACTCCCAGGGCAACTCAGTTATTCTTATCCGGTTCTTGAAAATGTCCCATTGTATTCCACTTAAGAAGTTGCCTACTTCTAAGGAACTGGCTTCCATTTTTGCTCAGGAGATCTTTCGCATACATGGGCTACCCAAGGTGATTGTCTCAGACAGGGGTAGTCAGGTTGTGTCCCAGTTCTGGCGAGCCTTTTGTGCACAGTTGGGAATTCAGCTTACTTTCTCCTCTGCGTATCACCCGCAGTCTAATGGGGTCGCAGAATCAGCCAATCAGTCCTTGAAGCAATTCCTACATTGCTATATTTCTGACCTTCTTAACAACTGGTCAGACCTCTTACCGTGGGTGGAGTTTGCTAACAATAGTGCCTTGAATTCTGCTTCCTGATTGTCCCCGATAATGGTGAACTATGGTTTCCAACCTTCCATGTTGCCTGACTCATTTGTTCCGTAGAGTATTCCTGCATTAGAGAAGCATCTCCGTGGTCTTTGTTCCACTTGGGCAAAAGTCCAGGAGGCTTTGCCACATGCTAATGATAGGTACAGACTCCATGCTGACCGCAGACACCTGCCTACATTTTTCTACCAGGTTGGGGACAGGGTCTGGCTGTCATCTCGCAACCTCTGACTTTGTGTTCCCTCTCTGAGGTTTGCACCTCGGTTTATTGGGCCTTTCCGTATTCTTCGCAGGATTAACCCAGTGGCTTACACATTAGACCTTTCCTTCTAATATACGTATTTCAAATGATTTCATGTCTCCTTATTAAAACCTTTGGTCTGCAACCGCTTTACCACCTCGATGCCTCGTCCTCACCCTGTACAGGTTGAGAACCATGAGGAGTATGAAGTACAGTCCATTGTTGACTCCTGTAGGTTCTGTGGGTGCATACAGTACTTGGTGCATTGGAAGGGGTATGGTTCAGAGGATTGGATTCTGGTCCTCTAAGGGGGAGGGGTCATTGAGGAGGGGGTACTGTCAGGGCTGGGCTCAGCCCTTCCTTCTCAAAGCTGGCCGCTCATCTGTCGGCTACTTGCCAGCTCCTATCTCACCACAGTGACTCACCTGTTGATGATATTCTACTCATCAGTCCTACCTACTTAAGCTGTCCAGTCCAGATGATCTCTGCTTTCGCCTTGGTCACATCTCTAGAGACGCTCTCCTGTGTTCCTGTTAAAGACATGCTTGGCTGACATTCCTTCTGGCTCCAGATCCTGCTTTCTTTTCTACTACGCTCATCTCTGGCTCCCTGACATTTTGGCTTGTCTGACTATCCGTTCCGGTTCCTGAACTTTGGCTATGTTTTGACTACGTTTACTCTGTTTACCTTTTTTTATTATTATTATACAAATGTGATTTAACTGTACTATTGTCTCAGTCCGATTCATGGTTTCTGACAACCCCTTAATTTGGCCAAGTGCGGTGGGTTTGGAAAAATCAGAGCAAGGCTGTAGCCTATGCTTGTTCCTATTTGCAGACCATCTTCCCTACTAAAAGAGCCATAGGATAGACCTCTTATACCCCTTGATATACTGTCATTCCTATCGCTGGAGGCTGCTGAGAGGTAATCATGTACAGTATCTCACAAGTGAGTACACCCCTCACATTTTTGTGAATATTTTATTATATCTTTTTATATGACAACACTGAAGAAATGACACTTTGCTACAATATAAAGTAGTGAGTATACAGCTTGTATAACATGTAAATTTGCTGTCCCCTCAAAATAACTCAACACATAGCCATTAATGTCTAAACTGCTGGCAACAAAAGTGAGTACACCCCTAAGTGAAATTTTTAAATAGGGCCCTATTAGCCATTTTCCCTCCCCAGTGTCATGTGACTCCTTAGTGTCACAAGGTCTCAGGTGTGAATGGGGAGCAGGTGTGTTAAATTTGGTGTTATCACTCTCACTCTCTCATATTGGTCACTGGAAGTTCAACATGGCACCTCATGGCAAAGAACTCTCTGAGGATCTGAAAAAAATAATTTTTGCTCTACATAAAGATGGCCTAGGCTATAAGAAGATTGCCAAGACCCTGAAACTAAGATGCAGCATGGTGGCCAAGACCATACAGCGGTTTAACGGGACAGGTTCCACTCAGAACAGGCCTCACCATGGTCAGCCAAATAAGTTGAGTGCATGTGCTCAGAGTCATATCTAGAGGTTGTCTTTGGGAAATAGACGTATGAGTGCTGCCAGCATTGCTGCAGAGGTTGAAGGGGTGGGTCCAGCCCATCAGTACTCAGAAAATACGCATCACACTGCATCAAATTGGTCTGCATGGCTGTTGTCCCTAAAGGAATCCTCTTCTAAAGATGATTCACAAGAAAGTTTGCTGAAGACAATCAGACTAAAGACATGGGTTACTGGAACAATATCATGTGGTCTGATGAAACCAAGATAAACTTATTTAGTTCAGATGGTGTCAAGCTTGTGTGGCGGCAACCAGGTGAGGAGTATAAAGACAAGTGTGTCTTGCCTACAGTCAAGCATGGTGGTGGGAGTGCCTTGCTAAAGGAGCTGATGGTAAAGGTGATGGACTGGCCAAGCATGTCTCCAGACCTATACCCTATTGAGCATCTCTGGGACATCCTCAAACGGAAGGTCTCTAACATCCACCAGCTCTGTGATGTCATCATGGAGGAATGGAAGAGGACTCCAGTGGCAACCTGTGAAGCTCTGGTGAACTCCATGCCCAAGATGGTTAGGAGAGTGCTGGAAAATAATGGTGACCACACAAAATATTGACACTTTAGGCCCAATTTGGACATTTTCACTTAGGGGTGTACTCACTTTGTTGCCAGCAGTTTAGACATTAATGGCTGTGTGTTGAGTTATTTTGATGCAATCAAAATGCAATCAATTTATTATTGATTGCATTTATGACCACATATAAGAGATAGCGCATGTATTTTTATTATAATTCTTGCATATTCTGTATTCGGTTATTGGGCTGCTGCAGTTTCTGTAGATAAGTGCTTGGTAGTTGGGCCATATAAGTTACATTATAGTACAGCTTTAGAACTTTTTACGGTCTTATACACTTTATGGACCATAGTTGCATTTTTTTGCATATGAACTCTTTGCCAAGAAGATCTGCCATTCATATATCAGTACTATGTACTATGAAAGATGTGATAAAGGATATTAAACAGCAATATCTGTGTTATAGATTAAGGCATAATTAGGAAGTCAGAGGAATTTGGAAGAAGAGAAAGAGATACAGTTTGTCATAATTTTCTGATAAGATGGTGCATGCCTGATCACCCGTGATGCAGTTTCAAGAAATGGAGGAACATGGAAGTCTTGGAGTTCCCATCAAAAGTGGTGACCATTGACAAAGACAGAAGTTTGTTTGCACAGCAAAGGTCCATTGGAAATATAGAACTCCTGCAGTAGTTTTATTCCATGGGAGCATTCTTCGTTTGCACCTACACTTTCTTAAAATATTGTTTTATTTTGGAAATTGCATCCAAAACATCTTTGTTCCTCAAGCTATAGACCAAAGGATTTACCAGTGGCACCACTGCTACATACAGTATGGAGAGCAGTTTGTCACTTGCTCTAGAACTACCACTCTCTGGTTTCATGTACAGGAATATAATTGGCCCATAGAATAATACTACAGTTGTAAGGTGCGAGGTACAGCTGGAGAAAGCTTTCAGTCGTCCGTTTGAAGATTTGATTTTTAGTATTGTAGAAATGATGTACACATAGGAGACTACAATAAAAAGGAAAGGCAAACATCCAATAAATATACTCTGCACAGTTGTCAGAATGTCCCGGTTTTTAGAGTTACTGCCAGACAGTGTACTCAGGGTTTTAAGGTCACAGAAAAAGTGGTCAATTTCATGGGAGTGACAGAATGGTAATGATGATGTAATTAAGGCATGCAACAATGAATTTAGGATACCTATAAGCCAGGAAAAGGCAACCATTACAATACACACTGCTTTGTTCATTATTAGGGAATACTGCAAAGGCTTGCATATTGCCACATAGCGGTCATAGGCCATACAAGTCAGTATGAATATATCAGCCTGTCCACATAATAAAAAAAAATATAGCTGTGCAATACATGCATGGAACGTGATGCGATGGTCTTGGGTCAGATAAATTGACATCAGCTTTGGGAAAGTAACTGTGACATAGGCAATATCTGCAGAAGAGAGATTGCACAAAAAGAAGTACATCGGTGTGTGAAGCAGTGACACCACACAGACAATGGTGACAATAGTCAGATTTCCAATGACTGTAAGCAAGTACAATAATAACAGCACAATAAATAATAATATTTGTCCATTTGGAAAGATTTCAAATCCTGCAATAAAAAATTCTTTCAAAGTATGACTTGTACAATTATTCATATTGTCAACCTATAGAAAAATAATTTTTTCACAATTTTGGCTTTTAAAAGGTAAAATATATTATTCCATCAAGACAAATAACAAGATTATCAGAATGATTTATTGCATAATATACCTTTATTTTTAAAAAGACCAAATTAAGAAATTAGGAAATTTGGCCCATTACAGCAGCGCTGTTGTTATTTTAAAAAGCTGAATAAAAATCCTCCTCACAAAGCAAACAGCTGATACTTACCTGTTATAATGGCCATACCACCAATGATTACTGTGTTGAAGGTCTAAGCTTGCTGCAAAATCTGAAAATCACTTCCCCTACTGCGCTCCCCGGTCTCATTTGCTGGCCTCTTTATTACCACAGGACACAGTAGTGATGTAGCGGCCAGCAAAATAAACCACAGAACAAAGCAGGGGACCACACATCCAACACTCCTAGAAGTGAGCAGGATGCTGAAACCTCTGCAGCAAGCTTCTCTCAACTCTAAGAAGAGTGCAGCAGTGAGGGCAGCGGGACAGGCAAGTATTATTTGTTTGCTTCACTGGATTTTTTTCCTAGCTCTTTAAAAAAGTGACAGTCACTTTAAGAAATGAAATGTGTCTTTTTAGTCATCTGAAAATTAATGCAGCTCTGTCCCTAAATATATTTCCTAATGTTTCCTTGTTCATATATAAAATATTTTAACAAAATTAGTAAAATTATGTCTTTCTATATTCTTAAATATTCTGAATGTCTACTTCACTATATTATTCTACCATCCGTATGCCAAAATAACATATATATATATATATATATATATATATATATATATATATATATATATATGTTATTTAGTTCCCATTTCTATTCTTCCCAAGACTAGATTCCCTTTCTCTTGTGCCCTTTGGAACTCCCGCTCAGTCTGCAACAAACTCACCTCTCTCCATGACCTCTTTATCGCCAACTCATTTAACCTACTCGCCATTACCGAAACCTGGCTCCATGAATCTGACACTGCGTCTTCTGCTGCCCTATCCCATGGTGGTCTTCTCTGGACTCACTCCCCCAGATCCAGTGGACATAAGGGAGGAGATGTCGGAATCCTTATAGACCCACATAGCACCTTTCAGGTACTTCAGCCACCTCCCTCTCTGTCACACTTCTCTTTCGAAGCACACTGTATTTGTTTTTTCACTCCTATTTCTCTAAGGATAGCTGTGATCTACAGGCCCCCTGGACCAGTATCAACCTTTCTTGATGACTTCTCTGCCTGGCTACCTACTTTCTTCCCTCTGAAATCTCTACAATCCATCTCGGGGACTTTAACATCCCTATTAATACTAACACTCCTGCCCCTTCCAAACTTCTCAGCCTAACCTCCTCCTTTGACCTGAAGCAGTGGATACATGCTCCTACTCACTCCGAAGGCAATATCCTTGACCTCGTTTTCTCTCACCTTTGCACTCCATGATACCTCTCTAACTATCCATTTCCTCTCTCTGATCACCACCTTATTAGTTTCACTCTCTCCCTCTCCTTCACCTCCTCTCCCTCTAACCGTGTTAAAGAAACCAGAAACCTACGTCATCTGAACCCTCTACTCTAAATCTCTACTCTGCTATCTACAACCTCTACGACAAAATCTCACCCCTATCCTGCACCAACCTAGCCACTTCTGTCTACAATTCTTTACTTCTAGCATCACTGGACTCACTGCCCCCCTTTCTATACACAGAATCAAGCCCCAACCCCTTGAACCTTGGCAAACAGATGATACTAAAAGTCTGAAAAAACGTAGTTGTTCTCATGAGCGCCTGTGGCGTAAGACCAAGTCTCAGTGAGATTTATAAATAAATCTGCCCTCCAAAAATACAATTCAAGCCTCCTCTCTGCCAAGCAGACCTATTTTACCACTCTCATTAGCAACTTATCATCCCATCCCCGTCAACTCTTCTCTGCCTTCAACTCTCTACTTCGTCCTCCACCGCCTCCACCCGCCAACTCACTCACTGCCCAGGAGATCGCTAATCATTTCAAACAGAAGATTGATACAATTCACGCTGAGATCTCTACTGTTTCGATACCCTCCACGCTTTACACTTCATGCCCACAAGCAGAATCATTACTTCCCTCTTTCAACCCCACCACTACAGACGAAGTTGCTAAACTACTTGCTAATGTTCACCTTACCACCTGCCCCCTGGATCCTGTTCCCTCACAAATGCTACGTTCACCCTCTGGCTCTATGCTACACTCTCTAATCCACATCTTCAATTTCTCATTCTCTTCTGGCATCTTCCCCAACTCTCTAAAACATGCACTTGTCAGACCCATACTTAAAAAGCCCTCACTGGACCCATCCAATCTTAACAACCTACGCCCCTACGCTCCTTGCTCCCCTTCTTATCCAAACTCCTCAAACGTCTGGTCTACAACCAACTGAGCGTCCATCTCGCTGATGATAGCCTTCTTGATCCCCTTCAGTCTGGATTTCGTCTTCAACACTCCACAGAAACTGCTCTCCTAAAACTAACAAACGATCTACTAATGGCCAAAACCAATCAACACTATTCTGTACTCCTACTCCTGGACCTCTCTGCGGTTGACCACCCCCTCCTCCTCAAAAAACTCCACGCCTTTGGTCTCCATGACTGTACTCTTCGCTGGTTCTCTTCCTACTTATCCAACTGCACCTTTAGCGTTTCTTACAACTCTATTTCCTCCTCTGCTCTTCCTTTCTATGTTGGGGTCCCCCAGGGTTCTGTTCTTGGACCTCTCCTATTGTCAATGTACACCGCCTCCCTGGATCAACTGATCGCCTCCCATGGCTTCCAATACCACCTCTACGCTGACGACACCCAAATCTATTTCTCTACCCCTCAGCTCACTCCCTCTGTCTCCTCACATATCACTAATTTACTATCAGATATATCAGTCTGGATGTCACACCACTCAAACTCAATCTATCCAAAACCAAACTTATAATTTTTCCTCCCCCATATGCCCCTTCCCTTGATCCCTCTGTCAAAATCGATGGTACAACTATAAGCCCACCCCCACATGCCAAGGTTCTAGGTGTAGTCCTGGACTCTGAACTCTCCTTCAAGCAACACATCCAATCACTGTCCAAATCCTGCCACCTCAACCTCCGCAACATCTCCAAAATTCTCCCCTTTCTAACCAATGACACAACACAGCTCTTAATTCACTCGCTGGTCATCTCTTGCCTCGACTACTGCAACTCCCTTCTCATTGGCTTACCTCTACCTAGTCTATCACCTCTTCAATCCATCATGAATGCTGCTGCCAGACTTATCCATCTTACCAATCGCTCTGTGTCTGCCACTCCTCTCTGTCAATCCCTCCACTGGCTTCCGCTCGGCCAAAGAATTAAATTCAAAATACTAACAACTACATACAAAGCCATCCACAATTTCGTCCCCAGCTACATCACTAGCTTAGTCTCTAAATACCTACCTACTCGTTCCCTTCGTTCCTCTCAAGACCTCCTGCTCTTTAGCTCCCTCATCACCTCCTCCCATGCTCACCTCCAAGACTTTTCCAAAGCCTCTCCAATCCTATGGAATGCCCTACCCCAATCTGTCCGCTTATCTCCTACTTTATTAGCTTTTAGACGATCCCTGAAAACCCTTCTCTTCAGAGAAGCCTACCCTACCTACACCTAACAACTGTATTTTCATTTTTTCCATCAGCTCATCCCCCACAGTTATTACCTTTTGTTTCTACTTGACCCTCCTTTCTAGATTGTAAGCTCTAACGAGCAGGGCCCTCTGATCCCTCCTGTATTGATTTGTATTGTAAGTGTTCTGTCTGCCCTCATGTTGTAAAGCGCTGCGCAAACTGTTGGCGCTATATAAATCTTGTATAATAATAATTGTAGCAAAGTGTCTTTTCTTCAGTGTTGTCACATGAAAAGACATCATTTTTTTTTTTCAAAAATGTGAGGGGTGTACTCACTTTTGCGAGATACTGTATATAAATACATAAATATATACACTCACTGCCCACTTTATTAGGTACACCTGTTTATTTTGCTTGGTAACACAAACTGCTAATCAGCCAATCACATGGCAGCAACTCAATGCATTTAGGCATCTAGACGTGATGAAGATGACTTGCTGAAGTTCAAATTGAGCATCAGAATAGGGAAGAAAGGGGATTTTAGTAACTTTGAACGCAATATGGTTGTTGGTGCCAGATGGGCTGGTCTGAGTATTTCAAAAACTGCTGATCTATTGGGATTTTCATGCACAACCATCTCTACGGTTTACAGAGAATGGTCCAAAAAAGAGAAAATATCCAGTGGATGGCAGTTGTGTGGACAGAAATGACTTGTTGATGTCAGAGGTCAGAGGAGAATGGGCAGACTGGTTTGAGATGATAGAAAGGCAACAGTAGTTCAAATAACCACTCGTTACAACCAAGGTATGCAGAATATCATCTCTGAATGCACAACACATCAAACCTTGAAGCAGATGGATCATAGCAGCAGAAGACCACATTGGTTGTCACTCCTGTCAGCTAAAAATAGGAAACTGAGGCTACAATTCGCACAGGCTCACCAAAATTGGACAATAGAAAATTGGAAAAATGTTGCCTGGTCTCATGAGTCTCGATTTGAGCTTCGACATTCAGATGAATGGGTCAGAATTTGACGTAAACAACATGAAAGCATGGATCCATCCTGCCTTGTATCAACGATTCAGGCTGGGGGTGGTGGTGTAATGGTGTGGGTGATATGTTCTTGGCGCACTTTGGGCCCCTTAGTACCAAATGAGCATTGTTTAAAAGCCACCGCCTACCTGGGTATTGGTCTATCCCTTTATGTCTGCAGTGTACCCATCTTCTGATGGCTACTTCCAGCAAGATAATGCACCATGTCACAAAGCTCAGATCAACTAAAACTGGTTTCTTGAACATGACAATGAGGTCACTGTACTCCAATGGCCTTCACAGTCACCAGATCTCAATCCAATAGAGCACCTTTGGGATGTGGTGGAACATGAGATTCGCATCATGGATGTGCAGCCGACAAATCTGCAGCAACTGCATGATGCTCTCGTGTCAATATGGACCAAAATCTCTGAGGAATCTTTCCAACACCTTGTTGAATCCATGCTAAAATAACACAGCAGAATTAAGGTAGTTATGAAAGCCAAAGGAGGTCCAACCCAGTACTAGCAAGGTATACATATAAAAGTGGCCGGTGAGTGTATATTATTATATAGATAAATAGATAATATGTATTGTAGAAACTGCAGAGAAAGGATTACTACAGGTAAACATTGAAAGGAAAAAAAATGATACATGGACACTGTTAACGTGGGAATAGTTTGATCATTGGAAATAATCAGAGGTGAGATATTTAGATATCTCCAAATCAAAAATTTCTATACACCATTCCTAAAGGGGGATACACCATTATCCCAATTATCCATTTTTGAATCAATCTGTACAAAAGATCAATTTGCTAAAGGTACAATTTCATCACTTTATAATCAATTATATGGAGTAGCAAATCTTAATAGACCCTCTTACGTCCAGAGGTGGGAGGAGGACCTGGGACGAACTTTAGAAGACACGGACTGGTCTAACATATGGCTCACATCTAAGTCATCTTCACCCAACATCTTAGCACTGGAGACAAATTATAAAGTCCTAACTCGCTGGTACCTTGTACCCGCTAGAGTGGCAAAATATTCACCTAATACCTCAGCTCTTTGTTTTCGAGGATGCCCAGAAATAGGCACATATTTAAACATATGGTGGACGTGCCCAGTAATCCAAACCTTCTGGAAGGAAGTCTTCGTGATTGCATCTAAAATATTAAAAAAAATAATACAACCAGATCCATATTTAACTTTACTTAATCTAAAACCGGAATGGTTAACACTCTCTCAATTCAAACTTATGATCCAACTAATAACGGCTGCAAAACAAACAGTGGCCAAGGCATGGAAATCTTCTACATTGGTACTAGCAGAAACAATTCACAGAATGAATAATACAATGTCCCATGCTAAGATGGTAGCCATCGATCAAAATCAAATTTCAAAATTTGAAAAACTTTGGCATCCTTGGATAAAACAACAGTTCCTGTCAAACTTCAATGACTCTGTCCTGTTGCCATGGTAACAGATTAAATGACTTACAGAGACACCCATTCTAAGGCTTCAAAGAGAACTAAAAAGAATAATAAACTGACGAACGGGACAACCTTGTGGACCATACCTCTACCTTTCAACCCTTTTTCTTCTTTCTCTTTCCTTTTCTCCACCTTACGATTAAAGCTCATTATCAGAATTTATTTGACCTATATACACTCTACTTGTAAACAATATGTATAATAGGTATAAATCATTTAAATACCTACAAAAGTAACTAAGGAAATGATATATATCTTTAATTTAGGTTTACGTGAACCCAATGTTTAATATTTGAAATTTCATGATATTTACCTATATAAACCCTACTGTAAAACAATGAGCCTACTTTATAGATCCTTGTAAACTTACTTTATGTATCTTTATAACATTGTATACTCAATAAACTTCTTTTGACAAGGAAATAATCAGAGGATTTTTTTTAAACTGTAAAGCAACATTCTTTTCAGGCCTCAATCAAAACTGTTAGAGTTTAATATAGCTGTTTCTTAGTTGAACCTTGCTAGTTTTATTTCAATAAAAATTTGTAAATTCGACAGCTACGTGGTTAGGAAAATTAACAGTCAAGAAGGTAATGTTTACCTATCAAAGCACACATTAAAGCACTTTTAAAAGGTACTCATAGACATCAGAGGATCAGCTCCCATTCTCTGCATTGGTAGAATCAGCTGTGTTAGAAATTTCTGATACATAGCTTATTGTATTTCAGATATAGGAATGGCACCAGGACATGAGTGATAGTTATATGTCAATGTTTTGGTTTATGAAAATAAAACTAAGTTAGAAATTGGCAGCACAAGAGCATAATGTATTAGATAGGACAGCAGACATCAAATTGCAAATAAAAAAGGCAGGGCCATCCTTAACGTGGGGCAAAAGTGGCAGCTGACCAGGGCACAGTCACTTTTGTGGTGCTCTAAGCATCTGCCCCTTGGGCCCACACTGCCGCAAAAAGCATACATGCCTGTGATGTCTTTGTCGTGAGATCGCAGCATTGGGCTCACTATTGTTGCTGCTGGGGTACGGAGACTTGCTGAGGGTACAGAGGAGTTCTGGAGGTAAAGAAATGTGCAGAGGGCATGAAGGGGTACAGGGAGGGGTACATAGATGTGGTGGGGGTGCAGAAACTTACTGGGGATAAAAAGGTGTGCTGGGGAGACAAAAGTGTGTTGGGGCATAAAGAGGATGCTGGGAGGTGCAGAGGTGTGTGTGTGTGTTGGGGGGGTGCAGAGGTGTCCAGAGGGGTGTAGAGATGTATAAACATGTGCTAGTGGATATGGAAGAAAGCAGAGGTGCGATAGGGTGTGTGGAACTCTTCTAGGGGTACGAAGATGTGCTGGGGGGTACAGAGCTGTGTTGGGTGTGCAGAGATGTGTTGGGGGGGTACGTTGATGTTCTGGGAGTACTGAGGTGTGCTTGGAGTACATAAATGTGCTTGGGGTTGAGAGCAAAATTGCATGGTGGGGGGAAAGAAAATGTTTGCCCAGGGTCCAATAATTTTTAACGATGGGTCTGAAAAAAGGGAACAAAAACACAGATGCAAATAAACCACTGTACAGTAAAAAAAAAAAAAAAAAAGTGCATAATAAACAATACAATGGTTGTAAGGATTATGACAACAGGTAAAAATTTATAATTTGGTTGTTGCTTAGAGCTACCAATCAAATTTAAAGCTGCACTAAAAATACTGGAGATTAAGGTGGCCAAACTGATGTGGCTGTGGGATAAAACAGTACAGGCTAATAAAATAAAGAAATGGGGCCAACCAAGATCATAAGCACAGAAGGCATAAGAGAACAATGGGGTAGGGTGTTCGTTGTCATACAAAGTCATGACAGTATAAAAACTATATGAATTCACAGCAAATGGCAGCAGAATAAAATAACACAAGCAGACTGTATACCTTACAGTTTGGATTGTCATTCCTTACCCTAGTAGAAAAAAAGGAGGAAAAACGAATACTATAAAAAAATAAAGAGCACCCTGTAAAGTAATTCTATTCTAGATAAAATAGTCTATTTGTTTAATGTAAACTAGTCACGTTGGATTCTGAGAAACGTTATTAATAACAAGGTTGTGCAGCGAGTTGTGCATACCTTGGAGCACAGTTCTCCCGCTGGTGCTTCAAAGAACAACCTGAAAATTTAAAGCATTCTAAATCTTTGGGGAAATAATTCCAATGCAAAATCCTACAAGAGCTTTCACACCTGTTAACCCACTATGGACCAGACCATATTTTCACATTTCTGCTATTTGTCTAATCATGAGGCTATAACTGTATAATTACTTATTAGACAGAATTGATACATATATTATTTTTGGGGGGACAGACAGGACTTTATTGTGATCTTAAGGTCTTCTGAGATTTTTTTCAAAATTATTTGCATTTTTAAGGGAAAATGTAGTAAAACATTTGAAACATTTCAGTTTCCAACCAGTATTTTAAACACAAGTAGCTTTATCATGGAGAAAACCTATACATTTTCTTTTTTAATAAATTAGCAAAAATTTCAACAATTCTGTGTTTTTCTGTCAATATGGGGTGCTGTGTGTACATTAATGAGGAAAAAAATGAACTGAAATGATTTTAGCAAATGGCTGCAATATAACAAAGAGTTAAAAATTTAAGGGGGTCTGAATACTTTCCGTCCCCACTGTATATACCCTAAAACCATGAATGTTTTAACAGTAAACCCTTAAAGGTAACAATAATGCTGTTTTATATTTTTTATTCTACTTTTTTCTAACAAATAATTTAAAAATGGAAACATGGTACATGAAAATGGTATTTTTATTTTCTTATTTATTTATTTTTAAAATGTGAATTTGTTACTAAAGATTTTTCAGAGGGCAAGTGTCTTTGCAATAAAACACCACAAAACTTATTTTGCCACTTCTTGTGGTTAAAACAGTACTATATACACTATATTGCCAAAAGTATTGGGATGCCTGTCTTTACACGCACATGAACTTTAATGGCATCCCAGTCTTGGTCCGTAGGGTTCAATATTGAGTTTGTGACAGACTCACCCGGGCAAGAGGCTAGCGTTCTACAGACTCACCCGGGACAGAGGCTATTGGAGGGGACTGAACGCTAGCCTCTTGCCAACAGATTATGGGCCCTGGCATTTGGGGGGATGGTGCTCTCTGTGAGCTGTATGCCTGGGGACCCTGGGGTTGGTGTTACTTTGGATTCAACTCCATGTCCCCCCAAAACACACAGACTCTGGGGACCCTGTATTAGCCATAGTAGCAATAGTGACTGAGTCATGCTGTTGGGACTCATACTGTGAGAAGATGCTAATGTCATCAACTCCACTCACCTGTCTGATGTCAGCTATAATGTGTTTAATGTAAATGAGTTTAGTCTGGCTTACCACAGGTTCTAAGGGTATTCAACTCATTGTTGTTTGTTCTAATTAACGTGTTGTTCTATATTAACGTGTTGATGTTTATGGTAATGTGTGTTGAATAGTCAATGAGCTAGGAGACGTAGTCACTTAGTCTGGGTAAAAGGATTAGTTAATTAGCTCATGTTAATTAGGTTAGGTTTTAGTCATTCTGCTGTGTATATATTTGTGTGAGATCTCAAATAAAGTCAGTCCATGTTAGCAACAAGCAAGTGTCGCCTTGTTTTGTGCTCAGAGAGGTTGGAATATCTGATATCTGTATCCAGACTACAAGGAAGTGGTATACTGACGGAAGCACTCAAGCGGAGAGTTGGCTCACCCTTTTCAGCTATAACAGTTTCAGCTCTTCTGGGAAGGCTGTCCACAAGGTTTAGATGTGTTTATGAGAATGTTTGATCATTCTTCCAGAAGAGCATTTGTGAGGACAGGCACTAATATTGGTCGAGAAGGCCTGGCTCACAGTCTCTGCTCTAATTCATCCCAAAGGTATTCTATTGGGTTGAGGTGAGGACTCTGTGCAGGCCAGTCAAGTTCCTCCACCCCAAACTCTTTCATCCACACTATATTGCCAAAAGTATTGGGCCACCCCTTCAAATCATTTGGTGGAGGGGGATAATGGTTTGGGGTTGTTTTTCAGGGGTTGGGCTTGGCCCCTTAGTTTCAGTGAAGGGAACTCTTAAGGCGTCAGCGTACCAAGACATTTTGGACAATTTCATGCTTCCAACTTTGTGGGAACAGTTTGGGGATGGCCCCTTCCTGTTACAACATGACTGCGCACCAGTGCACAAAGCAAGGTCCATAAAGACATGGATGAGCAAGTTTGGGGTGGAGGAACTTGACTGGCCTGCACAAAATCCTGACTTCAACCCGATAGAACAATTTTGGGATGAATTAGAGCAGAGACTGCAAGCTGGGCCTTCTTGTGTTGATGAGTTCCGGGTCCAGGAGATACGCAAATATGCAGCCCCATAGAAAAAAGCCCAGTCCAGTGGGGATGCATATTTGTGTATGGTCGGTGTGAAGAGGTCAATGTCAACATTTCACAGGGTAAGTTCACCTTTACAGAAAAATCTGTAAGGTGAACTTACACAGGACCCCCTCCTCACCCTCCCCAAGTCCCACTGACCTGGATCGCGGCGATCTCCCGTTCTGAGCCCCGGTATATTCGTGTCAGGAGTCTGTGGATGCCGAGGGGATTTCTAAGCCCTGGACTCCTGACATGGATATACCGGGGCTCAGAACGGGAGATTGCCACGATCCAGATCAGCAGGACTGGGGGGGGTGAGGTGGGGGTCCTTAGAAATCCCTTAAGCATCCACGTGTCTTTTTCCCATCTAACAGTACAGGCTACGTGGCTTCTGATTGGTTGGCCCGACCAATTAGAATGCTCCAAAATGTCCCTCCTGACAGGGTATATTTTGAAGATTCAGCTGCGGGGATTTCTAAGCCCCGGACTCCTGATGAGGATATATCGGGGCTAGGAGCGGGAGAGTGCCGTGATCCAGGTTAGCGGGACTGAGGGGGTTGAGGAGGGGGTCCTGTGTAAGTTCACACTTTACAGATATTCTGTAAGGGTGAACTTACCCTTTAAGCACAACTGTATCATGGTTGGAGAGGTTCAAATATGAAGAAACAGATCTCTATAAATGAAACAAAGTGTATTTATTAACTGGAAACATTGCATCCTGAAGGCTTAAATATTAAGATCTCAATTGTGTAATTTCTAACTATAAAATTTGGGGCATATTTGTTTTTCTGTATTTTTTATATTTTGTATATGTATTTAAGTGCATGCTATAGTGCATTTTTACAGTATTTTCCGTTTCATATACCGTATTATATTTAATGTTAAGTTCTAGATGTCAAAAACAAAAATGATAGCGCTGTCAATAAAATCCCCTTCATAAAAAAAAAAAAAACAATGTCAACCCCTATGTGAACAATAAAATATACAAGATTGTAAATTGCTGGAAGTTGGATAGTCAAAGGGGCACCACATCCCTAAGAATACATATATTGGTAGGAGAAAGGATATGGGATTTTTAGGGTGCCCAAGAAAAATTACTAGTCAAATATATAAAAAATATAGAAATTTATTAATACAAAATGTATAAAAGATATCACAGTATCATCATACAGTAACCAATATGAGTAACCAGCAGTGACTTCTTGCTCTACATGTTTCACCATGCAAAAGGCTTCCTCAGGAAACTTCCAACAAGCACTGTATAGCATGGTAACTATAGGTGAAAAACAATATATTAAAATCCAAATTTAAAAATTTAGAACAATTTGTTAAACAAATCAAAAACAGAAATTAAATTTTCTCGCAAATACAGTTAGACCGAGAGTGCCCCCCGTTATGTCCCCACCCGAACTGTGGAACATATCTATGAAGGTCATGACCTTGATGTCTCGAGGACATTGAAAAGATGCAGAGAAATCTGGTGTGTCACAGAGAAGGACATACAGGCCCCATGAGGCAGAGTGTTATCTGAAAGAGGGGATACATTGTGAGCTCAAGCTCAAACAATAAACAGAAAAAGTTTTTTTCTGACCATGGTAGAATAAATATATTCAAACCTTAGAATGCAGATATGGGAACCAATTAGTAATAATGGATGGTATCATAGCAGGTGGTACTTTGAAACGGTTAGTAGATCTAAAGGCAGACTTTCCCTGAAGAAACTTCCATCAGTCATATACCCTAATCAACAACCAACAAACAGGAAAAAAGAGACATTCCTATCCAACCTGCTAACTTCCAATCTAAATGATTCCTACAAAAGTCTAGACGTTTTTTACCATTCACATTATTTGAAACATCAACTAGCGCCTTGCCCTTGACTCCGCCGCTGCCCTATCTGCAGAAAAAGGGTATGCTATTATGTTCCTTCCACCTCACCGGCATCCAATGGTGCCCGTGAGGCTTGGCGCCAAGAAATCACCACCGCACATGCGCGAGTGGCACCGGAAGTGATGCATAATAAGGATTCACGCCAATGGTAAAAATTTAAGTTTTTGCTTGCGTTCCGTCAGGGCAGTGTTCATGAGTTCTTAGGCCAACCATGTGGCTTTCTTTGTCTAGCTGAAGAACACAGATTACAGGGACGGGGGAGGGAAATCATGTACACTGCCCTGCACAGAAACGCCCTGGCCACACCCCTAGTCATTGTTCATTGGTTGAGATTTGTATAACTGCTCCTGTTTGAAGGAATGCCTGTGCTTGAGTGGCTGATTGTGAAGCAACCAAACCCCTTTTGTTATCAATATTCAGGATTTGATGGAGCCAACAGCACCTCCTACACAGCGGATCAAAAGGAGGAAGCAGATTCCAGTTGAGGACATCAAACCGCCGGCTATTGGAAAGCAGTTTTTGAAATCCTTTGTTGTCCTGAGGCCAAAGAGTGTGTTTTCTCTGTCAGCTGTGTTAGGTAAGTTCTGCTTTGCAAAAGAACCAATTTTTAATCTTTTGGTATAATTTAATTGTTTTGTCATTGTACATAGGTCTATTGTTTGGGATACTTACCTATGTTTCAGTCCTCTATAGGACCCATTTAATACAACCTAAAATGTTTGTGTAAGTAACCATATGTTGTGTGTGTATGAGTTTGCAGGCTGACACCGTGTTTTAAAATGGCTGCCACATATTCAAGTGGCCATGTGGCTGGGGGGAGGTGCAACCAATGTATTGCAGACATCACCCACAATAGGAGCTGTGAGTGGCTTAAGAAGGCTACGCCCTGTGGGTGATCTCTGTCATACAGGTTTCTGGGCAATAGCATGGGGGCGCTTTATTGTTTTGAGCTATGAAAAAATCAAGCATGCAACTAATATTGCTGATGGTCATGTGTATCTGTTGACCTTCCAACTTTCAGAGCTAAGTATTGTTTGTATTTGAGAACAGAAGTGTATGTTCAAGGCGTCTTATTTTGTGTTTTATGTAACTTTGGCTTTTTTGGATATATTGTTTAGGTAAATAACCTATATTTTAGTCCTCCTATAGTCCCTAATCGATATAGCCTAAAGTGTTTGTCTACGGTTAACTGTTCATTTGGTGTCTCAATTGTGTAGTCAGTTTTTGTGGGGAGAAATTTCGGTTTTCTCGTGAAGAAATCTCGATTTGTGCTGGTTTTGGCGGGATCAGCGACTGAATTTCAATTGTTAATGCCACCATTTTGTTGTAGTCTGGATTTCATCCACCATTTTGTCGTGGATCAATTTTCAATTGTTGCAACTGCCATTTAGTTTCTTCTGAGTTTTGGTTCTGGGTGGAATTGCTCTGCTTTTGGGCCAGGTTTCAGCGTTTGATGAGGTTGAGTCATGTTTTTGCAGGAGTTTCTGTTTATGGCTTTGGTTGCTTTGTTGTGCGGTATTTTGGTCTCGAGTGGAAGTGGTCTGACTGCCCAGGGGAAAGGGGAGTCGAGGGGGATTTCCTCCCATTTGCAATATGGGGGGGGGTTATTTCACCCTTTCTTGGATCCAGGCTTTTAGAGATGTTGAAGTTTCCTATATTATGCTATAAAGTCAAGAGGTGGTATGTATTGCCTTAACAATTTTTTAGTGTCTTGATAGACATAATATGAAGTTAGATATATATTTTTTGAGACCATACTGTATGTTTTCAGGGAAGCCAGGCTTCCCCGCCCCCCTCCCCCTTCCTGTCCATTGATATGTAAATAAACCAGTTGGATAGGTTTTTTAGAGCTGAGCAGAGAACAGGAAGTCCTCTGCAGGATGTGATGTATGCAACAGGATGTTGGTGGGAGGGGCTTGGGGTCTTTTGACAAGCATGCGGACACAAAGGGACTTGTGTTTGAAAGGACAATGGAAATCACTTTGGTTTTTAAATGTAATTACTGTTGTTTTGCTGAGTTTTATACTGTAATTCGGTTTTGGGTAGAGAGTAAACATTCTGTGAGTAAAGGAAGCATCCCCATTGTTGCTATAACATCTAGATACGGATAGAAAGAAGCCATAATATTGTTTTGAATAGCGGAGGATTTCATTGTGCTTTGTAGTTGTCTGATAAATACGTTTATAGGGCTGTATAACGTGAGACTGGTCAGGCCGTGCAGAATAGTCAGAAACTTGGTGTGCGATTGTATTAGCATAACATGAGGAGTATTTTCTAGCAGCCCAGTCAGGCCATGTATAATAATTGGAATTATATGTATGGGACAAATTTATCACAACATACAATGTATCTTCATGCCCAGGGCCATTGACTCCAATATTGGGTAACCCAAGTTTTCCAGGAATGCTAGAAAAAGTTTTCTATGCTGGCAACCACTACATCCTTCGCCTATTTGTCATTCATCTATAGATAGAGGCTTGAAAACCATGGGTGTGCTTAGTTCCCACTCTCACCCGAAGACAGGTGAATGGCTTCAATACTTCCAGCTATGTAATTTCTATAAAGGGCTGAATAGTTTAAGTATCTGTAGGGACTTAACTCACTTTGAGGAGAAGTGCCTTTCTGACTCAAAATGTCCTCATGCATTATCTAAAACTTACGGTATTTTATATTTATTGCACGCATTTCCAGATCGCCCTTTCTATGCTGGGAGCGAGAATTAGGTAAAAATCTGTCCCCATGAAGACTGGGACAAGGTGTTCTACCACACCTTTAAAATAACTTTGTCGTCTTATTCACAGAAATATAACTATAAGATTATGACAAGATGGTACCGTATCCGGTCTTACTAAATATAATGAATCCAGCTATGTCTGACCTATGCTGGAGATGTAGTGAATCGAGAGGCACATTATTACACCTATGGTGGTCTTGTTCGAAAATAAAACCATTTTGGTTGGCTATATTTAAACTCAGTCATGAGGTCACTGGTAAAATTTGTCAGCAGACTCACGAGGTAGCACTTCACTCTTTAATTCCTGGGTTAATTAAATCGATTAAAAAAGGAATATTTAATTTTTTTTTATGGCAGGAAGAGCTTTATTTCTAAGACATTGGAAATCCCAAATAACACCAACAATACGGGAATGGGTAGTAGAGATGAACCATATAACGCGGATGGAAGAACTGTTATGTACAGCAAATAGTGGTGAATGTAACTTAGGGGAAGTCTGGGCCCCGTGGGTGAAATTGCTGGAGTCTCCTCAGATGTTATCTTTTCTGTAACTCCAGTCTGTTCTGCGTTACATTTAATTTTTTTTTTCTTCTTCTCTCTTCCCCATTCTATATATATATATATATATATATATATATATATATATATATATATATTTTTTTTTTTTTGGGGGGGGGGTTGTTTGTTGTTGTTTGTTTTTTGTTTGGTGTTGTTGTTTGTTTATGTCTTGGGTTTTTTTTTGCGTGTATGCATGTATGTATACAAAAATTGGCATTGATTGCGAATATGTCAGCACATTATATTTAGGCAATTTTCAGTTTTCTATTTTGTGAAAATTCAAGTGGGAATGGGAATATACAATCTACTTAATATAAGGTTAATATTAGGCCATTGCCATTAAGCATAACTATTCCCCTTTCTTTATTTTTTTCTCTCTGTATTGTTGTTGTACAATGCCATTCTTTTTAATAAAAATATACTAAACAGAAAAATAAAAATACATCTGAATTCAGGGGGGAGGGTTCCCTGGATGCAGAGTCTGCCAAAAAAACATTTCGAATTGTATGGGCAATGTGCCGTCCATGCAGGGGTGGGAACCAGGCACCCCAGTCAGACAGCTGCACAGTACATGAAATATGGGTATGGGGCTAAGGCCATTAGACCCCTTAGAAGATTGCCATGTATGGTCAGAGGGTACAGCAAGGTACTTTTGATGTCTGGAGGTACGAGACTCCAGAATAAAAATACCTTGGAAGTAGCTCAGCTGTTGCATCAGAAATCTGTAATGATGAGTGGATAGGATGTGTAGTACATGCTTGTGTGGTTTTTCAACCTTGTGTCACTGGCCCATGCGAGGTTTGGAACTGCTCTCGTGTTTTTCCCATTGTATTTTTTTCTATTGCTAAAAGAGTGAAGGCAGCGTTCCGTCTGGTTGTTTTTACTTTTGTATTGGAAACTATGAAATATCTACCTCACATTTGTATCTAAATGTTTGTCTCATGTTTTAGTCTTCTCATTTATTGTATGTAGTATTATGTTAGAACCCACCGCGGTGGCCCTCCTACACGTTGCAGCCATTGTATTTTTGTAGCAATGTAAAACTAAGAGTTACAGAGGGTTTCATTGTTGTCGGTTTTAAGTAATGTCAGTGACAATTTACCAATGTACAGGCAGTCCCCGAGTTACGAACATAATAAGGACTGTAGGTTTGTTCGTAAGTCAAAGTTGTTCGTAAGTCGCAACACTGCATTCGTAAGTGTTCTAAAGTGTAACTGCCGCCTGTGCATGGATGTGGGATGTTCCGGGCACTTGTTATGTTATATGGGGCATAGTACGGCAGTGTGGGATGTGTCCAGAGGTGCTCGAACGGTATCCAGGACCAACGTGGAGCACAAGTCGTTTGTAACTCAGGTGTTCGTAACTCGGGGACTTCTTGTACAGGAATGTTGTATTGTTTGCCTTTCTTTGAGGGTTAAAGATAAAGGATAGAGTAATAACTCTTGTTCATAAGCATCTTTTTCAGGTCCAGTGAGTTTCTGAAAGTGTATGTACATATCAAGCAGTTGTATGTAGATAGCTGTACAGATGCATAAATACACATGTCTAAAAGAATGTAAAAGTATAATAGGCTCCTGTTTCATTGTTTTTTTTTTTTTTCTGCACCATTCTTAACCCTGCATCTCTTCCTCCTGTTTGTAATGAGGAAGAAAATGGGGAGGGGGGGGGGGCAATAATGGTAAGAATGACAATTTTCAAACTAAGTAACAATACTACCAACTAAACCAAGTTTGTGACCTAGTAGGAGGATATGTTCCATGACTGTCTTTCTTTGATGGAATTTGAATCAGCAACCAGCAGTCTGGTGAAGGAGGCTCCCATCCCAGATGCTAAGAACCTTTTTGTCAATGGTTCCAGGTATTTCACCCCAGATGATAAGCCACACACGGGTTATGCAGTGACCACAGTCATTGAGTTCCCACATGTCTGGGTTATCTCCATATGAGTTTTGTTTAGTGGTCAACCAAAAACAGGGTTGTACTTTCCTCAGCAGCTGTCTCAGTTGATGGGGTGAGCGCAGTCACTGTAACGTGAACTTCCAAAGGTCCACCACAGGGTTCATACATCCCTCCTGGACCCTGACACAATAACCGATTTACATTTTTTCCAAACAGGTGACTAGGTCGTTGTAAAGAAGCTTGAGGGACGAGACAACTGGATCCATGCCAGCCACTGCAAGAAGCTGCTCAACCACACCAAAGAATGAGGAGTATCTTTGTTTATTTATCTTTTTAGCTTGGTGTATTCTCCAACAAGCTAATAAAGGGAACAGGACCAATTACTGGGTCTACTCTAAATCTCCACCTAGCTTTAGTACCCCAGCGATGACAACAGTAAATGCGATATATGATGTTCATATTGGTATGAGGAATTTTGAAAAACTAGTAAAAACTCCAGACACTTGTCAATAAAACTTAACGATACATTTCTAGATGGTGAAATTAGGTACAGTTTTAACAATAGCTCTGGTTCTTGCCAGTTTGGGCATTGGGACAACTAGGTAGCCCACAAGTGTGCTTCAACTTTAGTTTGGTAAAGGGGATAATTTTTGTGGGAACCACTACCTGTAAGGAAAGTATAAAAAAGGTAATCAAACCAATAAAAAAACCCTGGCCTTTGTAATAACACATCTGTTAGAAGGAAGGGTGTGATGTTCAGACCGAGGGAGAAATCCCCCAGTCTATTCCGTCACTACTCAGAGCCCGTAACTGCCAGAGAAATTCCTCTTGTGTGGCTCTATCAGGCCCCTACTACTTCTTATGCAGTACTTCAGCTTATAAGGTAATTCCCCCTGATGCAAGAGGTTCATGCATCCTGGTGAAACTCGTCCCAGCATCTTATGTCGCAGCCGATCGTGAGGATCTGATGGCGAGAGTGAAGGTAAGAATGGCAGGAAGAGCTAGAAGGGAATTGTTCACCAACCCTTACCAGGTCTAGGCATGGTTTCCTGATTGGACAGGGAGGTGATTGAACTTATGAAACGATTGAACAATTTCTCGTCCATTGTGGATGGAATGTTCAATAAAACTGCTGAAGCTGCAAGGGAGATCCCACTGGAACAACGACAGATCAAGACCCTTTTATTAAAAGATGGACCTTGGTTATCTGTTGGCATCCAAGGGGGGTTTCTGTAAATTCATAGGAAAAAATTGTTGTACCTGGATCGAGGATACTAGTGACAAAGTTCAGGCCCATATGGATAAGGTTAGATCCCTGCAAGGCAAAGCCAGAGCTATAGCTAGTGAAGGTTGGAATCCTTTTAAGGGTCTGGAAATCTTTAGGGATTTTTTTATTTTTCATCGGACCATGGTTGAAGGAAGTAGGGGTATATATACTCATGTTGTTTTTGTTTCTATTCCTTCTATATGCTGTGATGAGGTGCTACTGCTGTGTGATTGGACGAGTGAACAGAGCCCGAGCAGATGACCACATCTTCCTCGCTGGGATGAGACGCCCCAAAGCCCAACCCACGTACAAGACACAGAGGATCCCAGACCGACCGGGCTTCATGTCCTCCTCTAAGTCATCCCTCCTGAAGAACAGAGTCTACAAGTCAAGCCGTGTTTTCCTTTTTATGGACTCATATGCACTGTAAAGACTGATTCATTTCCAGGTGTAAGAAGAAGATCAAGATTCATCGAGGGACACATGGGAGCATGTGACAAAAGAGGAGGGACTGTTGTGGAAATGTTATTAAGATGTATTCAATATGTATTGTCACAGTGTCTCCCAGTGTTATTTTTTCTGCAGCCCGCTCTTTTGAGAAGACCGGGGCAAACTAACGCTAGTTGAGACCCATTTGGTAGTGAAAAGCTTCCTGTAAGATGTAGAGAAGTGTTTTCAGAGTGAGGATATGTCCACCAGCGAAGGGCCCCTCTGCAATGCACAGACGATCGCCTGGGGGGAATGTGTTCACTCTGCGAAGACATTATGAGTTATGGGGGGGGTGTATGCTCATGTGTCTGATCAGCACCTGGAGGGGCTATAGCATGTCCCTGCACATAATCTCCCATCCACAGGAATGGTAGAATAATCCGGGTATGCTTTGTTTGCTTGCGTTTGTTTAAGGGCAGTGTTCATGAGTTCTTAGGCCAACCATGTGGCTTTCTTTGTCTAGCTGAAGAGCACAGATTACAGGGACAGGGGGCGGGAAATCATGCACACTGCCCTGTACAGAAACGCCCAGACACTCCCCTAGTCATTGTTCATTGGTTGAGACTTGTATAACTCCTCCTGTTTGAAGGAATGCCTGTGCTTGAGTGGCTGATTGTGAAGCAACCAAGCTCTATTGTTATCATTATCCAAAGTACTATAAATAAGCTTTGCTCCCATTGTCAGACAGGACTGTCAGTGGAGCTTTGCAATGTGATTACAGCTGCTATGTCTGTTTTACTTGGGAAGCACAGGAGACATAGAAGATGTATTATACCAAAGAGCTGAAAAGTGCGCTTATTAGTGCAGGAGACATCGATTACGCATAGCGTATAGAGATAATCTCCACGTCAAGACACACTCCTCAACCTTGTGGACAGCCTTCTAGCTGCAAAGGCTGCAAACAGTGGACCAACTCAATATTGAACCCTATGGGCTAAGACTGGGATGCCATTAAAGTTCATGTGCGGGTAAAGGCAGGTGTCTCAGTACTTTTGACAATATAGTGTACATCAGGAGAATAATTGTAGCAATGCGAGATTTTTTTTAAGTGCAGTACACAGAGAAAATGAGAAGACATAACATTTCAAAATTTATTGTTATACAAGATTATAATTTGTTAAAAAATATAGGAATCCTAAACACATCTCGGTTATACTGTCTAGTATATTCACATATATAGCGCTATCATAGTGGCGTTCCCAAAATGTTTCGCCTGTCAAGGCTTCTTCAGGGGATTTTGATGACCACTGTTGGTATACAAGCTATATCAAAACAAGTAACAAGATATTACAAGATATCCATCATAATAAATTATATGATATCAGTTAAATACATAACCATCAAACATGTAGATAATTTATTCAGTATGTCAGATGATCATAGGCTTACCCAAATGGAGTGGTCATTGGACAAGACAATGCCCAATAAGGATAGGTGGGACAATGAGGTATGGTGTGACCGCCAGAGACACAGAAAGACCAACCTATTGTAAATGAATAAATCAAAGAGGAGCACTGGGTCACACCCCCCAAAAAAAACAGCAATACAATAAAAAATGAAGACTAGAGCCAAATGCTTCTGTACTTACATGTGTAATTAAATGAACAAACACAAGGGGGTGCCTAACTTCTGAGACCAAGGCAGATGGCAGGCAATCTAAAACGAAAGTGCAGATGGAACAAGATATGGTATTTACCTATGTAGTGTACATCATTAACAATACACAACTAGCCAGAGAAGCAACTGAACTGGCCAGGGAAGCAACTGATCTGTACTTTTACTAAGCATTAGTACAAGGGAACTTGAAGTAAAACAAAATATGCTGTCATCCTAAAAATTCCATTTGCCTGGCTGTTCCTGGTATGGAATGTTACAAGTATGCATGAGTTTAAGGTTCATTATGAATTTTAAAGGGGGCAGGGGGCATGGAAAAAAAAACAGAGTGGGGTCCCTGTGCATTTAAGTGGTAACCCCACACAAAAATCAGGGGAAAACATCCATACTAAACAATTATCTGAGCATGCAGCCTGGAAGGATCAGGAAAGGGGGGGAAAGCACCTGGTCCCCTTCATCCTCAACCATAGCAGCATGGGGGGATACTTTGCCAGGGTGAAAAAGTTGCAGCACAGTCCAGCAATGTAAAATTGTCGTTTGGCAATTTAAAAAAAAATAAGCCAAAAAAACAGGCATCAGAAGATGGCAGTAGTTTCTCCTACTTGCTATACTGCCCTCTGAAAAGCGATCCACCACAGATCACTTTTTAGAGGGTGGTAAGCTTACCACCATGCGAAGAAGTCCTACACACTACTACTGCTTACACGCAGACTGCAGCTTGCTTAGCTCTGACACACAGGTCTGTTCGGATAGGGACTACCTCTGTCTCCAACTCTAACTCTCGGATGTCAGTTTGGCTCCGGAGTCTATATATTTAGGCCAAACAGGTTTGGGCATACAGTATGCTTCCCATGTCTCTACACTCACACTGCTATTGCTGCACATAGGAACTCACTTTTTGGAAACTTTCACATATGTCAGTAAGGCCCACCTGTCTCCAATCGGTCTTCTTCCATAGGATACCTGATCTGATCACTCATGGACCCCTTTACTGTTGATACAAACTCTATCGCTATCAACAGCTGCATCTCAACAATGATAGAGAATTCTTCTGTTCTTGTTATTTTGGATTTCAAAGTAAATTCTGTTTACACCCGTGAATCACCTGAACTGCCTCTCACATGGTCCATGATAAGAATTTCCACTGTAATTCTTAGTGATCCTGGTATAAGTTGCAGTGCTGCTCTAAGCTGAGATAAAGAAGATAAAGATCTCGCAGTAAAGGGAGCAGGTGCCTATGCACCATTCAGGGGTGTATAAGCAACATCAGAGAAAGGGAGGAGCACTGCTCACCAACCCAGTGCATGAATATGTGAATGAGTGTGGCCTCAGCCAGCACTTCTCCAGCCAATTCCCCTGACATGTTTCGCCCCATACACCAGGGCTTAGTCACAGAGGCACCTCCTTCCTCTCTCTGATGATACTGTAATTCTTAAAACTAGTATAATGTTCCATGCTAGGGTGATATAATAACTGCTGCCCACCCTAATGCTCAAAATGAAATCACATAGGAATGGGTAAAGAGAAAGGACATCTCATCGTGTAACTCTGTATAATCAAATGTATTGTATAAAAGCAAGTAAACACTCTCAATAGTGCTACAAGATAGTATACAGCTGTATAGTGGTTTGTCTGGGATGCTTCTCATTCCACAGACCAGAAACTCCAGACCAGAAGTGATGTAGTGACGCTGTAAGCTCCAGCTTTCGTCATGCAGCCGCTCCTGATGACATCCGCATGACGAAATGTGTAGGTCGGAGCTTACAGCGTCACTATGTCACTACCGGTTGAAGTATATGTTCTGTGGAACGAAAGGCATCGCAGACAAACTGCTATACAGCTGTGTACTATCTTGTAGCTCTATTGAGAGTGTTTACTTACTTTTATCCAATACATTTGATTATACGGAGTTACACGATGAGATGTCTTTTCTTTTTAACCATTCCTATGTGATTGCACCCATTAACCGTGCATGAGGAGGAGGAAACACAGGACAAAGAGCTGATTCCAGCGTGAGGTTAGAACATTTTTGCAAGAAAAGGATTATGCTTTGTTGATTTGCACTATTTGCACTTTGAGCCTTATACTCATATATATTTTTTGGCAGCAATTAATGTTATTAGTTAGCAGGGTCGTGCCTACACACTTCAAAACCCATTCATTAGTGTGTTTTTGGTATTTAAAGAGACAGTACACTATTTATTTATTTTATTTATTAATTAATTTATATTACACAATTAGCACATAGCAGCGCCACTTCACCCACTTCTATTTCCTATTCACTGTAATTCTTACATTTCTTTTCACTGTTAGTTTTTTTTTCTTTTTTGCTTAATCACTTCAATACCGTACACTTTTACCCCTTTCCTGACCAGACAATTATGACATTTTTATCATTTTTTTCACACAAATGGAGCTTTCTTTTGGTGCTATTTAATCACCACTGAGTTTTTTTTTTTCTAAATAAAGAAAAAAAAGACTGAAAATTTTGAAAAAAAACCCACATTTTTCTTTGTTGCTGTTATAAAATTTTTCAAATAAATAACATTTCTTCATACATTTAGGTCAACATGTATTGTGATACATTTTTTGGGTGAAATTTTTTTTTTTTTCACCCAAATCAGTGTATATTGTTTAGTCTGTAGGAAAGTTATAGAGTCCACAAACTATGGTATATATACAGTATCTGAAAATTGATTAATCCTGATGTAATGACACCCGCCACTGTCATTTCTTGTGGCCCAAAAATGCCAGGACTGTACAAATACCCCCAAATTACACCTTTTCGGAAAGTAGACAGTCCAAGATATTTAGTAAGATGCATGGTGAGTTTTTTGAAGTTGTAATTTTTTTTTTGTCACAATTATTTGGAAAATTAAGAAATTAAAAAAAAAAAATCACAATTTCTTTTTTGACATACGGTCCCCAATGCAGTACAGTCTTATCATATTACTTGTGTGGTGGTGATCAAGGACACTGACGGGTGACAATATGTAAAAAAAAAAAAAAAATGTATAATTTTTTTTTTTAATTTTTTTTTTTTAGCAGGATTTTTTTTTCTACATAATATTATTTCTTATACCAGTGAATTTCATTGGTATAAGCAACCATTTTTACTGAATGAAACTTGTTAATTCAGTGTCTTTTGTTGTGATTAGCTGTGATTGGCCTAAGCTAATTACATGGTGGGCTGTGATTGGCCCTGTCTGTACCATGTGAACACTGTGACCAATCACAGCTAGCAACATCATTGTATACAATGGATAGCATGAAAATGAAGCCATCCATTGTTTACAGCTGTCATGTGATCTGCTGTGATTGGTCACAGTGATTACATGGTATGAGCAGCGGGCCGGTACAGTGATTAGTCATCAGCTGTGTCCAGTGGACACAGCCAGTGACAGATCGCACTACTGCGTGGTTCCACGAGAAATGCATTCTTGGAGGATGTCCTATGACAGTGCTAAAGTGTATTTGTATACAAAAGACAGCTCTTTTTTTGGAAATGAATAAAATACTATATTAAGCCAATAGCTGTTAAGTGTGCTGGGAAATGTTTGTATTATGTTTGTTCTGTGAAAAACCTTTCCATGTGCACCTTACATGAAAAGCTAGTTAAAAATTGATTGGAAGATCGCTATTTTTTCATACGCTCTCTGGACTTAGCAGAGGGGCACAATAGGGGTCTTCAGCTGCCATTTTGCTGTGCTGGACTTCTGGTGTGTCCCTGCCACAATAAGGAGCAATGGGCTACCACCAGGCATGAAAAAAATGCGGCTGCACACCACTATAGATCCGATATTGATTTATTCATGTCATCATGACTGCCACCAAGACAAGGGACACAGAAGAAGCACAAGTTAAATGTGAAACGCGTCACCTCATCTGTGTCCCTTGTCTTGGTGACAGTCACGATAAATCAATATTGGATCTATGGTGGTATGCAGCCACATCTTTTGTCTTTCCTTACTGTGGTGGCGAGCCAGGGCTAGCACCCAGTCCATTTGATCCATTGGATTACAATCACCTGGAGCAGCGTTATCTTTCTTTGGATTTACTCCTACCACCGGGTACCTTCCCTCAGTTTATGGATTTCTATACTGTATATGCTCTATGCTGTATTTGCTCTTAGTCCTGGGGTATAGTCAGTGTACCAAAACCTGCATTTTGTAGAGAAATTCTAAAAGTTTGTCTTGACAAAATACATTCTAATTTTAGTCCAAGGATTTGACAACCTCTCCTTATTAGTTTTCATTTTTTTTTCAAGCTTTTTCCCCTTTGTTCTAACCTGGTAATTTGGCCTGTAACACACCTTTTATGTCAAAGTGCACCCACTCTGGATGAATGAGCACAGGGGGCACCTTTGGACAGCAGCATTTTTAATCGGGGGGAGTGTTGGATGTACTAGCAGATGTAGATACACTAACACATTGAATATGAACTCCACTTCACACTTAATAAGCAAGTGCAGCAACATTTATATTTTCCTTATAGGAAATAGATATAAATATATATATTTATATATATATTATAAATAAATACACATGGACAAATGTGAGCACCCCTGTCACTGGAAAATGGATTGTCTCATCCCTGTAACTGAACATCTGCAAGACAGCTCATTCTTTTGAAAAACAGCAGACTTACTGACAACATCACCAAGTGAAATAATAAGAAAGAAAGCCTATAAAGGGAAACTAATGCAGCCACCACATCTAAGGTTTGGTCAGCTGCAATATAAGAATTGTTTGCTTTTGAGTTTAATACCACTTTTATCTCAGTGTGTTGGTTCAAAAGCCTACATAAAAAAAAAAATTCTTATATGTTTTATTTCATTTTTTAATTGTTACACTGTCCCTTTATTTTTTTTATCACTTTTATTCCTATTACAAGAAATGTTAATATCCCTTGTAATAGAAATAAAGGATGGCAGGTCCTCTTTATGGAGAGATGTGGGGTCTATAAGACCCCACATCTCTCCTTTACATTTCAAAGCAAAAGAACAAAAAAATAAAAATGTTGATCTTTTACTTAAAAAAAAAATTGTTTACTTCCGTCCTAGACCAGAAGTGACATCATGACGTCGCTCCAGTCCTCCCAGATCATAAAGGTGACCAGAGATGATCTGGTCTCTTTAGGCCTTTATGGCCAGCCATATGAACTTTCGGATTGTTTTAGTAAAAACTGTAAGCCTGAGAAAAACAGATGAGCCATGGGAGGGGACCGACCCCTCTCCTGCTGCTTCTGAAAGTGATCCAGTGGCTAATTAGAAAGAAGAATCCCCGACTGGAAAAAAAAAATACTGAGGTTATGGTTGGTAGCTTCAGCCATAACCCTGGTAAACCACTAAACCACTTGCAAGCTGCAACATATATATATTTATACATATGCCTTAACCCTCTTGGGTATGGAGTTCACCAGAGCTTAACAGGTTGCCACTGGAGTCCTCTTCCATATCTCCATGACAACATCACGGAGCTGGTGGATGTTAGAGACCTTGCTCTCCTCCACCTTCCATTTGAGGATGCCCCACAGATGCTCAATAGGGTTTACTTCTGGAAACATGCTTGGCCAGTCCATCACCTTTACCCTCAGCTTCTGTAACAAGGCAGTGGTCGTCTTGGAGGTGTGTTTGGGATCGTTATCATTTTGGAATACTGCCCTGCAGCCCAGTCTCCGAAGGGAGGGGATCATGCTCTGCTTCAGTATGTCACAGTACACGTTGGCATTCATGGTTCCCTCAATGAACTGTAGCTCCCCAGCGCTGGCAGCACTTATGCAGCCCCAGACCATGACACTCCGACCACCATGCTTGACTGTAGGCAAGACACACTCGTCTTTGTACTCCTCACCTAGTTGCCGCCACACATGTTTGACACCATCTGAACCAAATAAGTTTATCTTGTTCTCATCAGACCACAGGACATGGTTCCAGTAATCCATGTCCTTAGTATTCTTGTCTTCAGCAAACTGCAGGCTTTCTTGTGTATTATCTTTAGAAGAGGCTTCCTTCTGGGATGAGAGCCATGCAGACCAATTTGATGCAGTGCGTGGCGTATGGTCTGAGCACTGACAGGCTGACCCCCCCACCCCTTCAACCTCTGCAGCAATGCTGGTAGCACTCATTCGTCTCTTTCCCAAAGACAACCTCTGGATATGACACTGAGCAGGTGCACTCAACTCCTTTGGTGGACCATGGCAAAGCCTGTTCTGAGTAGAACATATCCTATTAAATCGCTGTATGGTCTTGGCCACCGCGCTGCAGCTCCGTTTCAGGGTCTTGGAAATCTTCTTATAGCCTAGGACATCTTTATGTAGAGCAACAATTCTTTGCCATGAGGTGCCATGTTGAACTTCCAGTGACCAGTATGAGAGAGTGGGAGCGATAACACCATATTGAATACACCTGCTCCCCATTCACACCTGAGACCTTGTAATACGATCGAGTCACATGACATCTGGGAGGGAAAATGGCTAATTGGACCCAATTTGGACATGGTGTACTCACTTTTGTTGCCAGTGGTTTAGACATTAATGTCTGTGTGTTGAGTTATTTTGAGGGGACAACAAATTTACACTGTTATACAAGCTGTACACTCACTATTTTACATGGTAGCAAAGTGTCATTTCTTTAGTGTTGTCACATGAAAAGATATAATACAATATTTACAAAAATGTGAGGGGTGTACTCACTTTTGTGAGATACTGTATATATAATAATATATACGATATAAATATATATATATATATATATATATATATATATATTGTGGTCGCAAATGTCTATCTGCTGAAAAAATAGAGGTTTGTTTTGTCAAAAATCTTTGCTGTATAATTGACAGGAGAACATTTAACCCCCCAATTAAAGAGGCTTTATTTCTGAATTCTAAATTGCAGCAGGTAAAATATGAAGGTACCTAGAATTGCATATACCTAACCCAAACCAATTGTTGCGAGAAAAGATGTCACATTCTGACCCCGATACCATGTAAATTTCTGTCAGCACATTCTGCATAGATTCCTCCCTTTAAAATAAAAATTGGAAATGTGTGATGTGCTCATAAAAATAATCTCTTATGTGGGACCCATAATAAGGTGACCAGATTATTAAAATGAAAGTTGGGAACATATTTTTTTTTTGACAAATGGTAAACTGTTTTATAAGCATATTTTCCTCAAATTATATATGCGGTGTATGTGGTATGTGTTTATGGAATGATTGTATGATATATGCACTATTTCTCACATTTCATCCATAAGATTAAAAAAAAAGGTACTTCTTAAAATTTTTGGGGATATGACTACCAAATGTTAAGAAGATAAGATAGAGAAAAAAACTTTTCAATGCATATTTTGTATTTTATTCTTACCAAAGAAATTTGGTTCAACAATAACAATATACACTAAATTAACAATATAGAACAAGATTGCATGGTAACAACACGTACCCATATTGCTTTTTTTATCATGATGGGCACTGGTAAGCTGTAACGATGGGCACTGGTAGGTGGCAATGATGGGCACTGATATGTGGCAATGAAGGGCACTGGTAGGCGGCAATGATGGGCACTGATGAGGCTGCACTGATAGGCGGCAATGATGGGCAATGATAGGCGCAATGATAGGCAATGACAGGGGGCACTGACAGACATTACTGATAAGGAAGAGAGGGGACACTGATATAAGGGGACTGTGAGCTAATGGGGGTCTCTAAAGGGGGTGCTGCTGATCTAATAGTTGATCATCAACCATTATATCAGCAGTCAGCACCCCCTTTTAGATACCCCTATTAGCTCACAGCCCCCTTATATCAGTGCCCCCCCACCCCCTTCCTTAGAGACCTCCAAAGATCAGACAGAGCCCCCCTATATCAGTGCCCCCTGCCCTCTTTAACATTCAGATCGCCTAATCAGTGGGACCCGGGAGCTACTGCAACCAAGGAAGGAAGTGTGAGAGCCGAGCTGGGGGGTGGAGCTGGGAGGTAGAGCCGCTCTAGGGCTATATACCTCCCACTATGCAGTGTGAACGGCAGAAATAGCATGTCATTAGTTTCTAGGACAGCAAGCACTGACTGCAAAGGAGATCATCGAGGTGGCGGCAGAGGAGGCGGGGGGCGAGAGAGGCACTGGGTGGGGGAGGCAGAGAGGCGTAGCTTGGACTGTCCGGGGCAATAACGGACAGGTGGCAACCCTATCCGAGGAGAAAACTGGGGACAGACTTGATCCGGGGACAGTGTCCTCAGTCCGGGGACTTCTGGTCACTCTAAACCATAGTGCAGCATTTTCCCCCTTACTTAATGAGCATTGAGCATAGATAAGCAATTGGAAGTCTGTGCATAAAGGGGGAGTGTTTAACACATGTGAACGCCTGGAGCTGGGTCATCTTGGCATCCAAAGCCCTGATGTCATTTCTGAATCTTGGGAAAGATTTAACAGTTTCCTTATAGAGCAGAAGCTTGAACCCCAGTTCTTCCCTCCTATTCTGTTCCTGCTGACAAGGAAGGCTGTCCAACTTAGTGATGGGCCAATAGAAATGTGTGTGCGTGTGTGTGTGTGTGTGTGGGGGGGGGGGTTAGCTTGAAGTTCCAGTATTACCCAGAAAAGTATCAAAAATTTGCTAGGAATGCCCATCGCTTTGCGGACAGAGGAATTAGGAGCTGCAAATTGAGAGAAATCCTGGACTGCTGCACTCCATGCAAAAACATCTTTATTGAAAAAATGCGATAGAATCCAAAATAGCAAACATAGCAAAAAGTGGATACAACAGGTGTAAAATAGCTAACGCGTTTCACATTCAAAGATGCTTACTCGTACCTATGAGTAAGCATCTTTTGGATTCTATCGCATTTTTTCAATAAAGATGTTTTTGCATTGAGTGCGGCAGTCCAAGATTTCTCTCTATTTGCAGACTTGAGCACAGCCAGCACCCAGTTCTGTGTGGTAGGACGGGAGTCTTTCAAGAAAGTATGGAGGCTTTTCAGAGCGGCTTTCCCTTTTGCATCTTTTATTTCAGAAGAATTAGGAGGTTGGGGCCATCAATCAGTAATTAGTTATACCCAGCTGACTGCATACCGAAAACAATCATTCAAATCATTGTTTTGAAAAGTAAAAGAGTGTAAAGTGTAAAGAGGAAACAATGACTTAAAGAGGATGATTTACTAAACCTGGTGCACACAGAATCTGGTACAGCTGTGTGTATAAACCGTATCAGCTTCCAGGTTTTATTGCCAAAGTTTAATTGAACAAGCTGAAGTTAGTAGATGATTTGTTACTATGCACAGTTACACCAGATTCTGTGTGCACCAGTTTTATTAAATCTCCCCCAAAGTGTTTTTCTAGGAAACTTTTTTTCCTTTTGGGAAGAATGGGGAAGGGTTAGACCATCTTTCATGTTTTCATTGCTCTCTGCATACCCTTTGAGTAGATTCACTACTGTATTTTTACTGGGGATCAATGTCACACATTGCCACAGTACACAGAACATGGAAATGCAATTATTTTAGTAAATATAAACTGCTAAATACCTTTTCTCATCAGCAGTATATAGCAGTCTTGTAACTTCTATCAATGTTCAGCTGAGCATTGGTTAAAGCTTGTAGGAGGAGTTTTTATTCTCCTCTGACTGTCCTGTGAGGCTGTATGACCCCTGACCCTCTGTCTGGACAGTGCTGATTGGCCCTGTGCTGATCACATGCACCCTCCACAAAAAAAAGAAAAACCTCTCAAGCAATACACACCAAACTGAGCATGTGCAGAGTGCCCCCAGGGCTCTGTACTATCGGGAGATGGACTGGGGAAAGTGGAAGAAGGGGAGGATCAGAGAAGACAGGATCAAACAGCCTTTTTACAAATTGCAGAAGATTAACCCCTTAGGTTCCACAGTGAGTATACCAAGCATGCTTTACTGCATATACAGACTGATTTTATTGTTGTGGGTTAAATAACATTTTAACCACTTGCCGACTGTGCTATAGGAAAATGACAGCTACAGCGTGGGTGGCTAATGCCAGTCAGTGCCTATAAGTGCCTCCTCATCAGTGTCACAGATCAGTGTCACCTAGCAATGCCTATCAGTGCCCATCAATGTCGTCTATCAGTGCAGCCTCAACAGTGCCCATCAGTGCCTCCTCATCAGTGCCCATCAGTGCAGCCTATTAGTGCCCATCAGTGCAGCCTCATCAGTGCACATCAGTGAAGGAGAAAAATTACCTGTTTCCAACATTTTTTAACAAACTATTAAAAATGTATTTTTCGTCCAAATTTTTGTCTTTTATTAGTTTATTTAGCAAAAAATAAAAAACCCCAGTGGTGATTAAATACCACCAAATACCACCAAAATAGATCTCTATTTGTGTAAAAAAATGAAAATGTTTTTTAGGTACAGTGTTGCATGACTATGCAATTGTCATTTAAAGTGTGACAGCACTTAAAGCTGAATATTGGCCTGGGCAGGAAGGGGGTAAAAGTGCCCAATAAGCAAGTGGTTAAGGGAAATCCAAAAATTTTGTGTTGTCCCCAGAACAAGAGGTGAGGGTTAATCTTCCAATGGGGACACCTGTTTAAGGGACAACTGTCAACTGTCCCCTCATTTTGAGAGATTTTCTCCTGTTCCATCTCTATAGCTGGAAGTAAAAGAAATTTCCCCAGTGGTGCATAGACAGCAAAGACAATAATCTGGCAGGGGTTTTAACCTGTCCCCATTCTATACAAAACTTTAAAGGTATAAAACTAAGAAATGCTAAGTATGGAAACTCATGGACTCATACAGATAGATGGAGACCCTATTTTCCTTTGTGTCACATGGACCAAGGTCACATAATCAAATTATGCTCCATCTAATGTCTAAACCACTAAAATCTAAATGAAAAAATATATGCATACATATGTAAGTATGATCATAGGAATTTTATGTAACCATCAATAAAATAGTCTTGGTTAAGCCCAGGGTGTGATATGCATGGCTCTGTTTCAGTGCATACATTGATGTTGCTGGTTCAAAGCTTCCACAGAAGAGTTGAGATAGAGAGAAACATAAACGATTATGCCAGCAATAATTTGTAAACTTGATAATGTAGTCAGTTAGGTTTAAACCCCCGACTCTGAGCCCCAAAAAAATACCCTGGCAGTGGGGGTAGAGAAATAGGGTTTAATAGTAACCTTGTTTCTTGCTCCAGCAGAGGCTCCCTCCATCCATGTGACTGGCCCCCTGCAGTCTACTGTTCAGGGTGCAGCAGGCTGAGGACAAATGCTTGCTTCCTCGCATACAATGCAGGACTACTGTGTTTCCCCGAAATTAAGACTGGGTCTCATATTAGTTTTGGCTACAAAAAATACACTAGGGCTTATTTTCAGGGGATGTCTTATTTATTTGCAGTATATACAATAATCTACAATATTCAAATACAGATCTAAAAAATGCTAATGCGCACAACCACAATGATCAAATAAGCTAGAAAGGAGCTGCCTGCATATAGAAGTGTACTCACATAACTCAAACAATGAAAAAACAAACAATATGTGGCACTCACTGACCCCATCAGAAATGAACAAATACCTACAATAATCATAAAGCTGCAATATATATAACAAAAAACGCAGTGAAAAATGATATGAAGCAATAAAAACCATCATAAGGTGTATTAAAGCGCAATACACTACAATGTAGAAATGCTAGAGCACAATGTGGGGTGATGAAAACTTCACATCAAGTGTAATAATAAATAATCAAAAATGCAAAACAGTAAGGCATATAGCAGGTAAAGTGCAAAAAAATAATGTGACAATGTGCAAAAAAGACAGCGTGACACACTGACACACTGTTGTGTGTGATGAATATCCCAAACGAACAATAGTGATCATAAGATAGTATTAAAATAAAACTAATCCAATAATAAGTGCAAGTCCCAAAAAAGTAATATAATGTAACTCCCAATACCAGCAAAATCCGATCTTCTAGAAATGATGGCAGATAGAAGTGGAAGTGCAAAAGACAGTCTCTGTGATGAAAAGTGTCCCGGATAGATAGAGATAGTCATATTATACTCCGGAGTGTGACATCTGTTTCCCCCAGCCTCTCACCTGCAGTAGCGGCCCCCAATGGGCCGAATCAAGCATGAGCCAACGGGTGAAGTACTCCACAGAGGATCTGGTAGTAGTTGCAGCGCACGGGGACACTCGATATGTAGTTCGCAATAAAACTCTTCCACTCTCAATATTTGTCATCGGATATAAGGTGATAGAAAAAAGTGGGCTCCATAGTGTAGTAGTTAAAAATGTATTGCCAATAAAAAACAAATAGTAACTTACATATAAATAAGGTAATAGCAGCAAATAAATGGGATGCTTCCAGGTTCGGCCGTACCCAGGAAACAGCGGCACCTGGCTCCTCCCTGACGTGTTGCGTCACCACCACGTGACTTTCTCAAAGGGTCAAGGAGTCAGGTGTCGATCAGCCAGCTTATATAGTCCCGTCCGCTGTCATGACAACAGCGGGTAAACAAAACAAATGAAATCTTCCTAAATGGTGACAATCTAGGCATCTGATATAACATGAATAATAGATCCAAATCAAAATGATATATTCCCATCCGTTGTTATGACAACCGAGGGTGAATGATAAAATCATCCTAAAAGATAGCAATCCAGGCATCAGATATATCTTTTAACTATATAATCTCGTCCGCCGTCATGACAGCAGCGGGTAAACATAAGAGTAGGATATGTTAGATAAAAACAATCTAAGCATCGAAATGCAACATGAATAGTGGATCTCTGGTATATCAAAATAAAAAACAGTAAAAAACAGTAGCACAATGAATATCATAAAACCATCAATATATCAATAAAATATACGGGCGCCATCTATTGGTAAAAAAGTAGAAACAGCCCATAATTCAAAAAATACTAGTGCCATCTAGTGGAACAATTATACATAAAAATCTACCTACTAAAACCACCATCTAGTGGTGAGGATGCAAGAAAAATACATGTAAATATAAATAACGCATAATCTGCAACTCACTAGTGACATCTAGTCAGTGACACGCAATGAACACAAAATATAGCTAGAGGGGAACTAGAGAGGATGAACTTGAATCTCCCACAACCACACTAGTGGCATATAATGGGGATGGGGCATAATAGCACTCAGAAAACACAGACAGAGGACCTCCAATACATCATACTAAAAAATAAAAAATAAGCAATAAGGATCCAGATAGATGGTAACCAGATCGAAACTAATAAGGTAATAAAGAGCAATCAAATCAGGAAAGATGGTGAATAATAACATAAAGTCCTAGAACATATTGAACTAATAATAATCTTCTAACAAGGGACAATCATGACCAAGTAAAATATTCAATAAAAAGTTATTGTGCCCTAGTGGCGATAAAGTACGTAATTCGTATATCCATCTAGACTCAGCCTGACTGATCTTAATAACTTTATTATCACCCCTCCAATGGGGTTTATATTTTTCTATTCCACACACTTTTAATGATGAGGGATCACTATTATGATATTTTGCATAATGTCTAGATAAACTGTGTTTATCAAAACTTTTTTTAATGTTCTGCACATGTTCCCTTAACTTCTTCCACAATGGTCTCTTCATTCTGCCGATATACTGAAGTTGGCACGGGCACTCCAACAGGTACACTACCCCTTCACTACGGCACAATATAAAATCTTCTATCATATAATTTTTTGATGTCACTGTTGAGGTGAAGTTAGATTTGTTTTTCTTACTTTCTTTTGTATGTCGACACGCATAACAACTTTTACACGGAAAATACCCCTTACCCTCGGAAAATGAGAACTTTCTTTTATCAGGCTGGTCCAGGACATTTTTGCCAAATAATCCCTCAAAGTGGGAGCTCTTCTATAAAGAAATTTAGGCCTTTCAAGAAGGATAGTCCCCAAATGACGATCTGTTCTAATAATTTCCCAATATTTTAAAAAAATTCTCTCAATTTGCTTATATTGGATATTAAAGTCCATAATAATGGGTACACTACCCTGATTCGCTGTATTCTTCATATTATCTTGTATCAATTTTTCTCTATCCAGTGCTGCAACATTCGGTATTTTTTCTTCGATGAACTCAGCCCGATATCCTTTTTGAACAAATCTCTCTCCGATCTTTTTTGCTTGTTCGAAGAACCTTTCTTTTGTGGTACAATTCCGCCTTAGTCTGGTTAACTGACCTTTTGGTATGTTATCTAACCATAAGGAGTGATGACAGCTATCCAAAGGCAGATAGCTGTTCCTGTCAACCGTTTTAAAATACGTATGGATCGTTAGTCTGCTCCCTTCTTTTTCTATTACTAGATCTAAAAAAATAATTTTTTCATCACTTATTTCCCAAGTGAGTTTTATATTTTTATTGTTAGTGTTAAGGTTAAAGCAGAAATCCATGAGGCTCTCTCTATTTCCGTTCCAAATTATAATTATGTCATCTATATATCGTTTGAATAATATAAGCTGGTGTGGTATATTGTTGTATAATGTTTCCTCTTCCCATTCTGACATATACAAATTGGCAACACTGGGCGCATACTTTGCGCCCATTGCAATACCACAAATTTGCTTATAATAATTATTATTGTGCCAAAAATAATTTGAATCTAGGCTGTATCTTAAACAGTCTAGGAGGAACCTCCTTTGTTTACATTTCAAATTGTTTAGATTTCTAAGAGCCCATTTAGTTGCTTGGATGGCTTCATCATGATTGATGATTGTATAAAGGGATGCGACATCGGCCGTTGCCAAATATATAGGTCCATTCATCAAGGTAATGTAATTTAGGAGTTGGATAAGATGTTTCGTATCTCTCAAATATGATCTGGTTTTCTTTACCACAGGTTGCAAAAACCAATCAATGTATTCTCCAATATGCGCACCAACCGAGTTGATCCCATTTACTATGGGCCTACCCGGGGGTTTTAATTTATCCTTGTGGAATGTATAAATGACAGGTAACTTACATATTTTTGGCTGTAAATATAACATTTCTTTTTTATTCAATAGGCCCTTTTCAGAACCCTTCTGAATCACTTTAGCCAAATCTTTCTTATATCTCGATGTAGGATTATTTGGTAATATCTGGTAAGTTTCAGCATCATTTAATTGTCGATTTAGTTTTTCATTGTAGTCAACTTTTGATTGGATGACTATAGCCCCTCCTTTATCCGCTTGTCTTATCACAATATCTGTCAAGTTCTAGGTGCGAGGCCAGATTGCTGTGAGGGCGCCCCTTGCGACTAAGTGCAGCGTAACCCTGAGAGTGAGACAGGGAGTACGGTGCCCAAAGGTGCACGGGTTGCCGGATGTTGAGGGTTGGATAGCAAAGAGCCGCTTGGGTGCGTTGGGCAACCGTGCGTGGAAGTATTCCAGTGGAGAAACCAGGAACGGGGTCAAGGCAGGCCAGGGGTCGTGAACCATAGGAGCAGTCCGGAAGAGGCACAATAGGTTTAATCAGGAACAAGGTCAGTAGCCAGGCCAGGGGTCAAGATCGATCAGACAGGCAAAGGTGCAGGGGTACAGACAGGGTTGCTGGATGATAATCCAGCAACTTGCATACAACTGCAGCAGGTTTAAATAGGCCAGAGGGCGCCAAACACCGTCACTGTGTGCGCAAGCGCCTGGGTATGCGCCCGGCGCGATGATGATGGTTACTGGCAGGATCACCAGTCCTAATACTATTTCCCTGACAGTGCCCCCCCCAAGTCGCAGCCCCTGGATGCCCAATCGGGCCCATTTCTCAGGATGGCGACCTCGGAACAACTGCAACAGTCTGGGAGCATGAATATTTTTTGCTGGTTCCCAAGAATTTTCTTCCATAGCATAACCTTTCCATTTAATAAGAGATTGAATTGTCCTACCTCTCCGTCGACAGTCCAGAATGGCTTCCACTTCATATTCAGTTTCATCTCCCACTGAGACTGGAGGAGGAGGAACTTCTTCTCTTCCTGGAAAGGGACTAGAGACAACAGCTTTAAGCAAAGACACATGAAATACTGGATGTATTTAATAGGACCCTGGTAATACTAGTTCAAATGCCACTGGGTTGATTTCTCGTTTAATTGTAAAAGGCCCGATAAACCCAGGACCCAACGTCTGGGAGGGACAAGAAAGTTTCAGATTTGCTGAAGAGAGCCATACGCTATCTCCCACCTTAAACACAGGATTCTTCCTCCTTTTGTCATACTGCTTTTTGTAGTCCTCCTGGGCCTTCTGCATGGTCATCTGGAGGGTCTGATAATTAGCCTGAATAGCGTTAATTCTGTCCTGAACTGCTGGAACTGAGGCCTCCGGAATGATATTGGGCAGAAATGAGGGATGGAACCCATAGTTGGCCCAGAAGGGAGATTGATTGGTAGTTGCATGAACTGAATTGTTATATACGAACTCCGCACACGGGAGTAAGGTGATCCAATCGTCCTGGGAAAAAGAGCAGAAGCAGCGTAGATATTGTTCTAAGGTTTGGTTTGTTCTTTCAGTTTGACCGTTGCTCTGGGGATGATAAGCAGAAGATAGATGTATTTTGATTGACAGCATTTTGCAGAGCTCTTTCCAGAACCTGGAGGTAAATTGTACCCCTCTATCGGAAACAATACTGTTAGGTAAGCCGTGTAGTCTGACTATTTCCTTTATGAAAGTCCTTGTCGTATCTGTGGCAGATGGTGTACCCTGCATGGGCAGAAAGTGAGCCATTTTGGACAGACGATCCACGACTACCAGAATAGTCGTGAATTCTTCTGAGGGAGTTAACTCTACGATAAAGTCCATTAAAATTTCTTTCCAATTTCTTTCTGGCACAGGCAGTGGACGTAACAGACCCCAAGATTTGTCGTTGGAACCCTTATTCTGCTGGCAGATGGTACAGGAATCAACGTACCTTTTACAATCAGACTTTAGGGACGGCCACCAGAAAGATCGTTGGACCAGCTCCATCGTTTTTCGCACCCCAAAATGGCCAGCAAGTTGATGGTCATGCAGAGTCCTTAGAACCTGGATTCTGGTTTGCTGTGGGACAAAGATTTTGTCCTGTAACGAAGAAACCCATCCAAGTTTCTTAGGGAAGAGGCTTCTGGTTCTGAGCAATGGGTGGAAGCCTGTCTGAATGAGGAGCTTAGGTCAGGTTGAATCATAAGAAAGTTCTGTGGTGACAGGATGGTGCTGGGAGCCACCTCCTCGGGAATGTCAGAGAACATTCTGGACAGAGCATCCGCCTTCCCATTCTTAGATCCAGGGTGGAAGGTTATGTGGAAGTTGAATCTGGCAAAGAACAGAGCCCCCCGGGCCTGTCGAGGTCTTAACTGCTTAGCAGTGTGGAGGTACTCTAGGTTTCGGTGGTCCGTAAATATCATTATGGGATGAGAGGCACCTTCGAGGAGATATCTCCACTCCTCCAGAGCAGTCTTAATGGCCAAGAGTTCTCTATCACCCACATCATAGTTTCTCTCGGACTGGCTCATCTTTCGTGAACAGAAGGCCACGGGATGCAGTAACGACTTGGGCCCCTGGCGTTGAGACAGAACTGCCCCCGTGGCTACTTCAGAGGCATCAACCTCCAGGGTATACGGCAGAGCGGGGTCGGGGTGTTGTAAGATTGGAGCCGAGGTAAACAAAGACTTCAGCTTATCGAAGGCAGATTGCGCTTCTGGAGACCACAGGAACCGAGCATGCAGACGGGTTACTTGGGTTATAGGTGAGATAATGGAAGAAAAGTTCTTAATGAACCTTCTATAAAAATTTGCGAAGCCCACAGATCTTTGCACCCCTTTCTTGTCTGATGGAGTTGGCCAATCCAGGATTGCCTGTATTTTTTGTGGATCCATGGTTACACCACCTGTGGAGATGATCAACCCCAGAAATTGTATGGATGCTTTTTAGAAATCACACTTCTCCGCTTTCATGTAAAGTCCGTGTTTCCTCAGTGTGTGTAATACTGTCTTTACATGCGTCCGGTGAAGCTCCAGAGTAGTTGAGAAGATGAGGATATCATCAAGATAGATGATTACGAAGAGATCCAGGTATTCACGGAAGATATCATTTACAAAATGTTGAAATGTGGCCGGGGCGTTGCAGGGCATCACCAAGTATTCGAAATGTCCAAAGCTTGTTCTGAACGCTGTCTTCCATTCGTCACCCTCCCAGATGCGAACGAGATTGTAGGCCCCCCATAGGTCAAGTTTAGTGAACACCCGAGCAGTACGGAATCTCTGGAAGAGTTCAGGAACAAGGGGGAGAGGATAGCGTTTTTTTACGGTAATTTTATTGAGTTCCCTGTAATCCACACAAGGTCTTAGGGTCTTGTCTTTTTTTTCAACGCAAAAGATTCCGGCGCCAGCAGGAGAGGAAGAAGACCGGATGAAGCATTTTTCTAAGTTTTCGTCAATATATTGACACAGGGTTCCTAGTTCCATTTCGGAGAGTGGAAAAATACGTCCAAAAGGGATTTCGGCTCCAGGGAGTAATTCAATCGGACACTCATATGGTCTATGGGGTGATAGAATATCAGCTTTCTTCTTATCGAAGACATCCGAAAATTCATGATAGACTGATGGTACGTTGGGATAACTGACCGATACTGGCTGAACTGACAAACAACTGGTAGTGTCCATGTGGCTAGGGGCCAGGCAATGCTGAAAACAGTAGGGAGAGGTGAACACAATATCTCTTTTAGCCCAATTGATCTGAGGGTTGTGTGTTTGGAGCCAGGGAGTACCCAGGATGACTGGAAACATAGGTGAGCTAAGAACGTCAAAACGTATGAACTCCTGATGGCCATCAGGAGTAGTGACAAACAGAGGAACAGTCTCTTGGGTAACAGGACCAGAACTAGGCAGGGTACCACTGGCCAGGAGAACTTCCAGTCTATGTTTCTTGGGTAGCAAAGATAGGCCAAGTCTTTTGGCCAGGTTCAGGTCCAGGAAGCAGCTGCATGCCCCGGAATCGACTATGGCTTTCAGCTGAACGCTTCCTTCCGCTAACTGCAACATAATAGAGAGGACAAGGTGGGGAGTGGAAGTTCCGGAGACCTGGAAATATACTGGGGTGTACTTGAGTGGCTTGCAGGGCCTAATGGGACAGTGGCAGAGGAAGTGTCCATTCTCTCCACAATAAAGACATAAGTTGGCTTGTCGCCGACGTTGTTTCTCCCCAGGGGTCAATGCAGCTCTCCTCCTACTAGCGGGCCTTGCCCCAGTCTCTGGAGTGGATATGCAGAGAGTTTGTGACCGTTCGGCCTGGCGCTCCCGTAGACGTCTGTCCAACTGGATGGCCCTTTGGATGAGATCCTCTAGATGAGCAGGAATACCACTTCTGGCCAATTCATCCTTGAGGGATTCAGAAAGTCCTAAATGGAATTGATATTTTAAAGCGGCCTCATTCCAGCCTATATCTGCAGACCATCGACGGAAGTCTATGGTGTACCTCTACCAGCCGCTGTCCCTGCTGTAGGGAGTGCAGGGCGGCTTCAATGGTGGCTGTGAGTTGAGAATCTTTGTAGAGCTGAGACATGGCTACGAAGAAAGTGTCCACTGTGCGGATAGATGGGTCCTTTTGTTCCCATAGACTGTGAGCCCATGCCTGGGGATCACCGGATAACAAAGAAATAAGGAACCCAACCTTAGTCATTTCAATAGAAAATGTCCGGGGCTGCAGGGCCAGATAACGCAAACGCGGTGATGACGGTTACTGGCAGGATCACCAGTCCTAATACTATTTCCCTGACAATATCTTTTCTTGCTTCTAGTTTTTTAATACCACTTTTGATGTCTCCTGGGTCAAATATCTTTTTTATTGTTAAATCCTGTACGTCCTTCAGAACCATTTTTTTAAAAACTTCAATGTGTCCGTCCGTCCCCATGGGTGGATTGAAGAGAGATTTGTTACGAAGATTACTGAACACAGTGCCATTGGTGTCTGGTACATGTCTTCCTCTTCCTTCATCTGTATTGCTGAGCATATATTTTTTGATATTAAGGCTTCTGATGAATTTATTAATATCAACATAGGCGTTGAATTTATTAAGATTCTTTTTTGGGGCGAATTTTAATCCTTTATCTAACACTTTTATTTCCTCTCGTGTTAATTCGATCCCACTTACATTAATAATTCCTTCTCCTACTATTCCCTTTTCCTTTTGTTTTTTGATCCCTGCTCGACATCCTCTTCTCGTTTTTCGTTTTTTCCATTTTTTCTCTTTGTGGATCTTCTCTGGGTTTTCCTCTGACATTCCTCCCTGTCCTGGTCCCTCTGTCCTTCCTGTTTCTTCTCTTCCCTTCTTTTTGTTCTTCTGTCTGGGCTGGGATCCGGAGTCCATCTGTTGTACCTTCATATAGGATCTTCTCGATAATGGCATCTTGGGGAATCCCGATGTCTTTGTTCTAAAAAACGGTATGGTGTTCTTTCTCGTTCACGTCTCCTTTGTTGACGTTTTTGATACCAAGGCGACCTCGCTCCCTCGTCATATCTTTGTAGTTGTTCGAATCTATTCTGAACTGGAATTGCATAACCATTATTGGTGGGATCTGTCTCTTCTATTCTCGTATTCAAAATATCTATCGTCTCTAATTGGTCCTTCGTCTTTTCTTAATCTGTCTGGATAGTAATTTCTCTCTCTATTGCCCTCATGGTTCCTCAAAGTGGAAAAAGGAGATCTTCTATCATGAGGGGACTGTTGATAAGGTCTTCCTTGATAGTTGTTATTCTGCCCATTATTCTTCCAAAATGTTTTTTTCCAATTATTCCCTTTCCACTTCTGTTTTTGATTAGGGATATTGTACGTGTTATGATTTCCCTGTATCCTATTCATTGGTATATGTCCACCGATTTTTCTTTCATTTACATTGTCATTCCTTTACAGGAGAGCTATTGTTAGAGTTGATGACCGTTTCTTCAATTTTATTCTGCCATTTAAAAACAAGATCATCTTCAAAGTCTTTTACATCTCTCTGATATTTTTTCTTCTTTCTTGCAGCTGTTTCTTTATCCTTTTGTTCCATATCTCGATTGAATTGTTTTGACAATGTAACAAAATTCAGGCAATTCTTTGGTAGGCTCCAGGGTAGCCTTAATTTCTCTGATCGTTTTATCCAATAATCTGATCTTCTTCTGTTTTCTTTTGATAAGAAAGTCCAGTACTTCCAGACCTCTATCAATGAAGAAATTAAACCATTCATCTGTAGATTCTTTGTCTACTAAACCATCATTTATGGGTACATGCCATCGGAGTCTTCTAGGCACTAGTTTGTCTTTTATATTTTTGTCATGTGTTGCTATATCCCACCATGCATTCATTTTCTTCTCCATTACCTGGCCTATTTTTCTAAAGCAATTTTCAATATCTCCCACATGATTGGCCTCCTGTTTTTCAAAAATCTCATCTATATCCAATGTTCTATTATCCAGAAACTGGAATACTTCCATGGTATGCAGCACTAGTAATGGTGAGATAAAATTAGAGGCAGATCTAAAAAATGCTAATGCGCACAACCACAATGATCAAATAAGCTGGAAAGGATCTGCCTGCATATAGAAGTGTACTCACATAACTCAAACAAAGAAAAAACAAAAAATATGTGGCGCTCACTGACCCTATCAGAAATAAACAAATACCTACAATAATCATAAAACTGCAATATATATAACTAAAACGCAGTGAAAAATAATATAAAACAATAAAAACCATCATAAGGTGTATTAAAGTGCAATACGCTACAATGTAGAAATGCTAGAGCACAATGTGGGGTGATGAAAACTTCACATCAAGTGCAATACTAAATAATCAAAAATGCAATACAATAAGGCATATAGCAGGTAAAGTGCAAAAAAATAAAGTGACAATGTGCAAAAAAGACAGCCTGAGACACTGTGTGTGATGAATATCCCAAATGAACAATAGTGATCATAAGATAGTATATTTTGTATTTTTTTTTTATATAGCTATATTTATTTTGTGTTCATTGCGTGTCACTCACTAGATATCACTAGTGAGTTGCGGATTACGCGTTATTTATATTTACATGTATTTTTCTTGCATCCTCACCACTAGATGGCAGTTTTATTAGGTAGATTTTTATGTATATTTGTTCCACTAGATGGCACTAGTATATTTTGAATTATGGGCTGTTTCTACTTTTTTACCAATAGATGGCACCCGTATATTTTATTGATATATTGATGGTTTTATGATCTTCATTGTGCTACTGTTTTTTATTTGTTTGTATTTATTGTTTACCCGCTGTTGTCATGACAGCGGACGGGACTATATAAGCTGGCTGATCGACACCTGACTCCTTGACCCTTTGAGAAAGTCACGTGGTGGTGACGCAACACGTCAGGGAGGAGCCAGGTGCCGCTGTTTCCTGGGTACGGCCAAACCCGGAAGCATCCCATTCATTTGCTGCTATTACCTTATTTAAATGTAAGTTACTATTTGTTTTTTATTGGCAATACATTTTTAACTACTACACTATGGAGCCCACTTTTTTCTATCACCTTTTATCCGATGGCAAATATTGAGAGTGGAAGAGTTTTATTGCGAACTACATATCGAGTGTCCCTGTGCGCTGCAACTACTACCAGATCCTCTGTGGAGTACTTCACCCTTTGTTCATGCTTGATTCGGCCCATTGGGGACCGCTACTGCAGTTGAGAGGCTGGGGGAAACAGATGTCACACTCCGGAGTATAATCTGACTATCTCTATCTATCCGGGACACTTTTCATCACAGAGACTGTCTTTTTCACTTCCACTTCTATCTGCCATCATTTCTAGAAGATCGGATTTTGCTGATATTGGGAGTTACATTATATTACTTTTTTGGGACTTGCACTTATTATTGGATTAGTTTTATTTTAATACTATCTTATGATCACTATTGTTCGTTTGGGATATTCATCACACACAACAGTGTGTCAGTGTGTCACGCTGTCTTTTTTGCACATTGTCACTTTATTTTTTTGCACTTTACCTGCTATATGCCTTACTGTATTGCATTTTTGATTATTTATTATTGAACTTGATGTGAAGTTTTCATCACTCCACATTGTGCTCTGACATTTCTACATTGTAGTGTATTGCACTTTAATACAACTTATGATGGTTTTTATTGCTTTATATTATTTTTCACTGCGTTTTTAGCTTTATATATTGCAGTTTTATGATTATTGTAGGTATTTGTTCATCTCTGATAGGATCAGTGAGCACCACATATTTTTTGTTTTTTCTTAATATTCAAATACAGTCATGTCATCATGACGATCTTGAAGTGATTGTAACCCCAAAAAAGGAAAAAAAAATTCTGATCCTTTAAAGCATGATAGACAGCACAGTGATTGTGCTGTGTCATTTACCTCTCTCTATGTTCTAAAAAACCTGGAATAAAGCAATAAAATGTTTTAAAAAAAGTTCCTATGTTCCCTGTCCTCTCTCCCCCTCTCCGCCCAGGATTCAGCATTATGACATTCTGTAATCCAAAAAATAAACCTTGGTAAAAGTCATTGTAAAAATATGTGAACCGTTTTGTAAAAAGATTATATAATGTGTAGTGTGCTTTTTTGTAACTTTATTGTGGAAAATACCTTATTTACAGTGCCGCTGGGCGCTCACGTGACCCACTTCGAATACTGCAGAGGGAGGGGCCACTGACGTTAGCTGGGAGGAGAGGGGAAGATCTCCGGTGGGTCACATGATCACCCAGCGGCGCTGTAAATAAGGTATTTTCCACAATGAAGTTACAAAAAGAGGCACGCTGCACATTATATAATCTTTTTACTAAACGGATTACATGACTTTACAATGACTTTAACTAGGGCTTATTTTCGGGGTAGGGCTTATATTGCAGCCATCCCCAAAAATAATGCTAGGTCTTATTTTAGGGGTAGGGCTTATTTTCGGGGAAATAGGGTAATAGCCATTCATTGTACATGATGGCGCCGAGGGACTGCTCACAACCCAGAGGAGAAGAAAGAAGAGGAGAGTGCTGAAGCCTGTCAGAATGAGGGGCATTGTAGCTAAAGCAGCACTGAAGGAACTTGTTGTGTTGATGGTAGCTAAAACAGCCTATCCCCTAGACCAGTGATGGCGAACCTTGGCACCTCAGATGTTTTGGAACTACATTTCCCATGATGCTCAACTACACTGCAGAGTACATGAGAATCATGGGAAATGTAGTTCCAAAACATCTGGGGTGCCAAGGGGCCACACTTCAAGGGTTTTTTTTCTATTCAGGATGCTAGTTAGTATATTTTCTTCTGCCCAGTTTTGTGGTCTTTTATGTTTATAACCTTCACAAGCTGTATGTCTTGTCTTCTGTATTTACCTTTGATGTCAGTTGGCACATATCTTATTTTTGATTTTTGAAATAACTTCATTTATAGCTTTTAGAACGTCTTTATTTCTTAGACTATATACTAAGGGATTTAACATTGGAACAACAGCAATATACACCATTGAGAGTATTTTGTCCTGAGAAGATGCCATTTCAGGTTTCATGTTAAGAGAGAGAGATGTCAGCCAAAATAAAACAACGATGATGATGTGAGAGGAACAGCTAGAAAATGCTTTAAGCCTCCCGGAGGATGTATGGATCTTTAGAATTGTAGATATGATGTACATATAAGATGTGAGAATCAATATAAAGGTGACAAGTCCATAAACAATACCATCAACAGTAATTAGGACTCCAATACGTGTGCTGTCATTGCAGGAGATACGAAGTACTGACTTCATATGGCAAAAGAAATGGTTGATTGCACTGGAAACGGGAAACAATAATTGTGAAATAAGCAATGCATACATCAGTGAGTTAAAAGTCCCAATAGTGCAACATAATATGGCCAATATCACACACGTCCTTCTATTCATTATCACATGGTAGAGTAATGGAATGCAAATTGCCACATATCTGTCATAAGCCATAGAAGTCAATACCAAAAACTCTGTTCCAATAGAGAAAACATAGAAGAATATTTGTGTAATACAGCCTGGATAGGAGATACCTGTGTCACCTGTAATAGTAATGGCCAGAAGCTTTGGCAAAATTACAGAAACATACACAATATCGAGGATTGTTAGGTTAGCCAGAAAAAAGTACATGGGAGTATGCAAACGGGTAGTGAGACACACACTTATACCTACAAGCACGTTTCCAAGTATGCCGAGTAAATATATTATTAAGACAATGATAAAAATGATATATTTAACTTTAGGATAACCGGAAAATGCCAGAAGGTGCAATACGTTATGTTTTGTAGCTCCATGAATAGTTCCTGTTAAAACTTTGCAAAGATCAATAGAAACATTCAGACCTTGAAGAAGAAAATGTAAACAGGATTTATCATGATCATTTTGGGTTTACATTTTACATTGTGGCTTTTATTGTTAAAGCGGAACTCCAAGTAGACACAAGAGGTACAAATAATACAGCCCTGTATTAATTAATAAATCATTAATACCTGAATAAATCATTAATACCTGAATTTGACTTGGTAACAGCTTCTTGCATTCTACTGTACAGAGCTGGGACTGGGAGAGGGAGAAGCAGCAAAAGTCGGGTGTGATGCAGTGCAAAGACCATGTTGATAAGAGGACAGAGTAGAGTGATAAGCTCACCAGTCATAGGCTGAGGGAGGGATAAGAACTGTAACTAAAACAGTACCTGGTCATCTTACCTGACAGTCAGGACTGTTCTGTTTGCCGGAGCTGTATAAATTATAGAATGAACGGGGACCTTCAGTCATTTTTTCAACTTACATAGTTACATAGTTAGTCGGGTTGAAAAAAGACACAAGCCCATCTGGTTCAACCATAATAAATAAATAAACAAATAAAATAAAAAATATCATACAATCCCATAAACCCAATCCTATACCCACAGTTGATCCAGATGAAGGTGAACCCCCCCCCAGAAAAGCAGGGGTTATATTAAAACTTCCATTAAATCTTCTGCCCTTGTTGTTTTAACTTTGGACAGTAAAACATTTTTTTTTCTGCCAGTAAATACCTTATACAGCCTAGATATGCAGAATGACAAAATGTGTTTTGTTTCGATTCGTTGTTTACATAAATTTGTTTAGTTAATTAAATTTGTTTCATTCATTTAATTCCCTTTCGAAATTCGTTTTGTTTATTCGTTTTCTAAACGATTCAAAAAGTTTTCAAATAGTTTTCGAATTCAAAACGTTTTCCAAATTCCAAAAAGAATAAAAAAAGAATATAAATTAAAGGAATAGAATAGGAATATTTTTTTTTTCTATTCTATTCCTTTAGTTTCTATTCTATTTTATTCTCTTTGGAAATTGGAAAACTATTCAAATTTGAAATGTTTTCAAATTCGAATTTGAAAATTATCCGAATTCAAAAACTATTTTAAAACGATTCAAATTCGAATTTCGTCGATTTTATTTTCATTATTTCGGATTCGTTTTAAATTTGGTACCATTCTAATTTGGAAATTTGGATACATCCAAATTTCCGAATAATAAAAATTTGTCCAAATTTTAATTAGGAACGAAATAAACTGCACATGTCTAATACAGCTGCAGAGCTGGAGGTGTGCCTCTGTGTGTCTGTGTAAATCCAGGAAGTGAACAGGCAGCAGCTTCAGCTGCCCACAGTTAAAATGGCTGCAGCCAGACTCAGTGGAGGGAGATTTCTGCAGCATATTTGGCAAGTACAGAATCACAGTATATATAAAATAATATGCAAAGTGGTTGGAGGGAAGCTTCAGAATGGCAAAGATGTTTTTATTACAAATTATGTGAGCAGACTGCAGTTCCTCTTTAAGGCCGTGTTCACATATGTGGGGCCGCGGTTCCCAGCATGGCGTCCGGAGCATTTCTGTTCACCAGTCCAGGTGCGAATCAGGTCCGAATTTTAATTTGCACCTGAACCAGACCCAAACACACACAGAACCCTTTTGTAATGTGCACCATGGATGCCCCAGACTTGTGTGGACCGGTGTTCTATCGAGAAATGCCTACCATCGAAAATGCCTTCAATGGGTCTGCACATGCGCAGTTCAAATGTCACTACAACTGATATGTTTATCAGCTGGCGTGAGGTCAACACAGCACATGCGCAGATCGTCTGAGGCATTATCCATGTAAACAGCGGAGGGAGAACGCAACACACACAAAACCTGCCCTTCAACACACCCAGAACCCACCCCACAACAGCGAGGCTCAATCTGACAAGTAGGTTCTCCCTCCGCTGTTTGCATATGGTCTCCCTCTGTTTTCATAGTGTCAAAAAATGCCTCAGATGATCTGCACATGCGCTGTGTTGACGTCACTCCAGCTGATCAACATATAAGTTGGAGTGACATTTGATATTGCTCATGCACATACCCACGTATAGAACGTGGGTATGGACCTGACTGATGCAGGTTTAATAACAGCTGGGAACATACAGGTTTATGTTCAAATTATTACAAGATGCAGGTCTAATTTATACAGTTTCTTACAATGCAAGCATATTAGGTACAACATGATTGGTTGCTAAGATCTACGTCAATGTAACTAACTATAAATTTGACACTTGTCATACAATCAGACAAACTTATTCATTCCCAGAATTCCTACATGTATATTAAACTGATTTATAACTGTTTTTGTCTATGGCTTTACCCATTAAAATACTTGTATAGAGACAATATGGCACCCAGTCATGTTAAATCAAACCCTCCTTGTCTTGATAAAACTTTACCAACTCAAAGATAACAGTTTTGCGACTTTGGGAAAATGAACTTGCAATAACCCCACCAAATATGTTATGTCTTATGCCGCGTACACACGGTTGGACTTTTCGGCTACAAAAGTCCGACGGACGCCGACGGACCAAATCCGGCAGACAATCCAATCGTGTGAGGGCTTCCCCGGACTTTCAGATGACTTTTCCAGCTGCAAATCTGATGGACTTGGAACATGCTTCAAATCTTTACGTCGTAACTCCGCTGGACCCAGAAATCCGCTCATCTGTATGCTAGTTTGGCGGACAAAAAAACGACGCATGCTCAGAAGCAAAAACTAAACGGAAGCACTCGGTCTAGTAAAACTAGTCTTTGTAGGTAGCACATTCCTCACGCTGCAAATTCTGTGATGGTTGAATGCAGCGCATTTAATGTCTTCTTTAATAATGCTATAAGAACGAAGATGTTTTGCTGTTCCTATTCACACAGAGTTCTCCCAAACTTATTTCTGGATTCTTTCTCTTTGATCTCATGAATGATATAGTATTTTTTTTAAAAGCTATATCTCCATACTAATCTTTACACTTTTTTTTTTTGGGAGTCATCTTTTATTTTAGATTTCATCAAGTTTTTTTTTTATGATTATTGTCGAAATTATTTTATCTTTATCTACATTAATTTATTTTTTTGGTTTGTAAAGTTACCACAAAGAACCATTTTTTTTGGATTTTTGTAGTTCTTAAATTGAACACAAATACAGTTTTCTTTTCTTTGTTTTTTTTTATTTTGTTTGGTTAAGTTACCACAAAGAAGCATTTTTTCTTTATTTGGATTTTTTCTTTGTATATAAAGTTAACACAAAGAACCTTTTTTGGTTATGTTTTTTTTTTTTTTTTAAGTTACCACTAGAACATTATAATTTTTTTTTTGTGTTTTTGCAACCTCAAGGAGGTTGTTGTCCCTTGTTAATTGGACATTGTCTCTAAATCAATGATGTTAATTAAAACAAATAAAGTCTTTTCATAAACTAAAATATCCATTTATTTATGGTAAAAAGAAAATAAAGACAAAATCAATGCTGGCAAAAGTCTGTGGACAAGAAAATTGGGATCTTGAGGAGTCCATATCAGAGGGAGCACAATCTTGTCCAGGAATCCCAGAGATCAACAGCAGCAGTAGATGACATAGATGCAGGGCTTTTTTTCTCAAACAGTAGGTGCTGGAACTCAACCACGACCCCCCAAAACCCCTCCCCCCCACACACACCCTCCAAATCACATCAAATAGTGGGTATGGTCATATTTCATAAACAGTAGAAGGGTCTTAAAGGGGCATTAAATATCAGGATTGCATTACATACAGAGTGCAGAGTTCATGGGGGTTACACACAGAGTGCAGAGCTGTCACTTGTAAACACAGGAACCAGACTTCTGTGTTTACAAGTGATTGTGGTGAGCAGGCACCAAAGGGTCTGAGCCAGAGGTGGTGGAACTGAGTTCCACCAAGTTCCCCCTGAAAAAAAGCCCTGCATAGATGTCCCCAGACTGTGATACTACAAAAGCCTGCATCTTCTGTCAGACCAGACTGAACCCAGGTCATCACTTTCTTCTCTTCCCTGCAGCCTTCCCTCCGCACTGCCCTGCAGCCTTCCTTGGAGGCTGTGGCTCTGGTGGTTGAGTTGTGGCAGGAGGAGAAGGAGGAGGAGGGGGGCTGCCTCATTTATTTGTGTGTTGGCAGTTAGCTCGCCCTTCAGCCCCTTGTGTATCATTTCAGCAAACAGTTTTTCACAAATGAGGCATTGGCCCCACTCCTTTTGAAGCAGCCTGCTGGCTAAATAGCACCCATAGGCCTCTTCAGCTTCGGGGGGGCTCTTCAAAAAATTGGTGGCCTCTCTCATGAGGTGCAGTGATGCCTCCTGTGTCACCGTCCCCTTCCTGGCCCTTTTTGTAGGAAGGCGGAGGGGAGCCACTTGGGATTGGGTCAGGCTCCTACTGGGCCCAGCCACCTCCTGCCTGACACTGGGTCCAGCCTCCTCCTGGATGACACAGGGTCCTGCCTCCTCCTGGATGACACAGGGTCCTGCCTCCTCCTGGATGACACAGGGTCCTGCCTCCTCCTGGATGACACTGGGTCTGGCCTCCTCCTGGCTGTCCCTGGGCCCGGCCTCCTCCTGGCTGTCCCTGGGCCCGGCCTCCTCCTGGCTGTCCCTGGGCCCGGCCTCCTCCTGCCTGCCACTTTCCCCACTTTCCTCCTGGCTGACCTCATCCTGTGTATAAAAAAGGACATAGTTTTAGTTGTTTGTTTTTGGTTCATCAATGACACACAATTTGCTTCTCATGACTTGCAAATTCAATGTTAATACATCTATTAATAAAAGAGTCTAGACATCAGACACCATAATTTTTTAAAGCAGGTGACAAACATATTTGGCCACTACTGTCAATTGATATGTATACATCATTTTTAGGATAAAATTCTTTTGATCAATTATAACATCTAGTTAACATCATTAATATTAGAACAGTAATATTTTTTAAATTAATTTACCTGACTCCAGATGGTCACATCCGGTTCTTCCAGGATGGAAGACCCAGCTTGGTCCTCATCAGCCTCTGCTGGGGTGGAGGGAAGGGTGCATGGAAGAGTGCATGGAAGGGTGCATGGAAGGGTGGAGGGAAGGGTTGAAAGTGATGCCCTGGCTTCTGTCTGGTCATCAAGAAAATGTAGTTTATTGTAGTACCACAGCCTGGGTACATATACATCATCTGCTGATGCTCCTGATCTCAGGGAATTCTGCATCTTGTTATGCTCCCTCTTATACATGTTCCTCAAGATCCCAATTTTCGATAACTCCATCGTTGCTTCTGGGATGTACGTCTGGACAAATGTCAGAAGTCTCTCCAGCGTTGACTTCCTTACATGCTTAAGATAATATTGAGGGTGTTTGACCTCCCACAGATTCCTCATCTCTCTGTACTGATCAATAAAAGCCAACAGAAATTCAGGCTCCTTAAATTTTGCATTCATAATTTCTGTAAAAGATAAAGACACAAGACAAAAAACACTTATGTTTCTGCTAAACCCTCATCATCTTATCCTAACATAGGCCTCATCAATCTGTCAAGCCATATAGGCTGCTTGCTAGAAAGTTTTTAACAAATTTAAAAATTTAAAATTACCTTCGATTTATAGCGTCCTAGTCCACTATCATCTACGCACAGAACGTGCGTACGACACAATACGTAATAACGTTTTATACACTGCGCATGCATGAAACTCCGCCTGCTTTGCCCGCCCCTGACGTTCTTTCTTTACGCATATTTCCACCCCCCTTGACTCTACGCACAGAACGTACGTACGACACATGCGTAATACCTCTCTTTATACACTGCGCATGTGTGAAACTCCGCCTGTGTCGCCCGCCCCTGACGTTCTATTTTAACTCATATTCTCCGCCCATTCTTTCTACGGTGCATAGTGGGATGAACAATGGCGGAGACACAGCAGATGTGTACTACCTCAGGTAGCGACGAAAGCTCGGAGGCCGGAACATCCCGATCTGGGAAGCAGAGATTTAAAGCCTCCAATATGTCCTTTAAAGAGATGGTGGAAATGTTGGCAATTCTGAGAAAAAATTACTATGATGGGAAGTATGGACCGTAAGCCCGGCCTAATTTTAGAAAAGCCAAAATAATGGCGAATGTGGTGAAGACATTACATCTTTCTTTTGGGGTACAGCGCTCAAAAGATCAGATTCGGAAAAGATGGTCCGACCTCAAACTCCGGGAGCTGGATCAGTGCAGATGGACCCGTAAAGTGCTGAAAAAAAGTACTCCCTGGGCTGAGATGCCTGTCGAGAACTTAAGGTCCTGCAGGCTTCTCCCTGTCGCAAAGTACCGCAACATGGTGACTAGCCTCTGCTCCGGAGTGATGGCTTGCCTCATGCAGGTATCCTGCCTGCTGATATAAGGGGTGAGCAAAGCCAACAAACAGTCAAAAACGGGGTCCGTCATCCGGAGAAAGTTCCTGAAATCCTTAGGATTATTCTCACAGATCTCATGGAGCAATGGCATGTGACAAAATTGGTCACGCTGGAGCAACCAATTCTTTGTCCATGAACTCCTCCTCGCCCTGTTCATGGACTGGTCTTGGGCTGAAGAATGAACTACAGCACCAAGCACATACAATGCACAAGCTCTACGACGAGTACGTACACATAACATGGCTTCAAAGCGGTCGGCTGGTCAGAACGCACTTAACAGAACGCACTGAAGAACAGCAAGGCCTGTGAAGAGCGACCTGAAAATCAGCAACGAGCGGACAATAAAACAGAGATTGCTCAATGCCAACTGACCAAACGCACTGAAAAGCAGATACAAACCTCACAAGCACAGACTGAACAACAGTTAAAACGAACTGAAAAATATGGGTCTCACAAGCACGAATCTTCTCTCACCATACTTCTACTAACTCGAGATAAACACGAGATTAGCAGAAGGAGCTCAAAGGGTGTCGTACGGGCTACTGAACTTGTTTTATAGTCTCGTCGGACTTGGTACGCTGTAAGTCCGCCAAAAGTCCGTTGAAAGTCTGTCGGACGGGCTGTCTGACTTTTGCAGCCAAAAAGTCCGACTGTGTGTACGCGGCATTATTGTTTTTCACTATATAATCCTATGTGTATATATTCATATATTGGTTTCACAAAAAAGTACTGTATTATTTACATTATATATATATATATATATATATATATACACACACACATACATACACAAAGCCAACTACTTTATTCAATATTGTCTAATTATTAATATATACATACATACACATCAGTGTTATCTTATTCAATGTATTTTAACAGTTTTAATGAGGGCACAAGCAGACCTTTTGACCCTGTCAAACTAAATTAATGTACATAACTTTCCCATATCCCACATAAAACTTCTTATACTTGACAATGTTTATTTATTACCTTTAAGGAATTTTATCCTATCAGACTATAGTTCAACTGCTGTCAAAGTGTTTCATTTCTAATTAGTGCTTACTTAAAAACTAAAAATGAACTATCCCAATACACTTTCACCCAGTAAACTTTTGGCTGTCCTATAAAATACCATCATGAAGCAGAGAGGTCATCTAAAGTTCAACATTTAAAAATGAAGACTTTCTATATTTATGGAATAACATAGAATACATTAATAAAGATTAATAACTATTGCTTTACCATTGAATAAAAATATTTATAAGGCCACTACTATATAATAATAATAATAATAATAGTAATAATAATATGAATAATAATTATATTATCAATAAAACATATGCAAATTAATATGAATAACATAAAATATATTGGTTAATATGAATTTCTACTACATTTCCCCCCTGTTGAGGCATAAGTCTTACAGCAATTACAATACAGATCACCCACCATGCCCCATGCACCCGACGCTTATCACATAAATCGTCCACAAAAAAAATCAGTTCAATCAACAACACACTGCATCTTCTTCTATAGCTGCAAAGTCTTCTCCATATTTGACACGAAAGATATGGTTGTCAGTCTCAGTGGCATCGTGATCATCCTTGCCACAAACTTCTTGCAACAGACAACAGTTACTCAGCAACATCACATCAAGGATAACAGGGAAGAGGAACAACCTGTTTAGCTAGTGAATGAAAGCCAAATATGTGGTTCCAGGGACCATTCAGCAGACTCAGTCCCATAAGGCTTTGCCTTTTCCTGCATAGGTCTTTTCAGCTTCACCAAGTGCTTGATGTTTTTAGAGAGATCTCCTTCTTTATCAACATTTGCTGGTCCAGTGTCATAGCACAAGCTGCTTTGGATGCTGTAAGACACAAATTCAGTGCATACCTGTTCTGCAAAGTCTCAGATTTTCCAGTTCCTCCTTTATTGCATGAAATCCTTCCTTTGTAGCAATTTACATTTGTAACATGTTGCATCATGTCTTCTGCGATCCCCTGATATTTGTCTGGATATAAAATACACTTCAAAATTATAGTTGTAAAAAATAAAAATAGTCAGTGTCAGGATACAATAGGCCTCTGGCAATCATTTCAGGATAACCTACAAAGCAATAGCTCCTACACTATCGTTTTATCTAATAACTTAATTCAGTGCATGCCTTTTACTTCTACAACATCCATTAAAATAATATACATGTATCTATAAAATTTTATCAAAATACATTACTCTTAGAATATTCATCAACATTATTAGTACATGTTTTCAGTATGAAGTATTTTATATAGATTATTCTTTTACATTTTATTTCCTAGTTTCCAGCCAATACTATTTCCCATACAATAAATTTAAAATTCTTATAATTTATTAACCTTGACTCCACCTACCAGTCACTATTACCCTTGTCATGTCATAAGTCAATAGAGTCAGTTCAGATATTTCATTTGTTTCAATTCTGTAGTCTTCCCACAAAGTTTGCTAAACCCAAAACCATTTCACTTTTTGTTCATGCCTGCACATACTATACTGTAGAATATTATACAATAACAGTCAACATGGGTCTCTTCTGTCAGTCACTGCTATACTGTCTAAGTCAATAGCCTAATTTTATTCACTATGGTTTATTTTTGACCTCTCCTATGTCTTAAAACATGAATGATGAAACATCATATTGTATCCCCCAACATATAAATGAGAGTTCTTGGCCCACATCATGCAAATATCAAGATAAATAACATAACGTATCTTATAAAGCATCAATACCATACATTCTTAGCGAAATGTCATACTCATTACATTACATTTCATTACACCTCCTCACTTTTTTTTGGTATGGTATGCACTGAACTTTTTTTTCCCTCAAAAAAATGATGAAACTATTTGTTTATAATGATTGAACATTTTCTCAAAGTGGAACTCTACTCATAAAAATGTGATAAAAATAATGTTTATTAGCAAGAAAAATACATTCCACATTAATTATTATACGACCATTTTACTGAAGCCCAGAACCTTTGAGCAGCAGTAGAATTTCAGGCTGTCAGCAGACTGGCCTCTAGATTTTAATCAGTGCAAAAAAAAAAAAAAGAGCACAACTGAGCATGTGCAGAGCAGGGTGATACAGTGGATTTTAAACAGTATAGGCATTTATTTTTACTGTATTTCATAGCTACTGTATGCCTGCAAAAGGGGTCAGCCTCAAGTGATCCAGCAGGAATTAATTTTCTGACCAAAGTTCCACTTTAAGGTATTCACAATAATAATACTTATATCATATATAACAAAAAACAACTGTAATTCTCTACATACAGAGTATCACACACAATTATTTAGAATTGTCCATTACTGAAATACTTCTAATGTCTTTTTCTGCAACAGTCTCTTGTATGCATTCAACTTGCACTTGTGTGAATAACACTCCTGCTAATCTCACGCAGACTTTGACTACTATAGAAACTAAAAATGTCACTGTCACAAATGTGGATTTAAATGGACACTTGAATTGTGAATTCTTCCACTTCCTTTCATGATCATTAATGTACTTGCAGTCATCAAGAGTTACTGACATACATTCCTTTAGTGGCTTTGATTGGAACAAGAGATCACATCTAAAACAAGGATCTGTTTAGAAACAAAACTACACCAATTTAGTTAATTCTTTTAAACACATGAACATTTTATCTCCCACTGTACAGCATTAAGTCTAAGCAACTATCATTTGCCTCTAGAACTCCTAAAATTAGTGACAAATCTATCCAAAGTTTTATATGGCCCAGTAAATTGTATTTAATTTGGTCTACAACAGCCCATACATCCTGTCCACCAATGAATATGAGTGTGGACACAAGGTTCTATCGTCTATGCCAAGCATAGAACAGAATGGAGCTGATTTTTCATAAAAATGGGTACAATTATCTGATATTAGTGCCGTGTACACCCCAATCCTGGGAAAAACTTCCCACATCAGACACTTAGCTGTTGTCTCGTACAATTGCATGACCATGTGTAAAACTTCCATTTACTTTAAAAAGGAGCAGACATTTATTAAAGTATATCTATGTCTACAGCTTTGTTCTTTCATTGCAATAAAGTCTATATGCAGGCACACAAAATAGACTTTATAGAACTACATTTCATGAAACTACATTGTAGATAATGCTCATTGTAGATAATGCTCATAATTAAAAAGAAATCAAATAAAATTACACGGTCACTTTCACAGTCTGTTAAATCCAAAGAGTTTGAAAAAATGTGCATTACTATGTCCCTACTTATCTGAAAGAAGACAATAAAACCTGAAAAACATTAATCAGTGTTATTATCAATGATGAAACAATGCCTAGATCAACAGCCTACAAACTTAACCACTTAAGGACTAGCCTCGTTTGGAGATTTTTGTGTTTACAAATTTAAAACAGTTTTTTTGCTAGAAAATTACTTAGAACACCCAAACATTATATATTGTTTTTTTTTCTAACACCCTAGAGAGTAAAATGCGGTCATTGCAATACTTTTTTTAACACTGTATTTGCGCAGCAGTCTTACAAGGGCACTTTTTTTTGGAAAAAAATCACTTTTTTGAATAAAAAAATAAGACAACAGTAAAAATAACCTAATTTTTTAATATTGTGAAAGATAATGTTACGCCAAGTAAATTGATACCCAACATGTCACGCTTCAAAATTGCGCACGCAATGGCGTCAAACTTTTACCCTTAAAAATTTCCATAGGCGACGTTAAAAAGTACTACAGGTTGTATGTTTTGAGTTACAGAGGAGGTCTAGGGCTAGAATTATTGCTCTCGCTCTAACGATTGCGGCGATACTTCACATGTGTGGTTTGACCACCGTTTTCATATGCGGGCGCCACTCACGCATGCGTTCATTTCTGCGCTCAAGCTCATCGGGACGGGGCGCTTTACAAAAAATTTTTCTTATTTATTTTACTTGATTTTATTTATTTTTTAACTTTAAAAAAAAATTTTGGGTCACTTTTATTCCTATTACAAGGAATGTAAACATCCCTTGTAATAGAAAAAAGCATGACAGGTCCTCTTAAATATGAGATCTGAGGTCAAAAAGTCCTCAGATCTCATATTTGGACTAAAATGCAATAAAAAAAAATTGTCATTTGAAAAAATGACTGCGAAAAAATGGCCCTTTAAGAAGTATGGGCGGAAGTGACGTTATGACGTCGCTTCTGCCCTGCTATGGTATGGAGATGGGCAGGGGCCATCTTAGCCTCACTCGTCTCCATACCCAGCCATGGACAGGTCCCAATCGCCTCCGCCGCTGCCGACGGCTCCGGTAAGCGGCAGAGGGTGCGGGAGAGTGGCAGGAGGGGGGCCCTCTGCTGCCGCTGATAACGGTGAGCTTGCGCTGAATCCACCACAGAGACCACCATTATTGTAAACACGACCGGCTTCTGCAAAGATGGATACCTTGGTTGTGGCAGTAGCTGCTGCCATTACCGAGATATCCATCTTCAAAGTGCCGACGTATATTTACAGGAGCCGGTCGGCAAGTGGTTAAGATATCTAAATATTTGAGTATACCATCACTAGCAACAAATACCACTATTTATGAGCGAAAGAAAGTTTCACAATTTTATAAGACACAGTTTCTGTTGTCAGTAAAACTTTCTAAATTTAAGATTAAAATGTATCATATGTCATTTACAGGGGCCATAAGTAAATAGAATGTCATTACAGTTTATTTAATTACATTTGACACATTAGCACATTGTGCTCATGTCTCCATAAAACATTTTCCCCACATCGATAAATGTAACTCTTATAACTGGTGACCAAAAACAAGCCACATATCTGGGATAAGGCAATGTTTAATAAAGTAACAACAACTATAGATTGATCCCACACTACATATATATATACATTTTATTGTTAATTAGATCATATTAATGCAGAGTGACCCTAATCCAAAAACTGACTTTGCCACCTGTAGTAGCATAACTAGGAACTTGAATAATAAAAAAAATCAAAAGGAGTGAAATTTTACAAAGTATAACTTTACATATGAAAATGTGCTGGCTGTTCCTGGAATAAAGAAACACATTATTACTTTAGTCAAACTAATAATCAGCCTGATGATTACTAAATATTGTAATGAGGTAGGACAAAATAAGTTATAGCCAATACTAATAAGGGACCTTGCTCACCAGAGCTTACAAGCTAATATTAAAAATTAAAACTCTAATTATCTAACTCGCCCCCCTGTATGTGCTATATATAGCACATATAATAGGATGGTAGCACTGTTTTTACCATGCATCACTCTTCCCTATTCTTTTTTGAGAATAAGAAACAAATATAAATTTGGAGTTCCCGTTTACCAAATAAATAAATCTCATTGCTATCTTTGTTAATACTACTAAGTAGGCAAATATATAAAGATGACAGTATACATAATAGTGTACAATAAGATAGGGACATGACAAAATAAACAACAAAAGCTACAAGGGAGAATAAGTACCCTCCCTACAAGAGTGATACACTACATATAAAATGCACCTTTCACTACTGCAGTCCATAATATAAAAGACAAAATACCTATTATAATCTACAATTTATATTCTAATAAAATTGAGACCTATTCCCATGATAGACATTTTCCTTTTTAGAAGCATAAAAAATAAAAATTAACAAATGTTTAAGAATAAGAACGTATTTTGAGATTTTTCTGCTCAGCTCATCAAGTTTCTGTCTAAATTCACCAGACATAACTCCCTAAACGTGCCCCTTAGAGAGATACAAAGTAATGAGATGAACTGTCACAAAAGTGATTTAATGTTGTTTTTGTCATTACGTGCAGACAGCTATTTCTAAAATGGTGGCTATACCTTCTACTCTCCTACACACATGCTGAAATAAATACATTATCTTGTCTAACATGTAAAACTTACAACTGTAAAAATCTTTTTTCAAGCATGCCATGAATTACATTAGCAGCATTGAATTTATCTACAGATTCAAGCTATGCTGGGACTTGTGGTTCTACAACAGATAGTACTCAGAGAGCAGCTACAACAATGAGATATATACACAAATTGTATATAAGCATTCAATCAGGAGAGAGATCATTACAGTCATCTGCACCATTAAAACGTTTATGACTATAAACTTCAGTATTATTTATGTCACATTGAGCCATCTGCCTATTGCAGTATTTCAGCAAGAAAAAGGGTGCTAATGACTATAAAACACACCAAACCCTCTTTTCAGTTTAAGATCCTATAATTACCTACATACATTTTCCTTTCCAGAAGCAGTATGCTAGATACAAAAAAAAATATGGATGAACTTTGTGTCGTAAATTACCTAAAATGAACAACTTTCTTTTTTCTACAGTTTAAATAATTTCTAACTCTCTCAGCCCATTCATGGCGCTATCTAGCTGAGGTACATATTCAAAAGAGTATAAAAAAGATTAATGAATCGTGCCTTCCACACACACACACTCACTCACTGCCAATAACATTTTGAACTTTGACGCTAAATCAGTCACCATAAATGTATTAATCCCTAGCCTCTCCATGAAAGTCACATACAATCATTCACATAGGGATTCATTTTACACCTCATACAAAAAACACACACACACAACAACAAATTTAACTCATATAAATATAAATCCTCCTATCAAATACTAATAACAAGTGTCACAAAATCAAAGATATTAAACAGAACGTTCTAATTGTATTTGTATGGCAGATGCATACCATTTCCATATTCATCATACACTATGCAGAATTCAGCATCAATTGCATACTTCTTACAATTCACTCATAGAACTAACACACAGGGTCCTTCCACACCAACATCTTTACAACCCCTACAGACTTATTCTAACCTCATTTGGGAGATGATCAGTCTCCCTCCATTAATCACACATACAATATTCCCTAACAGTCTAAAAAGATTACAAAGAAATTAACTTACATTTGTGAACATTAATTAAGAAAATGTCATTATCCTCTGTTTTCTATATAGCAATACACAGTCACTCCACCTAGCAAAGTATGCATACATATGAACACAAATTCCTGACCATATATAAATATACAAATATTCACAGAATGATTAAAACTGACAGGTTAGTTAGTAATTACTTATGGACAGCAGTTCTCAGAGTAATAGATTAAAAGCGTATCATCGCATAGTGGTCATGCGGATACGAAATAAGTTACAGGTGCCACGTCTTATATACAGTAGTTTAGAAGAACAAGAGAATATTGGTGGGCTCAAGACTTTATAGGCACAATAATGAAGATAATATGTAATTAAAATATTGTTTTATTTCGAAATTATTATTTTTAAAAAAGGAGAAGGAGGATAAAAAGTAGGGTAGGACAATCACAGTTTACAAATTATGCACTCCATACACATTTGGTTGGTTGGTAAAAAAAAGATAAGCGAAACTTATGGAACCAACAAGAGACATGCAACTTATTGATCTATATAGTTACAGTACATTTCGTTGAACCAAACGCTATGTGATGGTGGCAATCAGATTCTGTATAAGCTCGACATGTTACGCGCCGCATGCGCTTCTTCAGGAGCACAGAATTAGGATACCTGATAGCTTTATAACTATGCTTGGAAGGAAGGGGAGGTAAAAACAGAACCACAGCGGTCTCCTTAGTAAGTATTAGTAATTCCCAGCACTCTCAGCGGTAATTGTTTGATGGAGGGGGATATATAATAGTCAGAGGCAGAAAAAGAAGTTGCATCAAGGTGCATAGAGGCTTTTATTCCTTGGAAAGCTATTCAGTCTGAGCCCCAATCCTGCTGAGTCTGGATATGTAGCATATAGATCGTAAGTGGAGGAGTTGGTGGTGGGGCGCCGCACAGCCGTCCGGCCGCGAGTGACTTGTGATGTGGATAGTACTCAGAGTAAAGTCAATAGGCATCGTACGCGCATACGTCTCCTTACAAAAACGCTTGTCTCAAGACACGAAAAACTGCCAAGCCCTGCTTGTCATGGCGATCAGGAATGTCTCAACCTGATCTTAACTCAGTTAGTACCAACAAAACAAAGGCCGTTATAACAGATACATACATATAAACATATATACACCTGTATTACAAAGATGATACATACCTTTTAACTTTGTTAACAAATGGAGCTCCAAAACTTTTATCTTATTTACCTGTCAGGACTTACCTTTCCTGACATTTCTAAACACATGAGTATTGTTTTACACCACAACTTTTATGCTCTATGTTATCTTTTCACAGACAATAAAAAAGGTACCTTTTTCTACTAGTAACTACATTATCAGTACTCATCCTAAAAAAATATTTAACTTAGGCTTTCCAGGGGTCTAATAACCCCAAGCCTCCTCCAGATTGATTGCCAATCCAGGAAACCAACATGCATGTAAACGTAGGTTCTCCAGGGGACCTAAATCCCCAAAACCTCATCCAGACAAAATTTTGCAGTCAAGGGAAACAACATGCATGTAAATGTAGGTTCTCCAGGGGTCTTTAAACCCCCAAAACCTCTTCCAGACTAAATTTTGCAGTCCAGGGAACCAACATGCATGTAAACGTAAGTTTTCTAGGGGTCTTTAAATCCCCAAAACCTCTTCCTGACTAATTTTTGCAGTCCAGGGAACCAACAGGGGTCCTAAATCCCCAAAACCTCTTCCTGACTAATTTAAAAACTAGGTTTACATAGAGAGTAACTAACCCTCTACAGGGGTACCCCTTCGAGAAAAAAAAATTTAAAAAAATTCCACCCAGGGTATCCCATCCTGTAAAATGCACCTTAAGGCACCCACAGTTGAGAAAACCTAACCTGCTATCACAAAGATCTGCCTGGTGGACAGCGATACCCCCAACAACAACCACCTGCCCTTCCTAACGCTAACAAAACACGGCACAATACAATGCAGAACTTTCAATAATAGGTGTCTGCTAACCTAATATAAATTGCGCAATATTGTGTTGAGCTTAGTGCCTCACCAGCATGGAGTTAAGCAAGATCGGAGTTGAGGTGATGCTGTCCCCTTACGGGCCACCAAATGAAGTAGAATAATAACGTATAGAACCAGGCAGGACCTCAGTGATTGAGGTTTATGTTCAAAATATTACAAGATGCAGGTCTAATGTATACAGCTTCTTACAATGCAAGCATATTAGGTACAACATGATTGGTTGCTAAGATCTACGTCAATGTAACTGACTATAAATTTGACACTTGTCATACAATCAGACAAACTTATTCATTCCCAGAATTCCTACATGTTTATTAAAATGATTTATAACTGTTTCTGTCTATGGCTTTACCCATTAAAATACTTGTATAGAGACAATATGGCACCCAGTCATGTTAAATCAAACCCTCCTTGTCCTGATAAGACTTTACCAACTCAAAGATAACAGATTTTACGACTTTGTGAAAATTAACCCCACCAAATGTGTTATATGTCTTATTGTTTTTCACTATATAATCCCTTGTGTATGTATTCATCTATTGGTTTCACAAAAAAGTACTGTATTATTTACATAATATATATCTATATATCTATATATCTATAGATATATAGATATATATACACACATACATACACAAAGCTAACTACACAATATTGTCTAATTATTAATATATACATACATACACATCAGTGTTACCTTATTCAGTGTATTTTAACAGTTTTAATGAGGGCACAAGCAGACCTTTTGACCCTGTCAAACTAAATCAATGTACATAACTTTCCCATATTCCACATAAAACGTCTTATACCTGACAATGTTTATTTATTACCTTTAAGGAATGTTATCTTATCAGACTATAGTTCAACTGCTGTCAAAGGGTTTCATTTCTAATTATTGCTTACTTAAAAACTAAAAATGAACTATCCCAATACACTTTCACCCAGTAAACTTTTGACTGTCCTATAAAAAATACCATCATGAGTTTCTCGAATTTGCAATCTCGAGGGGGAGGAGCTGCTGACCAAGATGGCCGCTTAGAAGATCGTGGTCTGACATGCTGCAAACAATGGAAGCTCAGGCAGCCGACACATATATCTGATATGATGCCGGCTTCTCTTTGAGAATTTTCCCTCTTACCCACCCTGCTGAGACACAACGAAGCCGGAACAGCATCAAGGGGCACGGGAGCGACTGAAGCAGCATAAGCAGCAAAGAGGAAGGGAGATCCGGGAGCTGAGAGATCCAACAGGAGACGAGTCTGTGGGGTGCCGAGATTACTTCCGGGGGCAGAGCCAGGAGACAGCGGGCGCGACAGGGCGGGAGCCTCTGTGTGTCTGCGGAAGCGGACGGCAGAGACACTCGCTGGAGAGCGTCCTCTCCGGCGGAGACCTCGTGAGTGGAACAGCAAAGATCAGACGGATCCAGGATCTCCACAAACAAAAACCAACAGATTGAAGGTTAGCCACATATGCTACTATACGAACACACCTCATAAAACGGGACTTGTTCTGAGAATTGAAGGTATGATATGGGAAGCACTGTAAAGAACTGTACATCTCAACTTTGAAGATAAACACACAAAGGGACACAACGCTTTGACAGCTTTCGGGACAGATTTGATTATATCCTAGTTTTAAATAGCCTAAAATTTGAGGAATTAAAGGAACTGCAAGGCAATAGGATCTCCTTAGTGCCCCCCCTCCCCTCATTGCCCCAATGCAAATAGAAAATATGAAAGGAAAGGTCTGATAAAGACGCAAAGAGGAGGAAAGGAAAAAAAAAGAAAGAAAGAGAGAGAAAGGAAAGGAGGAAAGGGGGAAGGAGAGAAGGAAGGAAGAGGAAAGAAGGGAAAAAGGAAAAAAAAGAAAGGAGAAAAAGGAAGAAAAAAAAAAGGGAAGAGAAGGGGAAGAAAAAGGAGAAAGCAAATAACATGGCACCCAAGAAAGGTAGCAAAACACCGCAATCTCAAAGGGGTAAAAAGGATAAAACAGAAGGAATTAACAAAAATAATACAGGGACGCAGCCAATACAAACAACTAATATTAAGGAATTCTTTCAGCAGTTACAGCCACAGCCACAGTCCCCCCATGCAACACAAGTATTACAAACATCACAGGAACTATCAAATATAGTGGAATCATCCATAACATCTAGATCATCAGGGAAAGAGCAAATAAATCACCCCAGAAATAGTTCACCAATTGACACAACAGGGTCAATAAATGAACAAAAGGAGGAGGATAAAGAAAAATGGGATATAAGAGCATACATCCGTTCGCTCCCAACTAGGGCAGATATGGATAAATATGTGCATAGACTGGAAAAATCATATAAAGTGGAGATACAAGAGCTTAAAATATCTACAAAAAATACACAAGAAAAAATGGATATAATAGACAAGAGAGTCTCAAAAATGGAACAGGAATTGATAAAGATAAAGGAAGAAATACAGAAGCAAGGAAAACAATTAAAACAGGCAATAAATAATCTAGATGAGCAAGAAAACAGAAATAGAAGATCCAATATAAGAATTAGAGGTTTAAAGGAAACAGTGAGCCCAAAGGAACTTATATTAACATTACAAAAAATTTTCCAGGAAATTGCTCAGGACATTGATATAAAAGATTTAATTGTTGACTGAGCACATAGAATAGCAAGAATAAGGAAGTCAGATTTAAATAAGCCTCGAGACGTTATCTGCAAAATGCATTACGCCCATATCAAGGATAAAATTATGCTGGCAGCCCGTCAAAATAAAAATATCCAATATGACGGAGAACCTCTACTGTTCTTTCAAGATTTATCAAAATTTACGCTGGACCGTAGAAGAGCGCTAAGGCCCCTTGTGGAGCAATTAATAAAGAATAACATTCAATATAGATGGAGATTTCCATTTCAGTTGCAAGTTCAAGAGGAGAGACATATTATATCATTTAGCGACTTGGAGGACTTGCCGGAATTTTTAGCAATTCTTAAAGTTCCAGAAATAGCGTTACCGGACTGGCCCATTCAATATATGCAAGCTTTCAAAAAATTATAAGAGGGACTGGATCTGGCGGGGTGGGGGGGGGGAGATGGGGGAGGGGGAAACGAGATTTGGTAATTAGGTAATTGAATTGAGTTTGAAGTATATAATGATTTTTTTTTTTTTTGTGTGTGGCATGGAATAATAATATAATTTATAGTATGATGTTTATTGCACTTGGATATTGAATTGCATATAGTTAATTAGGAGGGAGTAATAAATTTCCTCTTTTTTTTGGTTGGGACATGGAATAATAATTTATAAGATGAAGCAATAAGCACAGAGGAGATAATATTTATAATATTTATGTTTCTTGCACTTGGATAATGAATTGGATGTATTTAATTTTTTTAATAATTTTTTTTTTTGTGTGGCATGGAATAATAATATAATTTATAGTATGATGTTTATTGCACTTGGATATTGAATTGCACATAGTTAATTAGGAGGGAGTAACAAATTTCCTCTTTTTTTTTTTTTTTTTTTGTGGTGCACGGAATAATAATTTATAATATGAAATAATAAGCACAGAGGAGTTAATATTTATAGTATAATTGGATGTATTTATTTAAGAGGGATTATGGAAAGGAAAACAAAAGAGGTAAAAGAATTTTTTTTTTTATAACTATTTATAAAATGAAATAATAAGTACAGAGGAGTTATTATTCATGTTTCTAGCACTTGGATATTGAATGGAATAATAATATAATTTGTAGTATGACGTTCATTGCACCTGGATACTGAATGGTATGCAGCTAATTAGGAGAGAGCAACAGATTCCTTTTTTTTTTTCAAACACAGAAGAGTTAATATTGTACTTTTGATATAGAATTAAATAGGATGCACTATAAGGCCCCCCCCCTCATTCTCACAGTTTAGGGAAATCTCTGATCTGGTTATATAGAGATGGGAGGGAGGGGGGGGGGGAAGGAAAAAGAGAGAAAAGAAGGAAATGGAGAAATAAAGAAAATAAAGGTGAAAGGGAAGAAAGAAGATAGCTGGTAAAAGCAAAAAACTAGCATGTAAAATGCGGCAAGAGGCTGATGAACGGGCGAAAATCTTTGGTCACCAGACTCAAAATCCCCCATAGTAGGGAACTTACTTTAGATAGTAAGATAGACTTTCTTTTTTAAGTCATATAGACGTAGGGTAGATTGACTGAGTGTGAGGGGTGTGTGTATGCGGGTTTTTTTTTTTTTTTTTTTGTGAATGGGTGAGATCAAGCTTTGTTCCTTCAATGCAAGGGGCCTTAACTCTCCTAATAAAATAAAACAAATTTTACATTTATTTAGTAAACAAAAAATAGATATTATATTGTTTCAAGAGACACACTTTCGTTCAAATCACATTCCGAAATTAAATAATCGAAACTATAATAACTGGGTACATGATACATTTTCTTATTCTAAATCAAGAGGGGTATCTATTGCTTTCCATAGGAATGTACCCCATCAAATAATACAAAAATATATGGGTAAGGATGGCAGATCTTTGGTTATATAGGTAGCATTATATGGGAAAATTTTTACAATCATTAATCTTTATTTACCAAATCACAATCAAATAAGGACGGGGATGAGAGTCTTAAACAGTATAATGGAGAAAGCAGAAGGTACAGTGATTATAGGCGGGGACTTTAATTTTATTATGGATACAAAAATGGATACAACTAATAACCACGCCCACAGAAATAACAATCAAATAGAAGACTTTAAAGGGTTATTAGTGAAGTACCATCTGGTGGATATTTGGAGGGTCCAACATCAACTGGATAAGAATTATTCATATTGTTCTAACATACACGATTCCTATCATAGGATAGATTATTTTTTTATTAACCACTCTGGAATGATGATGACTTCATCATCAGATATAGGGGGGGTTTTATGGTCAGACCATGCCCCGCTATATTTGGATATTAAAGTAATAGAACGAGCAAAAATAAAGGGCAATTGGGGATTAAACGATAACTTGTTAAAAGATAAAGAGTGTGTAGAGGATGTACGCAAAACAATAACGGAATTTTTAGAAACCCACGAGAATGATGAAACATCCATTCCTATGCAATGGGAAACATTAAAATGCGTATTAAGAGGGACGTTTATCAAGCACGGCTCAAGATTAAAAAAAAAGAAAGGAACAAAAGAAATCTCAGTTAATAACAGAAATAGAGGAACTAAATAAAAAACATAAACAGAGCCTTAACTCGTCAGATAAAATAAAATTAAAAGGGAAAAGAATGGAATTACAAGCAATGCTTGACGAGGAATCTCTAAAGATTAGGGATTGAAGTAGAGTACAATGGTACCAGCAGAGAAATAAGACAGGGAAAATATTGGCTAAAGTATTAAAAGACCAAAAATCTACAACATCTATAATAAAAATATTAAAAATGGATGGGGAATATACATACGACCCAAAAGAAATATTAGAGGAATTTTATGCATATTACTCTAATCTGTATAATATTAAAACACTTCGGGGGGCTAAGGAGGAGGAAACGAATAGGGAGAAAATGAAAAAATATATTGAAGAAACAGCCCTGCCGAGGTTCCCTAAAGAATTACTAGAGGCCCTAGAAAAAGATATTTCAATTGAAGAGTTCAAGCAAGCTATTGCAGAATTAGTGCCAGTAAAAAAGTCCAGGACCTGACGGGTACACCACTAGATTCTACAAGAATTTCCAGGATATCATTATCCCCATTTTTAAAAAAACATACAATTCAATATCTAACATACAAAGCTTTGTACCACAAAGCACAGAAGCTCATATTACTTTGATTCCAAAACCAGAGAAGGATCATACACTGTAAAAACTACCGACCCATTTCTGTAACCAATATAGATATAAGACTATATTCTAAAATCATCGCGAACAGAATAACACCAATTCTACCTGACTACATAAAATTAGATCAAGCCGGATTTACAAAAGGGAGAGAAACCAAGGATAACATTATAAAGACCTGTACATTGGTGGAATATGTCCAAAGAACAGCCATCCAAACATGTATGATGGCCGTAGATGCAGAAAAAGCATTTGATGGGACTGGATGGTGTTTTCTGGAAGAAACATTAATACAATTAGGCATGGGCCCGAAAATGCGTAGTAGGATCTCCGCTTTGTATACAAACTCAAAAGCAAAAGTGAGAGTAAATGGAATACTATCAAAAGATATAAAAATATCAAATGGAACCCGTCAGGGCTGTCCACTATCCCCTTTACTGTTTATACTAATAATGGAACACCTAATAACAGCAATTAGAAGCAATGGAGACATTAAGGGGATAAAAGTGGGAGATAAAGAATATAAGATAGCTGCATATGCAGATGATCTGCTAATATACATAAATAACCCTATTATAACTATCCCAAATTTAATGAAAGAATTCAGAAGATTCGGGGGAATTAAGTCATTTCAAGGTAAATTATAAGTCAGAAATATTGAATATATCAGTAAATGAAAAAACATATTCACTCATACAAGATTTTCCATTTAAATGGAAACAAGATGCAATTAAATACCTGGGAGTCTTTATAACCAGAGATTTGAAACATCTACAGGGGATGAACTATGAGGAATTAATTCGAAAAACCATTAAACTGTTACAAAAATATGATAAGTTAATATATTCATGGACGGGGAGAGTCAATATAGTAAAAATGGACATACTACCAAAATTGTTATATACTTTTCAAACAATACCATTAGAACCCCCCAAAAAATTGATGAAGGAGTTAAGAAAAGCTATAGTTGAATTTATATGGGCCTATAAAACTCCCCGGATAAAAAGAGAAGATTTAATTAGGAAAAAAAGAAACGGAGGACTTGCGCTACCAGATTGTGTAAAATATCTGCAGGCAGCATCACTGACCAGGATAGTAGATTGGTATCATAATAAAGAAACGAAACAATGGGTTAGAATGGAGGAGGAAATAATAGGGCCCCAATTAAAAGTTCTCCCATGGTTAAAGCCCACTTAAGACCAAAAAGAAACAAAGTAACATTCTTCGTAAACGCTACATTAAAGATATGGGACGCTATAGTGAAAGGGGGGAAACTATCCACAGTGACCTATGACTCCATTGTTTTTCAATCCCGAATTCCCTCCAACCATGGGGATTACAAACTTCCTGAAATGGAATAGAGCCGAACATGTAAGATTGATATAAATCCTCGATAAAGGGAAAATACCCAGGATACAGGAACTGGGATTGGAAAACAAAAACAAATGGCTACAGTATCAGCAACTACGGACGTTTATAGAGCCTAAATTATCTAAGTTAAATAGACCACTAACTAAATTTGAAAAATTATTGCTGGGAGAACAGGTTCCAATAAAGAAACTATCAAAGATATATGATGAATTAATTCCGAATAGTCCCCTTAAAGAAATAATAAATATAAAGAAATGGGAAGCAGAAATGGGTAAATCTTTATAAGAGGAAGAATGGGAAAAGATTTTCGAAATCATACATAGAACAACCATTGCAAATAGATATCAAGAGAGAAATTATAAAATTGCAATGAGATGGTATAGGAGCCAAGTAGCTTTACATTTAATTAATAAAGGAAATATAGATCTATGTTGGAGATGTAAAATAGAAAAAGGAACGATGGAACATATATGGTACGGATGCCGTCTGGTGAGAGGATTCTGGAACAAGATATTTGAGATTTATTATAAAATATCGGGAATAGAGGTGACCCCAAGTGTGGAAATCTCGTAATTGTCCCTGATACCTAAATCAATAAAGACAATTAAAACAGATATCCTCCACCACATGACATCCGCGGCCAGAACACTAGTAGCAAGAAACTGGAAAAAAAACAAAGAGTCCAACAATAGCAGAATGGATATGTGAAATGAAAGAAATTCAATATATGGAAAAACAGATAAGAGATGAGGGGTATATAACAAATCAACTTCCAGCAATATGGCAAAAATGGGAAGAGCTTCAGTCATCAAAAGAAATATTAGAATTTGTATAGAATATAGAAGAAACAAAGGAGTGTTTTTTTTTGTTTTTTGTTTTGTATGAAAGAGTTATGAATGTAAACATGGTTAACACGGGTTAGGGAGGGATGATTAGGATTGAAAACAGATGCATTTTTAGTTTGTAATGTCAGTACTGGTAAAGGAAATGCTCTTTTTGTACCTGAAGTATAGAGGATATGTTGTGAAATTGTTTAGGATTAATTGGGATGTATTGGTATATATGATTGTTTTATATAAAGTGAAAATCCAATAAAGAGAGATTGAAAACAAAAATACCATCATGAAGCAGAGAGGTAATCTAAAGTTCAACATTGAAAAATGAAGACTTTCGGGGGAGATGGGCGGAGCCTAGCGGAGCAGACATGCATTGTTAGAGCTCCGCACCGCTGAGGAGAGAAGAGAAGGACAAAGCGGAGCCTGCAGGCTCAAAAGGTATCCATTTGAACCTTTTTGCCCCAGGGAACAAACTGTGAAAGTTTGGGCAGGAAATATGGTAATGGGAGGAAACCGTGCCAGAAATAAAAATCACCTCACAAAGAGCTCACAGGCACTCACTGCAACTAAAGCAGCTCCAGTCACCTCACAATATACAGCATCAGGGCGCTCTCACAGACAAAAAATGTCACAGCAAGACTCTCCATTTGAGTCAGATACAGAACAAATCCTCTCACAAACTTCTCCACAAGCCTCCTCAGCATCCCCAGTAATATTATTACAATTTGAAAAGATGCTTCATAAGGCTTTAAAACAAACCTCAGACCAAATAACAAAAAGCCTAACCAAAGAATTAAGAGAGCTGGGAAACCGCACCGCAGACTTAGAAATAAAAATGGATGAAATTGAAATTACAACCCAAGAAAATATAACAGAATTGGAACAATTAAAAGAAGAGAATTTAATACTTCAAACTAAGCTCGAAGATTACGAAAATAGAGCCAGACGTTCAAACTTGCGCATAAGGGGAATACCTGAAATTGTGACAGACCTGCAATCTACTATTACTGCTCTATTACAAGAACTAAAGCCAGATATCCCTATTGAACGTTTAGAACTGGACAGAGTACACAGAGCCCTCACAGCCAAAAAGAAAGATGGACCCCCACGTGATATAATCACAAAATTTCATTATTACAGAACGAAAGAACAAATACTAATTGCTGCAAGAGAAAAAAAGGAACTTAATTTTCAAGAACAGAATTATCAAATTTTTGCTGACCTATCCCAACTTACTATTACTAAAAGACGATCCATGAAACCCCAACTAATGGAACTGCAACGCCACAACATTATGTATCAATGGGGCTTCCCCTTTTCAGTCAGATTTAACTACCAAGGTACAATTTACAGAAGCAGATCAGCAGATGAACTACAACAAACCCTTTTAAAATTAAATCTGACAGAACCCACAAGCAGCAACTCTCCCACACGCAGAAGAATGGCATCATCTTTACCTTCAGGCAGCACCCAGAAAATTTCAGAACAAAATGGGAATCATCATTCTCACAAAAGAGGCCGTTATGCCACATCATCCATGGACCAAGAAGATTCAATGGACTGACATCCTAATTCCTGATATCTCTTCATTTATTATACTAAGAGATGGTTCTCTATAAAAAACCTGTATTTATAACTGAATGTAACTGCATTCTGATAGTCACACACTGTGTGGGATCATGTTACATTCCAGTTATATTTCTTATTACTTCTGATTCATATAGCCTTAGAATATATAATTGAAATAAGGAAATTCTTGTTCAGTTATATATTATCAGGTAATAACAATAGATTTATTACTTTTTAGGACAAATATGTTCAATAATCCAGAAGTAATGGAAGCTTTTTCTTTCTTTTCTTAAAACAAATATATTATTACCTAACTAGTTCCTAGAATTATGTTTTTGTTTATTCTAATCTGAAGCAATACAACCTCAATTTTATGAGTTAACATATCTAAACAGTTACATATGAATAAAATATGTAATTGTTTACTCTAAAAGGGTTAAAATCCCAAAATAATTCAAACTATCTTCATCAATACCAAAGTTATTAACAGTACCTTTCTAACTGAATTATTTAGCCTAGGGCAAGACTAACCATATACAACCACCCTGGAATAAATCATTTCAACAAAAACTATATTCTGCACTCCAATTAATGAAACATCATTTTGATGTCTTTTGACATAGCACTTCTCTCCTGTAAGCGGAAGATCCGTGTACCCCCATTAGCCCTCCTCATTCTCCCAACCATATTATGTAGGAGTGTGACGAAGGCACTTATTCCCCTGAGAGAGATATTTATTCTCTTTCATGGGTAAATTGTGATTACTTGCAAAAAATAATTTATACAATGTATCATCTAATCTCATATGTTTTTTGTTTACTCTTTACTCCAGAATTCACTGGTTTCTTTTCTATCTTTTCATCTCTTCAGTCCACACAGGTTGATCTGCGCAGTCAGCTCTGCATAACAAAAAATAAGTCAAAACTATTTGATCTGTTGCCATGGCACCACTGAATATACTTTCCCTGAATGCTCAGGGAATAAATGTCCCTCAAAAAAGGACCAAAGCCTTCCGTACTTTCCATAACAAGAAGGCTCACATAGTATGCCTCCAAGAAACACACTTCACCAAAGATTCTACTCCAAAATATATTTCTCCTTTTTATCAACAAATTTACACGGCTTCTGCCTGTACCAAGCAAAGGGGAACTCTAATTGCATTTCACCGATCCACACCATTCACCTTATCATCAGAAATTAAAGACCCAGAAGGTAGATACCTGATACTCATGGGTTATATAATGGATACAGCAATCACGGTGATTTCCTACTACGCTCCTAACAAACAACCTACACCATTCCTCTCACATATATTACAAGTGATTAATACACACAAAATAGGAACAGTGATAATGTGTGGGGATTCGAACCAGGTCCTCCTCCCATTTCTAGATAAATCACCTTTTACACCATCCAAAATAACCTCTAGATTACCTTTTTCTCAACTTCTTTCCAAATACAATCTGGTAGTGTCATGGACATACTACTTCCAGACCTGCAACAGGGCTCAGGCGCATCCCCACCAACAGGTTCCCAGTAACGAACAGGCGTGCGCCAATGCGCATGTGCCGATCGCAGAGATCGCACGCACAGTGATTCGGCTTTGGCGCCCAGTGGCCTTTAAGAGGGGCTTCCACAATTCAGCACTTGCTGTTTGATCTGCAGCTTCACCTGTGACCTGTTCCTGTAATCAGCATCCGATCACCTGACCTGGCTCTCTGACCACGCTGCTGTCTCCAATCCTGAACCTTGGCTTTCCCTGACTCTGATTCTGTTTACCTGCCTGTCTGATCTCCTGTTACCAGAAACCAGCCCGAACTTGACTATTCCTTGCCTGCCGAATCTGTTGAACTGATCCACTGGGTATAACCCGGCTTATCTGACCTTGCTTCTGCCTGCTGTGTGCACCCTGCTGACCTGCATCCAGCTTACCTGCATCCTGCTGACCTGCATCCAGCTCACCTGCAGCCTGCTGACCTGCATCCAGCTTACCTGCAGCCTGCTGACCTGCATCCAGCTCACCTGCATCCTGCTGACCTGCATCCGGCTTACCTGCTGACTTGTATCCAGCTTACCTGCACCCGGCACTCCAGTTCCAGTGTCTCCCAGTGGACATCATCTCCAGTTCCAGAGAATCCACCAGGCACTCATACCCCACTGTGCTCCTACGGTCACTGTCCTCAACTCCAGTGATCTGGGAACCAGGGCTGTATGAGAGGTCTCCCTCTGCACGTCAGGCTCACATACGAGGTACGTGTCAGTATCAAACAGCCATGCCTGAGCCTGCAAGAGGGACCTCTGCTACTGATGAAATCTGCCAATTACTCTCCGTCCTCACTCAAGAGGTGAAATCGCTTCAGGACAGCTATGAACACCTGGTGAGACAGGTGCAGTGAAGTGCAGTCCCGGACGAGTATTACAAACCCTTCTTCCAGTGGGTTGTCATCAGAGGCTTCCCCCGCACTCCCTGTAATGATGTTATCTCCAGAACCCAGGGTCCCAATTCTGGAGAAGTTTTCTGGGGATCGAAGCAAGTTTCGGACTTTCCGTAATGCATGTGAGCTGTACTTTTCCTTACTACCCTTAACCTTTTCGCGGGAAAACACCAAGGTGGGGTTTGTTGTCTCACTTCTGCTGGGAGATCCACAAGCCTGGGCTCATCACCTGCTGGAAGAACACCATGTTTCTCTGGACTCTTTGTCATCCTTCTTTGACGCAATGTCACTCTTATATGATGACCCCCAACGAACTTCCACTGCCGAAGCTGCTCTTAGCATGCTCCAGCAGGGCCGCAGAGTGGTCGAAGATTATATAATGGACTTTAGACGCTGGAGCGCGGATACCCAGTGGAACCATGCAGCTTTACGGCACCAGTTTCGCCTAGGCTTGTCAGAAGGACTAAAGGATGAACTGGCTCGGGACGGTGTACCAAATTCCCTGGAATCCTTGATGACCCTAACTATTCAGATAGACCGTCGTCTTCGGGAACGCAGGATGGAGAGGGTGACCCAGCAGACTCAACCAACTTGGATGTTACCCCAAGTGCCTACGACCTCTCGTCCTGTTCCCCTTAGACCGGTCCCAGTTAATCCTGCACCAACCAAACTAATACCGGACTTTCAGAAATCTGGGCAGGTCGGACTAATGAGACCCGCATTGTCTGCCGAGGAACGTCTACGTCGGCAACAGCTCAACCTGTGCTTGTACTGCGGGGGACCAGGCCATTATGTACATTCGTGTCCTGCCAAGTACCGTAGATCTTCATCCATCCCACCACACAGTCACCCAGCTCTCTCTACTCACCTGGCTATTCCCATCACCCTTCAGTTTTCTGGAAAGACTGTGTCTGTTACTGCAATAATAGACTCTGGTGCATGCAGTTGTTTTATTGATTTGAACTTTGCCAACCAACAACGCATTCCACTCCAGCACAGGGCTCAAGGACTTTCTGTTTTCTTGGCAGATGGATCCCGTATTAAATCTGGCCAGGTGACTCAAGAGACTCCCCCGCTGCCTGTAATTACTGTCTCGAACCACAAGGAACTGCTTAAGTTTGATGCTATTGCTTCCCCTCTGTTCCCGATCATCTTGGGTCTACCATGGCTTCAGGCCCACAACCCACAAATTGACTGGGGCTCCGGAGAAATCAGGTTTCAGTCCCTCTACTGTCAAGAACATTGTCTGCCCTTACCTTCCAAGATATCTGGTCCTTTGCTGTGCCTGGAAGCTGACTCAGAATTACGCTCAGCAGTACCTGAACAGTATCACGAGTTCTTAGACATTTTTAGTAAACGAGGGGCAGAGACACTTCCTCCTCATCGTTCCTACGATTGCCCGATTGAGTTACTGCCCGGAGCTGAAATCCCCTTTGGGCGAATTTTCCCTCTGTCTGAGAGGGAGTTGGAGGTTTTAAAGGAATATGTTGACGAAAACCTTAAGAGGGGGTTCATCCAGCCATCCACCTCTCCAGCTGGGGCAGGGATCTTTTTTGTGGAGAAGAAGGACCACTCATTGCGTCCCTGTGTGGACTACCGGGAGCTGAAGAAGGTCACGGTCAAGAACCGGTATCCCTTACCCCTGGTACCTGAGCTTTTTCAAAGATTAAGAACTACTGTTGTGTTCACCAAACTCGATCTTCGTGGGGCCTACAATTTGGTTCGCATTCGTGCAGGGGACGAGTGGAAAACGGCCTTCCGTACCAGGTTTGGCCATTATGAATATCTGGTGATGCCCTTTGGCCTGTGTAATGCCCCTGCTACCTTCCAGCACCTGATAAATGATATCTTCAGAGATTATCTGGACATTTTCGTCATAGCCTACTTAGACGATATCCTGATCTTTTCCTCATCCTTGGATCAGCACCGGAAACACGTCAAGATGGTACTCTGCCGACTCCGTCAGCATGGCTTATACGCCAAACCAGAAAAATGCGAATTTGAGCGGCAGAGTATCCAATTTCTGGGCCTGGTAATTTCCACAGAAGGGTTCAAGATGGACCCACAAAAAGTCACAGCTGTTCTGGACTGGCCTGCACCCTCAGATAAAAAGGGGGTGCAACGTTTTGTTGGCTTCGCCAATTTTTACAGAAGGTTCACCAAAAGGATTTTCTGCAATTATCTCTCCGATCACCCAGCTAACAAGACAAAACGTCCGATTCCAGTGGAATCCCCAGGCTCAAGCTGCCTTCTCTACCCTAAAGGGACTCTTTACCTCTGCCCCCATCTTGAGCCATCCGGATCCCTCTCTTCCTTACCTACTCGAGGTTGATGCCTCAGAAACAGCTGTGGGGGCAGTTATTTCTCAGCGCCAAGGACTCAAGGATCTCATGCACCCCATAGCTTTCTTCTCTCGGAAGCTTTCGCCTGCAGAGAAGAATTACGATGTGGGGGACCGTGAACTTTTGGCCATTAAAGCCGCACTCGAAGAATGGCGATACCTGCTAGAGGGAGCGGCACATCCCATACTTATCTACACGGATCATAAAAATCTGGAATATTTACGAACTGCCAAACGTTTGAAGCCGCGTCAGGCACGATGGGCGTTATTCTTTTCCAGATTTTCATTTCACATCACCTACCGGCCAGGATCAAAGAACATCAAGCCTGACGCTCTCTCTCGGATGTACGATGACCCCAAAGAAACTTCAGTTCCGGACACCATCTTATCTGAGGGAAACTTTCTGCTTTTCCAGACAGACCTGATGTCCGGTCTAAAACAAGCTTCAGAGGGGGTGTCCGGTCCTCCAGGATCAATCTTGATACCCAGGGATGGGATGCTTTGGAAGGACAGCAAAATTTTTGTGCCAGAAAGTTGCCGGACAGAAGTGTTGAGCCTGTGTCACGACCACCCGCTGGCCGGACATTTTGGGGTTCACAAGACTCGTGAACTAATCCAGCGCATGTTTTGGTGGCCGAAGCTTGAGGAAGATTGCAAGGACTATGTTAAGTCATGTATCATCTGTACCCAAAGCAAGTCTGCCAGGACCAAGTCCTGGGGCCTCCTCAGACCACTACCAATTCCTGACAGACCCTGGAGCATGATTGCCAAGGACTTTGTAGTGGAACTACCCCCTTCTGAAGGACAGCTATCTTTGTAGTGGTTGACCGTCTGTCTAAGATGGCCCACTTCATACCCCTAAAGAGTACGCCGTCTGCTTTGGAAACCGCCCAGGTGTTCATCAGGGAGATCGTAAGGCTGCACGGGGTACCAACCAACATTGTATCTGACAGGGGAGTCCAGTTCACTTCCCGCTTCTGGAGGTCACTATGCCAAATTCTGAAAATTGAACTTTCCATGTCATCTGCTTTCCACCCCCAGACTAACGGACAAACTGAAAGGACGAACCAAACCCTGGAACAGTACATCCGTTGCTTTACCTCATTTGTCCAAGATGATTGGGTAGCACTGTTGCCTTTAGCGGAATTTGCTTTCAACAATGCCAGCCATTCAGCCACAGGTCAGTCACCATTCTTTGCGAACTATGGGTTCCATCCTGTCTTCCTGCCTAACATTATTCCAGAATCTCCTGTTCCAGCAGTACAAAGCACTGTCGAGTTCCTGGGTCGCAACAACAAGTTGTTGCAAGAAGCTATGGCCAAGGCGCAGGCAACCAACAAGAGGCTTTATGACAGGAAGAGAAGAGGTGAATTACGTCTCCAACCAGGTGATCAGGTGTGGTTATCTACCACCAACCTCAAGATGGCTTGCCCTTCAAAGAAGCTGGCACCCAGATTCATTGGCCCTTTCCCAGTTAAAAGGAAATTGAATGAGGTCTCCTATGAACTTACCCTGCCTGAGTCGCTCAAAGTGCACCCGGTGTTTCACGTGTCTCTGCTTAAACTCACAGTACCCGACCCTTTCCCAGACAGAGGAACGGGGCCACCCGGACCCGTTATTATTAATAAGGACGAGGAGTATGAGGTAGAGGCTGTCGTAGACTGCAGGAGAAGAGGTAACCAACTTCAATTTTTAATCAAATGGAAGGGCTATGGACCAGAGGAGAACTCATGGGAACCTAAGCAAAATGTGCATGCCCAAGAACTCATCCAGGCCTTCTTCCGCAGACATCCTCAGAAAAGAGCTCTTTTGGGCACCCGGAGGTTGCCCTTAAGGGGGGGGCAATGTCATGGACATACTACTTCCAGACCTGCAACAGGGCTCAGGCGCATCCCCACCAACAGGTTCCCAGTAACGAACAGGCGTGCGCCAATGCGCATGTGCCGATCGCAGAGATCGCACGCACAGTGATTCGGCTTTGGCGCCCAGTGGCCTTTAAGAGGGGCTTCCACAATTCAGCACTTGCTGTTTGATCTGCAGCTTCACCTGTGACCTGTTCCTGTAATCAGCATCCGATCACCTGACCTGGCTCTCTGACCACGCTGCTGTCTCCAATCCTGAACCTTGGCTTTCCCTGACTCTGATTCTGTTTACCTGCCTGTCTGATCTCCTGTTACCAGAAACCAGCCCGAACTTGACTATTCCTTGCCTGCCGAATCTGTTGAACTGATCCACTGTGTATGACCCGGCTTATCTGACCTTGCTTCTGCCTGCTGTGTGCACCCTGCTGACCTGCATCCAGCTTACCTGCATCCTGCTGACCTGCATCCAGCTCACCTGCAGCCTGCTGACCTGCATCCAGCTTACCTGCAGCCTGCTGACCTGCATCCAGCTCACCTGCATCCTGCTGACTTGTATCCAGCTTACCTGCACCCGGCACTCCAGTCAGTTCCAGTGTCTCCCAGTGGACATCATCTCCAGTTCCAGAGAATCCACCAGGCACTCATACCACACTATGCTCCTACGGTCACTGTCCTCAACTCCAGTGATCTGGGAATCAGGGCTGTACGAGAGGTCTCCCTCTGCACGTCAGGCTCACATACGAGGTACGTGTCAGGTAGATTCGTGGAGAGAAAGTAACCCAATGAAAAAGAAATTCACTTATTTCTCGCACCCTCATCAAACCTTCACCAGAATAGATCATATTTTTCTAACAATAGGAATGATACTAGAAATTATTGCATCAGATATAATTCCGATTCCGTGGTCAGACCATAATGCAGTATACACTACTATAGCCTCAGCCATACCAAAAGCGCATGACCCAACGTGGTACTTACCGGACATAATGCTCAAACACCCACTACATCAGATGGCCATTGAACAAGCTTTAAAGGAATACATATCAATTAATAATACAACAGACATCTCCGCAATAACACTGTGGGAAGCTCATAAGCCTGTCTTGCGTGGTACAATACAAAGACAAATGGCACTATTTAAACGGGAATGCAAAAATCTAGCAAAAAAACTAGAACTCAATTTTAATGCAGCCTAAATATCATTCCAAGATAATCCATCTCAGAGTACAAAATCTCATCTGGAAAAATCTAGATTAGAATAAGATCTATTTCTCACTGAGTCAGTTGATAAATCCCTCAAACGCTCCAAACACAATTTCTACATGAATACAAACAAACCAGGTACATATTTGGCTCGGGCATTAAATTCAACTAACAAATCTTTCAAACCAATACGTTTGAAATTATCAAAACATGTTTATACTTGTAATCCAGTTAAAATAGTCCATAAATTTCACTCACATCTCGCAACTTTATACAAGACAAACAATGAATTTAATCCTACAGAGGCTGAATCCTTCTTCTCAAAAATAACCTTACCTGAGTTATCTCAGAATCAAAAAAGCAGTTTGGATGAGCCTATAACTATAGATGAAGTTGCTAACGCCATAAAAGACCTAAAACTGAACAAAAGACCAGGCCCAGACGGCTACTCGGCTTTATACTATAAAACATTCTCAGAAATACTCTCTCCCATTCTCACTGAAACTTTTAACAAACTTCTAGATGGACATTCTTTTCGGCAAGAAACACTAATGGCAATTGTTTGTATGATCCCAAAACCCCTTTCTGATGATACTTCCTGTGTGAATTATCGGCCTATCTCTCTGTTAAACCTTGATATTAAATTATTAGCAAAAATAATAGCAAAACGCCTCAATAGCATTATAGGAAAATTAATACATAGAGATCAAGTAGGCTTCATGCCAAATAGACAGGCAGGCGATAATATACGCAGGGCAGTGTTATTGGCACATATTGCTAAAAAACGGAAAATCCCTTTATGTTTTCTATCTCTCGATATTAAGAGGGCATTTGACACAGTATCCTGGCAATATATGCAATATTCATTACAAAAATGGGGTTTTGGACCCCACTTTTTAACATGGATCAAAGCATTATATAATAAACCCAAAGCCTATATAAAATATGCTGGATACAAATCTGATGCCTTTAATATCGAAAGAGGTACCCGACAGGGTTGCCCATTATCTCCCTTATTATTTGCCCTTATACTCGAACCCATGGCCCAATACATCAGAACAAACCAAACTATAACTGGCATTGAAGTAGGAGGTATTACACACAAATTATGTATATTTGCAGACGATATATTACTTTTTCTATCATCACCACAGGTCTCTGGTCCTAACTTAATACCAGCTCTTGATGGATTTGCAGCCCTATCCGGCCTTATGATTAATCCTAAGAAATGCCTAGTGCTTAATATTTCACTCACAAACATGGAATTGATCCCGGCTAGGGCTGCACTCCCATTCACATGGGCAGAAAAATCAATCCCATATCTTGGAATTCATTTAACAGCATCTCATTCTGACTTATTCTCAACCAATTATCCTCCTGTATTAAGACAGATCACAAATCTAATAAAACAATGGTCGCAACTTCCTTTATCCTGGATAGGGAAGATTAATGCAATCAAAATGACTATTCTACCCAAATTGCTTTATCTATTCAGAGTCCTCCCTATTCCAATTCCTTCCTATTTTTTGAGAATAGTACAAAAAAGAGCAACTTCGTTTATATGGGGCTCTTCTAAACCACTTATACCTATACACACACTACATCTTCCCAAAAATAAAGGAGGCCTGGGATACCCTAATTTTACTAACTACTACAGAGCAGCACATTTGGCCAGTCTGTCCAAATACCATGCAAAACAGGAAATCCCATTATGGGTATTTATAGAGGCTTCAGAAAATGACCCTCTATTAATATCAAACTTATTATGGCTTGATCCTAAAGACCGCTTTAAAATTCATAATCCCATAACTAAACACTTCTTATCTCTCTGGGATAAACTAAAAACCAAATATCAGTTACAATCTCCACACAATCCTCTCCTTTCTTTTATCAGAAATCCGGCCTTTTATCCGGCATGGATCTACCCAAATTCTTTTAAAGCTTGGACAACATCAGGCATTCAGACACTAAATGACTTCATAGCATCTAAATCATTCCTTTCATTCCAATCGCTTAGAGAAAAATATGATCTACCAAACTCTGAGATATTTAGATATCTCCAAATCAAAAATTTCTATACACCATTCCTAAAGGGGGATACACCATTATCCCAATTATCCATTTTTGAATCAATCTGTACAAAAGATCCATTTACTAAAGGTACAATTTCATCACTTTATAATCAATTATATGGAGTAGCAAATCTTAATAGACCCTCTTACGTTCAGAGGTGGGAGGAGGACCTGGGACGAACTTTAGAAGACACGGACTGGTCTAACATATGGCTCACATCTAAGTCATCTTCACCCAACATCTTAGCACTGGAGACAAATTATAAAGTCCTAACTCGCTGGTACCTTGTACCTGCTAGAGTGGCAAAATATTCATCTAATACCTCAGCTCTTTGTTTTCGAGGATGCCCAGAAATAGGCACACATTTACACATATGATGGACGTGCCCAGTAATCCAAACCTTCTGGAAGGAAGTCTTCGTGATTGCATCTAAAATATTTAAAAAAATAATACAACCAGATCCATATATAACTTTACTTAATCTAAAACCGGAATGGTTAACACTCTCTCAATTCAAACTTATGATCCAACTAATAACGGCTGCAAAACAAACAGTGGCCAAGGCATGGAAATCTCCTACATTGGTACTAGCAGAAACAATTCACAGAATGAATAATACAATGTCCCATGCTAAGATGGTAGCCATCGATCAAAATCAAATTCCAAAATTTGAAAAACTTTGGCATCCTTGGATAAAACAACAGTTCCTGTCAAACTTCAATGACTCTGACCTGTTGCCATGGTAACAGATTAAATGACTTACAGAGACACCCATTCTAAGGCTTCAAAGAGAACTAAAAAGAATAATAAACTGACGAGCGGGACAACCTTGTGGACCATACCTCTACCTTTCAACCCTTTTTCATCGTTCAGAGGTGGGAGGAGGACCTGGGACGAACTTTAGAAGACACGGACTGGTCTAACATATGGCTCACATCTAAGTCATCTTCACCCAACATCTTAGCACTGGAGACAAATTATAAAGTCCTAACTCGCTGGTACCTTGTACCTGCTAGAGTGGCAAAATATTCACCTAATACCTCAGCTCTTTGTTTTCGAGGATGCCCAGAAATAGGCACACATTTACACATATGATGGACGTGCCCAGTAATCCAAACCTTCTGGAAGGAAGTCTTCGTGATTGCATCTAAAATATTTAAAAAAATAATACAACCAGATCCATATATAACTTTACTTAATCTAAAACCGGAATGGTTAACACTCTCTCAATTCAAACTTATGATCCAACTAATAACGGCTGCAAAACAAACAGTGGCCAAGGCATGGAAATCTCCTACATTGGTACTAGCAGAAACAATTCACAGAATGAATAATACAATGTCCCATGCTAAGATGGTAGCCATCGATCAAAATCAAATTCCAAAATTTGAAAAACTTTGGCATCCTTGGATAAAACAACAGTTCCTGTCAAACTTCAATGACTCTGACCTGTTGCCATGGTAACAGATTAAATGACTTACAGAGACACCCATTCTAAGGCTTCAAAGAGAACTAAAAAGAATAATAAACTGACGAGCGGGACAACCTTGTGGACCATACCTCTACCTTTCAACCCTTTTTCATCTTTCTCTTTCCTTTTCTCCACCTTACGATTAAAGCTCATTATCAGAATTTATTTGACCTATATACACTCTACCTGTAAACAATATGTATAGTAGGTATAAATCATTTAAATACCTACAAAAGTAACTAAGGAAATGATATATATCTTTAATTTAGGTTTACGTGAACCCAATGTTTAATATTTGAAATTTCATGATATTTACCTATATAAACCCTACTGTAAAACAATGAGCTTACTTTATAGATCCTTGTAAACTTACTTTATGTATCTTTATAATATTGTATACTCAATAAACTTCTTTTGACAAGGAAAAATGAAGACTTTCTATATTTATGGAATAACATAGTATACATTAATAAAGATTAATAACTATTGCTTTACTATTGAATAATAATATTGATAAGACCACTACTATATAATAATAATAATAATAATATGAATAATAATTATATTATTAATAAAACATGCAAATTAATATGAATAACGTAAAATATATTGGTTAATATGAAATTCTAATACACACCCCAGCAGAAGAAGATTGGGGCTGCTCTGTGCAAAAGCATTGCACAGAGCAGGTAAGTATAGGCATGCTTATTTTTATTATGTAAAAAAATAGGGTTTACAACCCCTTTAAAAGGTGTTTATTTTGTAGTATACCCTTGTAATATTTTGACCTATTGAAATAAAAAAAGATTTGTTTAAATTTCAGTAATTATTTCACCAGTATTATTTATTATCACACTAGATTTACACTAGAGTGGTTATCAGCTCTGCTTCTGTAATTTATGGGAAAAAAGTCCTGCTTACTATTATTTTTTTGTGGGACATACTAAACTGCATATTGGGATGATGGGATGATTGGATTATTAGCTGCAATACTGAGAACTCTCACTAGATGTCAGTGTACTTTATACACATATATATGGTAATGACTCTGTTTTATATGAAAATATGTTATTCTTTCCTGCAGTGCTTGATACAATGTTGCAAGAAGCAGTTGCTAACGTTTTAATGTTTCCCGGAACTCACCTCGCCTAATATATGTAAGCATTATATATTAAGTCACACTTAATAACTTGAGATGATTGACACGTGTGGATGACTGGGATGTGGCTGCGCTCATGGGCATGCGTTTTTAAGTGACAATGTTGTCAGTTTTTACCATGTGCAATTTCCTATTGTTTATGCCTTCCTTTCAGTGATAAATATTTTTTTCTACTAATTGTTCAAATAAAGTTATATAAGGTTAAACCACAGTTTGTTCCTTTTCCTTCATTGAAGGCAAGGACACCTTTGGTCCTATTCCCACTCCCCTTTTATTTTGACTACTTCTCCTGTTTTGACAAGGAACACCACTCTATTAGGTGAGCTGGTTACCTGAATTGACCAACGATAATGGTCATCAGGACCCTGCCAATTGCGTTTTTTATTACGATTTGTATGCCTTTGTGGTCTTTTGGACCATTCCTGAGGCGGGAAGTTTTATTTGACATTAGGAAGCCTTACAATAGGATTGCATTTATTACTGCTGTAAGTGTAACTGCTCAGATAGATACTTGTACACTGATGGCGTTTGTAATTGGAGACGACATAGAGGAGGAAATCAGACTCACTTTCAGCGACAGAGGAGAAGAAGCCACTCCCTCTGCGGATGAATCAATAAAAAATGTATTTAAACGACATAAAAATCTTACAATAAAACAACTAAACAGGAAATGGGACATTCTATCTCTAGAATCCTATATTACTAAAGGTTTAATTCCCCGAGGTTTACATGAGCATGTAATTCCAGCAGAACATCTACATAATGAATGTTTTTTAACTAAATGGAAGCAGGAATGTATTGATTATGGAGTGTCTGTAATGAAACTCATAGTGGAGGAGGAAAAACTACAGGCCTCTGAGCTACAATCACAAATTGAGGCTAGTCTGCAACTACTTGAACCCTTCAAGGACCAACTGGAATTTGAAAAACAAAACGAAATTTTGAAAAAGAAAGTTATTAAAACACAAAAAAATTTAAGACACACTAAACAATCTAAATTTCAAAGGGATCTAGACAATTTGGTCAAGGGAGAAATCTTTGATCTGACTAAGACTAGGGGTAGAAGCACCTCGAGAAAAAGCCAGCAATGGTCACGCTCCTCAACCAGAGGAGCACCAAATACCTCAGAAAGCGACGAAGATACAGAAAGAATGGTTGTTTTTTAAGGACAAGAACGCTCACCTTTGGAAGCGACAACTACTACCAAAGGAATCCTAAAGCCCACAAGAGGAACAGAAGGAAGAGGAAAAGGAAACACGACCAGGGCCAAAACCCATAGCCAGCGGAGATGACAGAAATAATCTCCCCACTATCACTAGACATCACTTTCCTAAACCCTCATCTTGACCGACATTCCAAGACTATTATTAACCTCTCAGAATTTAAATTAGAAGAAAGGCATAGAAAATTGCTTGAAAAAGGACTCTCTTACTCACCTACTGGGTCAATGAACGAGTCTGAGGTATATAAAGATATCACTTTATTTTTATGGAAAATCTATCGGAGATAGTTACATCAAAGACCTACCCAAGACGAAGATGGAAACCCCCCAACTGAATCCCAAGATGATGAAGCTCTAGATATACTTACCTCCTTATTAATGGAAAGTTAGGATGATGACCAACCTATCCCTACTCCCTCTAGCCCATGGAACGGAGACACCAATCTACTTATAAAATCAACAAAAATGCCCCCTTTCCAAAAAAAATAGTTGGTGGGGGGTCTTCTTACACCTGGTTCAAGATGACCTTACTAAGGTAAATTGGCAAAGAGGAAGAAAAGACAACCTGGACCCTGAACAACGCCGGGCGAGATCGTAAACTATACTATACGTCACTATTGGGACACTAGTTTACGATTACAGAGACATTCTGTTCTTATGACACATGTGTTCTTTAGCACTACAATTTATTGAATATTGGTACACATTTTAGTCACATGGTTTGTAGCAGCTTTGTTTTTTTTCTAGGTAGCGCATTAATCATTTTCCTTTCCATTCTAAAAGCATATAATGTCAACTTGTGAATGGTGATATACATCAATGTTCATATACTGCTACAAGATGGCAGCGGTGTAAAAACACTTTTTGCTTACAGCATAAAGAATTTCCCTATGGAGATAACATGACCATGTCTAGGCAGGAAGTGATTTAACAGGAAGTAATTTCCTGAGTGTCACTCTGAATGCCTACAAAAGTCCAGGCAAACACTTCACCCTGAAGAAACCCATGTCATAAGTGGTTGAAACATGTCGGTGTGTGCGCCTACACATGCCCTCTGCCAATAGCCAACTTGGGCTTTTCATCACTCTTTAGCCCTCATCTAGCCCTCATTTTTGCAAACTGGAAATCCACAAACAACCGAAAACTGGAAGTAAACGGCCAGGCGGCCCCATGCTGGTTCTGAGTGGATAGGACTAGGAATACAGAGATTTGCATCCTGCACACCTGTGGACCCCTGCAAGGGACTCTGGATTCACTACCTTGTCGCTGCAAATGAGGACCAATCTAATATCGTCTAAACACTGATTCTCTTTTCAACTAGTATATCCAGCAAGCGATCACAGCCTGAACATTTTTTGAGTGAGGCTCTGTGATTTGAATCAGCTGACTATATTTTCCTATCCAACTTATATGCGGTGCTATCTATAATGTTTCATGAAACATGGTGCTGAATGACTAACAGGCTTATTGTGGATCTATTGTTTCTCCTTGACTCAAGTCGCATGCTTACATCACAACGTGCTGCATTTTACTATTCTACTATCTCTATGATTGACAGTGCTACACCCAGAAATCACTGCCTTGTTCACTACCTAGCAGGGATACTTTCCAGCCAGAATTGCATTTATTTGTGTGTGATGACTAATGCGTTTTTCAACACTGTAAAGACTTAATGCAGCAGCTCTATAGGCATATAGGGAGTCTGGAGGTCCATGGTTAAGCACAATACAGATACCGACTTGTGCTACCAAGGTTTCCTGGAACTCACCTTGCCTAATATATGTAAGCATTATATATCAAGTCACACTTAATAACTTGAGATGATTGACACGTGTGGATGACTGGGATATGGCTGAGCTCATGGGCATGCGTTTTTAAGTGACAACGTTGTCAGTTTTTACCATGTGCAATTTCCTATTGTTTATACCTTCCTTTCAATGATAAATATTTTTTTCTACTTATTGTACTTATTGTTCTAATAAAGTTATATCAGGTTAAACCACAGTTTGTTCATTTTCCTTCTTTGAAGGCAAGGACACTTTGGGTCCTATTCCCACTCCCCTTTTATTTTGAAAAATTACATTTTACCTGTTTTTGATGGGAATATGGGTATAATTATTATTTCTAATAGGCTTTATGGGAGGCATATCATGTTAACACCTGGGAATGAACATATTTAACCTATTACTGATAATATGCATAGAATTATTTTTCTATATGGGGATTATGGGTGGAATATTGTAGTTAAACATACATAGGAATATATTTAACTCATTACTGATAATAAAATGCATATAATTATTTTTCTACATGGGTATTATGGGTGGAATATTGTAGTTAAACATGCATAGAAACATATTTAACTTATTTCTTTTATGAATTTGCATATAATTATTTTTCTACATGGGGATTATGGGTGGAATAATGTAGTTAAACATACGGTACATAGGAACATATTTAACTTATTTCTTTTAGGAATTTGCATTTACTTATTTTTCTACATGGGGATTATGGGTGGAATATTGTGGTTAAACATACATAGAAATATATTTAACCTATTTCTTTTAAGAATGTGCATATAATTATTTTTCTACATGGGGATGATGGGTGGAATTTCATACCTAAACATACGTCGGAACATATTTACCCTATTTCTGATAGGAATATGCATATAATTATTTTTCTACATGGGGATTATGGGTGGAATATTACAGTTAAACATACATAGGAACATATTTAACACATTTCTGATTAGAATGTGCATTTAATTATTTTTCTACAAGGGGATTATGGGTGGAATATCATACTTTAACATACATAAGAACAAATTTAACCCATTTCTGATAAGAATATGCATATCATTATTTTTCTACATGGGGATTATGGGTGTAATATTGTAGTTAAACACACATAGGAACCTATTTATTCCATTTCTGATAAGAATGTGCATATAATTACTTTTCTACATGGGGATTATGGGTGGAATATTACAGTTTAACATACATAGGAACATATTTAACCTATTTCTGATTAGAATCTGCATATAATTATTTTTCTACAAGGGGGTTATGGGTGGAATATCATACTTTAACATACATAGGAACCTATTTAACCTATTTCTGATAAGAATATGCATATAATTATTTTTCTACATGGGGATGATGGGTGGAATATTGTAGTTAAATGGTGATCAGTGTCGTGTCACACATAGCCCCTCCCCCAAGTTAAAATCACTCCCTGGGACACACTTAACCCCTACATCACGACCTAGTGGCTAACCCCTTCACTGTCAGTCACATTTACACAATAATCAATGCATTTTTAATTGCACTGATCGCTGTATAAATGTGAATGGTCCCAAAATAGCGCCAAGTGTCCGATCTGTCCGCCATAATGTCACAGTCATGATAAAAATCACTGATCGCCGCCATTACTAGTAAAAAAAATTATTAATAAAAGTGCCATAAAACTATCCCCTATTTTGTAGACCCTATAACTTTTGCACAAACCAATCAATAAATGCTTATTGCGATTTTTTAACCAAAAATATGTAGAATATGTATCGGCCTAAACTGAGGAAAAAAAATGTTTTTTTTTAAATATTTTTTGGGGATATTTATTATAGCAAAAAGTAAAAAAATGCGTTTTTTTCAAAATTGTTGCTATTTTTTTGTTTATAGAGCAAAAAATAAAAAACGCAGAGGTGATAAAATTATCAGAAACCATAAATCAGACCGAGACAGAAGTATAGTTAAATCACACTTGATTAATAATAAAAATAAGGTAAATAGAGTAAGCGTAGTCAAAACAAGCCAGAGTTCAGTAACCGGATCGGGTAGTCAGCCAAGCTAATGTCAGAGAGCCAGAGATAAACGTAGTAGTACAGCAAGCAGGATCAGGAGCCAGAGGCAACGTCAGCCGAGCAAGTCTTCAACAGGAATGCAGGAGAAAGTCTCTGTGATGTTGACAAAGGTGAAGGCAGAGATCAAGTGAGCTGGACGACTTTAAGTAGGCAGGACTGATGAGCAGAATCAACAACAGCTGGGTAACTGTCGAGAGAGATCAGAGCTGGCAATTAGCTGACTGCGGAGCGGCCAGCTCAGAGAAGAAAGGGCTGAGTCCAGCCCTGACAGTACCCCCTCCTCAACGACCCCTCCCCCTCTGTGGACCACCGGGGTTGAGGGGAAAACATCTATGGAAATCATGGAGGAGCACAGGGGCATGTACGTCTGACGATGAGACCCAAGAGCATTCCTCCGGACCGTACCCCTTCCAATGCACCGTTACTGTATGCGCCCACGGTACCTACAAAAGTCAACAATGGATTGTACTTCATACTCCTCATGGTTCTCAACCTGTATAGGTTGAGGACGTGGCACTGAAGTGGTAAAGCGATTGCAGACCAAAGGTTTCAATAAGGAGACATGAAACACATTTGAAATGCGCATACTAGGAGGAACATCCAAGGCGTAAGCCACTGGGTTAATCTTGTGAAGGATACGGAAAGGCCCAATAAAACGAGGTGCGAAATTCAAAGAAGGAACACAAAGTCGGAGGTTGAGAGATGACAGCCAGACTCTGTCCCCAACCTGGTAGGAAGGTGCAGGCAGGTGCCTGTGGTCAGCATGGAGTCTGTACCTATCATTAGCATGTTGCAAAGCCTCCTGAACTTGTGCCCAAGTGGAACAAAGACCAGGGAGATGCTCCTCTAATGCAGGAATACTCTGCGGAACAAACGAGTCAGGCAACATGGTAGGTTGAAACCATAATTCGCCATAAACAGTGACATAGCATAATTCAAGGTACTGTTGTGAGAAAACTCTGTCCACAGTAATAGGTGTGACCAGTTGTTATGATGGTCAGAAATATAGCAATGTAAGAATTGCTCCAAGGACTGATTGGCTCGTTCTGCAGCCCCATTAGACTGCGGGTGATACGCAGAGGAGAAAGCAAGCTGAATTCCCAGCTGTGCACAAAAGGCTCGCCAGAACAGGGAGACAAACTGACTACCCCTGTCTGAGACAATCACCTTGGGTAGCCCATGTAAGCGAAAGATCCCCCGAGCAAAAATGGAAGCCAGTTCCTTAGAAGTGGGCAGCTTCTTAAGTGGAATACAATGACACATCTTTGAGAACCGGTCAACCACCATAAGGATAACAGTGTTGCCTTGGGAGTTGGGTAACTCCACAATGAAATCCATAGACAGGTGGGTCCAGGGCCTCTCTCCGTTGGGTATGGGTTGTAGGAGGCTCACTGGAAGGTGTCGTGGAGTCTTACTCTGAGCACACACGGAACAGGCAGCTACGAAGGCAGTTACATCAGCCCGTAGACTAGGCCACCAGAATTGTTGGGAAATGGCCCAAAGGAGTTGATTCTTCCAAGGGTGGCCAGCTGCCTTGGGAGAATGGTAAGTCTGGAGCACGGCAGTACGCAGACTCTCTGGGACAAAGCAGCAGTCACAAGGTTTCTCAGGAGGAGCATGGACCTGTGCAGCAAGAATTTTATCACCCAAAGGAGAAGTAAGACTGGTGCGAACCGTAGCCAGAATACGATCAGGAGGAATCACAGGAACCGGAACCGACTCCAACTTGGAAGTGGAGGAAAATTGTTGCGACAAGGCATCAGCCCTTACATTCTTAGTACCGGGTAAGAATGAGACAATGTAATTAAAACTCAACAAGAAAAGAGCCCATCGCGCCCTTCTGGGAGAGAGGCGCTTAGCCTCAGACAAGCATGTGAGATTCTTATGGTCAGTAAGAATGAGAACCGCCACAGTGGTACCTTCAAGGAGATGTCTCCATTCTTTCAGGGCTAAAATGATCGCCAACAGCTCTCTGGCACCAATCTCGTAATTGCACTCTGCAGGTGACAATTTTTTGGAAAAGTAGCCACACGGATGCATAGCGCTCTCAGAGTTAGGACATTGAGACAGAAGGGCGCCAACTCCAGTGTCAGAAGCATCAACTTCTAGGATAAAAGGCAATGTAGGATCAGGATGTGCCAACACAGGAGCAGAAACAAAGGCAGCCTTAAGACTCTCAAAGGCCTTAATGGACTCCGGAGACCAACTCTGTGGGTTACCGTCCTTTCTGGTCATATCAGTCAGGGGCTTGACCAGAGACGAGAAGTTACGAATAAACTTCCGATAATAGTTGGCAAAGCCCAGGAAACACTGCAGAGGACGTAAACCCATGGGTCGGGGGCCAGGGCCACTGCAGGACTGCCGAAAGTTTCTCTGGGTCCATCGAAAAACCAGCAGTGGAAATGACATTGCCCAGGAATTTAACCTGTTCACGATGGAACTCACACTTCTCCAATTTACAATAGAGATTGTTTTCTCTTAGTTTCTGAAGCACACGACAGACGTGTGTGTGGTGGCTCTCCAAGGACTTGAAAAATATGAGGATATCATCAAGATAAACCATCACACATAACTGCAACAAATCTCGGAGGACATCGTTAATAAATTCCTGGAAAACTGCCGGGGAGTTACAAAGGCCAAAAAGCATTACGAGGTACTCATAATGGCCTGTTCTGGTATTAAACGCAGTTTTTCACTCGTTGCCCTCCTTAATCCACACAAGATTTAATGCCCCTCTCAAATCAAGGTTTGTGAAAATCGTTGCTCCCTTGAGGCGGTCAAATAACTCTGTAATCAACGGAATTGGGAAGGCATTCTTAATCGTGAAATGACTGAGACCTCTATAATCAATACAAGGTCTCAGTTCACCGCTCTTCTTCTCCACAAAGAAGAAACCAGCACCCGCAGGAGACGAGGATTTGTGGATTAAACCTCAAGAAAGTGCGTCTGCAACATACTCCTCCATGGCCTTATCCTCCAAGACCGACAAAGGGTAAACCCGGCCATGAGGAGGTATGGCACCAGGTTGAAGGTCAATTGTACAATCATAAGGCCGATATGGAGGCAAACTACCAGCTTGACCTTTGTCAAAGACATCGCTAAAATCACGGTTTTTCTCCGGCAGGGAGGAGAGTGAAGAGGTACACAGGACCTTGGCTACCTTCTGTAAGCATGTCTCACTGCATTGTGGTGACCAGGAGAGAACCTCAGCACGGAGCCAATCAAAAGAGGGGTTGTGCCTCTGTAACCAAGGATAACTAATAACCAGTGGAAATCTAGGTGAGGAAATAACTTGGAATTGGATTATCTCATGGTGAAGAGCTCCTACGGCCATGGACAATGGAACCATCTCATGAGTCACATGGGCAGGCTGTAAAGGTCTCCTGTCAAGAGCCTCAATGGCAAGTGGAGTGTCACGCAGCTGCATCGGAATCGAGTGCTGCAATACAAAGGCAGCTCACTGAACAGGCCTGCAGCCCCAGAGTCGATTAGAGCCTGTATCTTGATGGACGACTCAGCCCAAGAAAGGGTGATGGAAACCAGGGGCTTATTCTTCTGGATAAACGGGGACGAAACAACGCCACCTAAGGTCTGTCCATGACAGGACCTCAAGGTTCAGGCATTCCCTGGATGGGTAGGACAAGACTTCAAAAAGTGACCTGCCTGGCCACAATAAAGGCACAATCTCTCCCTCCTCCTAAAGGCTCTCTCATCCGCAGAGAGACAGGTGAAGCCACAAGAGCCTGGGTTCATCCTCATTGACTTGGTACTAAGAGGCATGGGTGGGAATGGAGGAAAATGTACAGGAGGCTTGCGCAATCGCTGCTTAAAAGACAGTCTTTCTATGAGTCTGGAGTCAATGAGGATGGCAAACGTGATTAACCTCTCCAGCTCAGTGGGTATATCTCGGGCTGCTATCTCATCCTTGATGGAATCCGAGAGACCATGAGAAAAAGCAGCCATGAGGGCCTCATTGTTCCCAGAAACCTCTGCTGCCAGAGTATGGAATTCAAAGGCGTAGTCGGCAACAGTTCTCATACTCTGTTGAGGCACTTGGCAGCAGAAGCGGAACGTGCGGGAACATCAAATACCCTTTTAAAGTCAGGGTAACTCAAGACAACAGGTTTTTGCGTCTCCCATAGAGGGTTTGCCCATGCCAAGGCTCTCTCAGAAAGCAGAGATATCATGAAACCTACTTTGCTTCTGTCCGTGGGAAACGCCTGGGGCAGCATCTCAAAGTAAATCTCAACCTGGTTGAGAAGCCCTCTGCGTTGAACTGGATCGCCCCCAAATCACTGGGGAAGCAGAGTGGAACCAGACATACCTCTTATAGAGGTAATACTCGAGGCGGGTGCCTGCACATAGACTGGCGCAGCAGCAGGGATGGCTTGCAACTCAGGCTGTACCGGAGCAGCCACAGTGGGAGTTTCCAGGTGAGCCGTGTGACTCAGGAGCATTTGTAACGCTATGGCAAACTGATCCATGCAGTGATTTTGCTCATCCAATCTGGAAAAAATATTACCAACAAGTGGACTCTATCTTCTGAATTCATGGCCTTCGCCTACTATCAGGAACCATGAATCAGACCGAGACAGAAGTATAGGTAAATCACACTTGTTTAATAATAATAATAATAATAAGGTAAACAGAGTAAGCGTAGTCAAAACAAGCCAGAGTTCAGTAACCAGATCGGGTAGTCAGCCAAGCAAATGTCAGAGAGCCAGAGATAAATGTAGTAGTACAGAAAGCAGGATCAGGAGCCAGAAGGAACGTCAGCCGAGCAAGTCTTTAACAGGAACGCAGGAGAAAGTCTTTGTGATGTTGACAAAGGCTAAGGCAGAGATCAAGTGAGCTGGACAACTAGTAGGCAGGACTGACGAGCAGAATCAACAACAGCTGGGTAACTGTGGAGAGAGATGGGAGTTGGCAATTAGCCGACAGCTGAGCGGCCAGCTCAGAGAAGGAAGGGCTGAGTCCAGTCCTACAACAAATACAACCAAAAGAAAGTTCTATTTGTATGGAAAAAAAGGACGTCAATTTTGTTTGGGAGCCACATCGCACGACCGCGCAATTGTTAGTTAAAGCGACGCAGTGCCAAATCGCAAAAAGTGCTCTGTTATTTTGCCAGCCAAATGGTCTGGGGTTTAAGTGGTTAAACATACATAGGAAAATATTTAACTTATTTCTTTTACGAATTTGCATATAATTATTTTTCTACATGGGGATGATGGGTGGAATATTGTAGTTAAACATACATAGGAACATATTAAACCTATTTCTTTTAAGAATGTGCATGTAATTATTTTTCTACATGGGGATTATGGGTGGAATATTACAGTTAAACATATATAGGAACATATTTAACCCATTTATAATAAGAATATGCATATCATTATTTTTCTACATGGGGATTATGGGTGGAATATTGTAGTTAAACATATATAGGAACATATTTAACCTATTTTTTTATAAGAATTTGCATATAATTGTTTTTTTACATGGGGATTATGGGTGGAAAATTACAGTTAAGCATACATAGGAACATATTTAACCTATTTCTGATCCATTCTCTTATCAAGAACATGTTAACCACTTGCCGACCGCCTCACGCATATATACGTGAACAGAGCGGCACGGGCAGGCAAAATCACGTACCTGGCACGTGATTGCCTTCCCGCGGGCGGGGGGTCCAATCGGACCCCCCCCCCGGTGCCAGCGGCGGTCGGCATTTGTCTAGGAGCGATCAGAGATGAGGGGGAGGCCATCCGATCGTGGCCCCCCCCTCGCGATCGCTCCCAGCCAATGAGAAACATCCCCTGCCTGTGTATAGTACACACAGGCAGAGGATGTGATGTCATCTCTCCTCGGCTTGGCAGTTTCCGTTCCGACGCCGAGGAGAGAAGACATCCGAGTAAGTGTAAAACACAAACACACACAGTAGAACATGCCAGGCACACTAAACACCCCCGATCCCCCCCGATCGCCCCCCGATCCCCCCCCAATCACCCCCCCTGTCACAAACTGACACCAAGCTGTTTTTTTTTTTTTTCCTGATTACTGATTGGTGTCAGTTTGTGACAGTTAGAAGTGGTAGGGCAGTGAGTATTAGCCCACTGTAGGTCTAGGGTACCCCCCTAACCCCCCCTAATAAAGTTTTAACCCCTTGATCACCCCCCGTCACCACTGTCGCCAAGCGATCATTTTTCTGATCGCTGTATTAGTGTCGCTGGTGACGCTAGTTAGTGAGGTAAATATTTAGGTTCGCCGTCAGCGTTTTATAGCGTCAGGGACCCCCATATACTACCTAATAAATGTTTTAACCCCTTGATTGCCCCCTAGTTAACCCTTTCACCACTGATCACTGTATAACCGTTACGGGTGACGCTGGTTAGTTTGTTTATTTTTTATAGTGTCAGGGCACTCGCCATTTATTACCGAATAAAGGTTTAGCCCCCGATCGCCCGGCGGTGATATGCGTCGCCCCAGGCAGCGTCAGATTAGCGCCAGTACCGCTAACACCCACGCACGCAGCATACGCCTCCCTTAGTGGTATAGTATCTGAACGGATCAATATCTGATCCGATCAGATCTATACTAGTGTCCCCAGCAGTTTAGGGTTCCCAAAAACGCAGTGTTAGCGGGATCAGCCCAGATACCTGCTAGCACCTGCATTTTGCCCCTCCGCCCGGCTCGGCCCAGCCCAGCCCACCCAAGTGCAGTATCGATTGATCACTGTCACTTACAAAACACTAAACGCATAACTGCAGCATTCGCAGAGTCAGGCCTGATCCCTGCGATCGCTAACAGTTTTTTTGGTAGCGTTTTGGTGAAATGGCAAGCACCAGCCCCAGGCAGCGTCAGGTTAGTGCCAGTAGCGCTAACACCCACGCACGCACTGTACACCTCCCTTAGTGGTATAGTATCAGAACGCATCAATATCTGATCCGATCAGATCTATACTAGCGTCCCCAGCAGTTTAGGATTCCCAAAAACGCAGTGTTAGTGGGATCAGCCCAGATACCTGCTAGCACCTTCGTTTTGCCCCTCCGCCCGGCCCAGCCCAGCCCACCCAAGTGCAGTATCGATCGATCACTGTCACTTACAAAACACTAAACGCATAACTGCAGCGTTCGCAGAGTCAGGCCTGATCCCTGCGATCGCTAACAGTTTTTTTTGTAGCGTTTTGGTGAACTGGCAAGCGCCAGCGGCCTAGTACACCCCGGTCGTAGTCAAACCAGCACTGCAGTAACACTTGGTGACGTGGCGAGTCCCATAAGTGCAGTTCAAGCTGGTGAGGTGGCAAGCACAAGTAGTGTCCCGCTGCCACCAAGAAGACAAACACAGGCCCGTCGTGCCCATAGTGCCCTTCCTGCTGCATTCGCCAATCCTAATTGGGAACCCACCGCTTCTGCAGCGCCCGTACTTCCCCCATTCACATCCCCAACCAAATGCAGTCGGCTGCATGAGAGGCATTTTCTTTATGTCCTCCCGAGTACCCCTACCCAACGAACCCCCCCTAAAAAGATGTCGTGTCTACAGCAAGCGCGGATATAGGCGTGACACCCGCTATTATTGTCCCTCCTGTCCTGACAATCCTGGTCTTTGCATTGGTGAATGTTTTGAACGCTACCATTCACTAGTTGAGTATTAGCGTAGGGTACAGCATTGCACAGACTAGGCACACTTTCACAGGGTCTCCCAAAATGCCATCGCATTTTGAGAGACCCGAACCTGGAACCGGTTACAGTTATAAAAGTTACAGTTACAAAAAAAAGTGTAAAAAAAAAAAAAAAAACACAAACAAAAATTAAAAAAAATAAATAGTTGTCGTTTTATTGTTCTCTCTCTCTCTATTCTCTCTCTCTATTGTTCTGCTCTTTTTTACTGTATTCTATTCTGCAATGTTTTATTGTTATTATGTTTTATCATGTTTGCTTTTCAGGTATGCAATTTTTTATACTTTACTGTTCACTGTGCTTTATTGTTAACCATTTTTTTGTCTTCAGGTACGCCATTCATGACTTTGAGTGGTTATACCAGAATGATGCCTGCAGGTTTAGGTATCATCTTGGTATCATTCTTTTCAGCCAGCGGTCGGCTTTCATGTAAAAGCAATCCTATTGGCTAATTAGCCTCTAGACTGCTTTTACAAGCAGTGGGAGGGAATGCCCCCCCCCACCGTCTTCCGTGTTTTTCTCTGGCTCTCCTGTCTCAACAGGGAACCTGAGAATGCAGCCGGTGATTCAGCCAGCTGACCATAGAGCTGATCAGAGACCAGAGTGGCTCCAAACATCTCTATGGCCTAAGAAACCGGAAGCTACGAGCATTTTATGACTTAGATTTCGCCGGATGTAAACAGCGCCATTGGGAAATTGGGAAAGCATTTTTTCACACCGATCTTGGTGTGGTCAGATGCTTTGAGGGCAGAGGAGAGATCTAGGGTCTAATAGACCCCAATTTTTTCAAAAAAGAGTACCTGTCACTACCTATTGCTATCATAGGGGATATTTACATTCCCTGAGATAACAATAAAAATGATTAAAAAAAAAAAAATTGAAACGAACAGTTTAAAAATAAGATAAAAAAGCAAAAAAATAATAAAGAAAAAAAAAAAGCACCCCTGTCCCCCCTGCTCTCGCGCTAAGGCGAACGCAAGCGTCGGTCTGGCGTCAAATGTAAACAGCAATTGCACCATGCATGTGAGGTGTCACCGCGAACGTCAGATCGAGGGCAGTAATTTTAGCAGTAGACCTCCTCTGTAAATCTAAAGTGGTAACCTGTAAAGGCTTTTAAAGGCTTTTAAAAATGTATTAATTTTGTTGCCACTGCACGTTTGTGCGCAATTTTAAAGCATGTCATGTTTGGTATCCATGTACTCGGCCTAAGATCATCTTTTTTATTTCATCAAACATTTGGGCAATATAGTGTGTTTTAGTGCATTAAAATTTAAAAAAGTGTGTTTTTTCCACAAAAAATGCGTTTGAAAAATCGCTGCGCAAATACTGTGTGAAAAAAAAAAATGAAACACCCACCATTTTAATCTGTAGGGCATTTGCTTTAAAAAAATATATAATGTTTGGGGGTTCAAAGTAATTTTCTTGCAAAAAAAAATAATTGTCAGAAAGGGCTTTGTCTTCAAGTGGTTAGAAGAGTGGGTGATGTGTGACATAAGCTTCTAAATGTTGTGCATAAAATGCCAAGACAGTTCAAAACCCCCCCAAATGACCCCATTTTGGAAAGTAGACACCCCAAGCTATTTGCTAAGAGGCATGTCGAGTCCATGGAATATTTTATATTGTGACACAAGTTGCAGGAAAGAGACAAATTTTTTTTTTTTTTTTTTTTGCACAAAGTTGTCACTAAATGATATATTGCTCAAACATGCCATGGGAATATGTGAAATTACACCCCAAAATAAATTCTGTTGCTTCTCCTGAGTATGGGGATACCACATGTGTGGGACTTTTTGGGAGCCTAGCCGCGCACGGGACCCCGAAAACCAAGCACCGCCTTCAGGCTTTCTAAGGGCGTAAATTTTTGAATTCACTCTTCACTGCCTATCACAGTTTCGGAGGCCATGGAATGCCCAGGTGGCACAAAACCCCCCCAAATGACCCCATTTTGGAAAGTAGACACCCCAAGCTATTTGCTGAGAGGTATAGTGAGTATTTTGCAGACCTCACTTTTTGTCACAAAGTTTTGAAAATTGAAAAAAAAAAAAAAAAAAAATTTTTCTGGTCTTTCTTCATTTTCAAAAACAAATGAGAGCTGCAAAATACTCGGTAAAAATAAAAACGGCAGAGGTGATCAAATACCATCAAAAGAAAGCTCTATTTGTGGGAAGAAAAGGACGCAAATTTCGTTTGGGTACAGCATTGCATGACCGCGCAATTAGCAGTTAAAGCGACACAGTGCCGAATTGTAAAAAGTGCTCTGGTCAGGAAGGGGGTAAAACCTTCCGGGGCTGAAGTGGTTAAATATGTTTCTTGTCAAGTGTAACCATGATATTCCATCCATAAAAGATTATTGGTATAATTGTTTATCTACATGGGGATTATGGATATTCCATCCATAATCCCCATGTAGATAAACAATTATACCAATAATCTTTTCAGATACAGGTTAAATATGTTCTGTATTGAGCATAACCATGACATTCCCCCATAATACATAACAATGTATAAAAAGAATTATTCCAATACTTGGAATGTGTAACCATGATATTGCACCCATAATACCAATGTAAACAAATAATTATGTGCATATTTTTTTTAGAAATAGATTAAATATTTTCGTTGTTAAAGCCGAGTTCCGCCAAAAAAAATAAAAGTCAGCAGCTGCTGGCTTTTAAAATAATGCCACTTACCTGTCCAGGGCTCCCATGATGCCCTCACAAGAAGCCGACCTGTCCCCCAGCTCCTGGGTGCAGGCGCCGGCATCTTTAGTAAGGGTATCAGGAAGTGAAGCCTTGCAGAATCACAACCTGGTTCCCTACAGCGCATGCGTGAGTTGTATTGTGCATCCTGACTGGTCCATGCTGTATTCTGGGACCTGTGTGTCTCCCAGAAGACTGCAGGGGGACAGAAGAGGGGCCAGACATGGCGTAGATGGTCGCGGATTCTGCAACGATCTATCACCGGGAGTGGGAGCAAATACATGCATTAGACAGGTATCTGCTCCCCTTCTTCCCTGAAGGGTGCCAAATGTGACACCGGAGGGGGGAGAGGAATTGCAAGAGTGGAAGTTCCATTTTTGGGTGGAACTCCGCTTTAAGTGTATCCATGATATTTCATCAATAATCCCCATGTAGAACAATAATTATAGCCATATTCCTATCATAAACAGGTCAAATATGTTATGTAGGATGTGTGATGATAATATTAACCCCCTAATCCCCTTGTAGAAAAATAATTATACCAATATTCTTATCAGACACAGGTCAAATGTGGTCCTTTGCATGTGTACCCATGATATTTCACTCATAATCCCAATGCAGAAAAACAATTATACACATAATCCTAAACAGGATAAATATATTGCTTGTTAAGTTTAAAGGATATCTAAAGGTTCGTTTAACCACTTCACCCCCGGAAGGATTTACCCCCTTCCTGACCAGAGCACTTTTTACAATTTGGCACTGCGTCGCTTTAACTGCTAATTGCGCGGTCATGCAATGCTGTACCCAAACTAAATTTGCGTCCTTTTGTTCCCACAAATAGAGCTTTCTTTTGATGGTATTTGATCACCTCTGCCGTTTTTATTGTTTGCGCTATAAATGGAAAAAGACTGAAAATTTTGAAAAAAAACGATATTTTCTACTTTTTGTTATAAAAAAAATACAATAAACTCGATTTTAGTCATACATTTAGTCCAAAATGTATTCAGCCACATGTCTTTGGTAAAATTAATGTCAATAAGCGTATATTTATTGGTTTGCGCAAAAGTTATAGCGTCTACAAACTAGGGTACATTTTCTGGAATTTACACAGCTTTTAGTATTTGACTTTAGCACTTTTTCTTGAGATGCTAAAATGGCGGGGCAGTACAAACCCCCCCAAATGACCCCATTTTGGAAAGTAGACACCCCAAGGAAATTGCTGAGAGGCATATTGTGCCCATTGAATATTATTTTTTTTGTCCCAAGTGGTTGAATATTCACAAAAAAAAAAAAAAAAAATACAAAAAAGTTGTCACTAAATGATATATTGCTCACATAGGTGGAATTGCACCCCAAAATACATTGTGCTGCTTCTACCGCGTACGGGGCCCTGAAAACCAAGCACCGCCTTCAGGATTTCTAAGGGTGTAAATTTTTTATTTCTCTCCTCACTACCTATTACAGTTTTGAAGGCCATAAAACGCCAGGACAGTTCACCCCCCCCAAATGACCCCATTTTGGAGAGTAGACACCCCAAGATATTTGCTGAGAGGCATGTTGAGTCCATGGAATATTTTATATTTTGCCACAAGTTGTGGGAAAATGACAAACTTTTTTTTTTTTGCACAAAGTTGTCACTAAATGATATATTGCTCAAACATGCCATGGGCATATGTGGAATTACACCCCACAATACATTCTGCTGCTTCTCCTGAGTATGGGGATACCACATGCGTGGGACTTTTTGGGAGCCTAGCTGCATACGGGGCCCCGAAAATCAAGCACTGCCTTCAGGATTTCTAAGGGCGTAAATTTTTGATTTCACTCCTCACTACCTATCACAGTTTCCAAGGCCATAAAATGCCAAGATGGCACAAAACTCCCCCAAATGACCCCATTTTGGAAAGTAGACACCCCAAGCTATTTTCTGAGAGGCATGGTGAGTATTTTGCAGCTCTCATTTGTTTTTGAAAATGAAGAAAGAAAAGAAAAATGTATTTTTTTTTCTTTTTTCAATTTTCAAAACTTTGTGACAAAAAGCGAGGCCTGCAAAATACTCACCATACCTCTCAGCAAATAGCTTGGGGTATCTACTTTCCAAAATGGGGTCATTTGGGGGGAGGGTTTGTGCCATCTGGGCACTCCATGGCCTCCGAAACTGTGATAGGCAGTAAAGAGTGAAATCAAAATTTTACACCCTTAGAAACACTGAAGGCGGTGCTTGGTTTTTGGGGTCCCGTATGCGGCTAGGCTCCCAAAAAGTCTCACACATGTGGTATCCCCGTACTCAGGAGAAGCAACAGAATGTATTTTGGGGTGTAATTTCACATATTCCCGTGGCATGTTTGAGCAATATATCATTTAGTGACAACTTTGTGCAAAAAAAAAAATTGTCTTTTTCCCGCAACTTGTGTCACAATATAAAATATTCCATGGACTCGACATGCCTCTCAGCAAATAGCTTGGGGTGTCTACTTTCCAAAATGAGGTCATTTGGGGGGGTTTTGAACTGTCCTGGCATTTTATGCACAACATTTAGAAGCTTATGTCACACATCACCCACGCTTCTAACCATTTGAAGACAAAGCCCTACAGATTAAAATGGTGGGTGTGTCATTTTTTTTTCACACAGTATTTGCGCAGCGATTTTTCAAAAGCATTTTTTTGGGAAAAAAACACACTTTTTTAATTTTAATGCACTAAAATACACTATATTGCCCAAATGTTTGATGAATTAAAAAAGATGATCTTAGGCCGAGTACATGGATACCAAACATGACATACTTTAAAATTGCGCACAAACGTGCAGTGGCGACAAACTACATACATTTTTAAAAGCCTTTAAAAGCCTTTACAGGTTACCACTTTAGATTTACAAAGGAGGTCTACTGCTAAAATTACTGCCCTCGATCTGACCTTCGCGGTGATACCTCACATGCATGGTGCAATTGCTGTTTACATTTGACGCCAGACCAATGCTTGCATTCGCCTTTGCGCGAGAGCAGGGGGGGGGACAGGGGGACAGGGGTACCTTTTTTTTTCTTTTTTTTTTTTGCTTTTTTATCTTATTTTTAAACTGTTTCTTTCATTTTTTTTTTTTTTATCATTTTTATTGTTATGTCAGGGAATGTAAATATCCCCTATGATAGCAATAGGTAGTGACAGGTACTCTTTTTTGAAAAAAATGGGGTCTATTAGACCCTAGATCTCTCCTCTGCCCTCAAAGCATCTGACCACACCAAGATCAGTGTGATAAAATGCTTTCCCAATTTCCCAATAGTGCTGTTTACATCCGGCGAAATCTAAGTCATAAAATGCTTGTAGCTTCCAGTTTCTTAAGCCATAGAGATGATTGGAGCCATTCCGGTCTCTGATCAGCTCTATGGTCAGCTGGTGGAATCATCGGCTGCATTCTCAGGTTCCCTGTTAGGACAGGAGAGCTAGGGAAAAACATGGAAGACGGTGGGAGGGGGGACATTCCCTCCCACTGCTTGTAAAAGCAGTCTAGAGGCTAATTAGCTGCTAGGATTGATTTTACATGAAAGCCGACCGCTGGCTGAAAAGAATGATACCAAGATGATACCTAAACCTGCAGGCATCATTCTGGTATAACCACTCAAAGTCCAGCAACATACCAGTACGTTGCTGGTCCTTCTTGGGCATATATTGTAATTTTTTTTTTCATGCAGCCTGTGGGCTGAACGAAAAAAAGAGATTGATTGGTGGGTATGCCCACCATTAGAATACCTCCCTTCATCCACCTACTTCTAATGATGGGCATACATGCACCATTTATATGTGCCAAAGCATGGGGGCATCCGCCCCAAAAGTTAGGAGCAAATAGCTCCTCCGCCCCTGCTGCCCCCATGCTTCGGCATATATCACCTCCTGCAGCTGAATGGCATACCTGAAAACAAAAAAATGGTTAACAATAAAACACAGTAAACAGTAAAGTATAAAAAATTGCATACCTGAAAAGCAAACATGATAAAACATAATAACAATAAAACATTGCAGAATAGAATACAGTAAAAAAGAGCAGAACAATAGAGAGAGAATAGAGAGAGAGAGAGAACAATAAAACGACAACTATTTTTGTTTTTTATTTTATATTTTTTTGTGTTTTTTTTTTTGCACTTTTTTTTGTAACTGTAACTTTTATAACTGTAACCAGTTCCAGGTTCCGGTCTCTCAAAATGCGATGGCATCTTGGGAGACCCTGTGAAAGTATGCCTAGTCTGTGCAATGCTGTACCCTACGCTAATACTCAACTAGTGTATGGTAGCGTTCAAAACATTCACCAATGCAAAGACCAGGATTGTCAGGACAGGAGGGACAATAATAGCGGGTGTCACACCTATATCTGCACTTGCTGCAGACACGACATCTTTTTTGGGGGGGTTCGTTGGGTAGGGGTACTCGGGAGGATATAAAGAAAATGCCTCTCATGCAGCCGACTGCATTTGGTTGGGGATGTAATTGGGGGAAGTACGGGTGCTGCAGAAGTGGTGGGTTCCCAATTAGGATTGGCGAATGCAGCAGGAAGGGCATTATGGGCACGACGGGCCTGTGTTTGTCTTCTTCTTGGTGGCAGTGGGACACTACTTGTGCTTGCCACCTCACCAGCTTGAACTGCACTTATGGGACTCGCCACGTCACCAAGTGTTACTGCAGTGCTGGTTTGACTACGACCGGGGTGTACTAGGCCGCTGGTGCTTGCCAGTTCACCAAAACGCTACCAAAAAATCTGTTAGCGATCACAGGGATCAGGCCTGACTGCGAACGCTGCAGTTATGTGTTTAGTGTATTGTAAGTGACAGTGATCAATTGATACTGCATTTGGGTGGGCTGGGCGGAGGGGCAAAACGCAGGTGCTAGCAGGTATCTGGGCTGATCCCGTTAACACTGCTTTTTGGGAACCCTAAACTGCTGGGGACGCTAGTATAGATCTGATCGGATCAGATATTGATCCATTCAGATACTATACCACTAAGGGAGGTGTACGGTGCGTGCGTGGGTGTTAGCACTACTGGCACTAACCTGGCGCTGCCTGGGGCTGGTGCTTGCCAGTTCACCAAAACACTACCAAAAAAATTGTTAGCGATCGCAGGTATCAGGCCTGACTCTGCGGACGCTGCAGTTATGTGTTTAGTAAGTGACAGTGATCGATCGATACTGCACTTAGGTGGACTGGGCTGGGCCGGGCGGAGGGACAAAACGCAGGTGCTAGCAGGTATCTGGGCTGATCCCACTAACACTGCATTTTTGGGAACCCTAAACTGCTGGGGACGCTAGTATAGATCTGATTGGATCAGATATTGATCCGTTCAGATACTATACCACTAAGGGAGGTGTATGGTGCGTGCGTGGCTGTTAGCGGTACTGGCTCTAACCTGATGCTGCCTGGGGCGACGCAGACCCTATCTGACCCTAAAACCTAGGTTATATCACTGCCGGGCAATCAGGGGGCAAAACCTTTATTAGGTAATAAACGGCGGGTGACCTGACACTATAAAAAATAAACTAACTAACCAGCGTCACCTGTAACAGTTATACGGTGATCACTGGTGAAAGGGTTAACTAGGAGGCAATCAGGGGGTTAAAACCTTTATTAGATAGTATATGGGGGTCCCTGACGCTATAAAAAGCTGACGGCGAACCTATACATTTACCTCCCTAACTAGCGTCACCAGTGACACTAATACAGCGATCAGAAAGACGATCGCTTAGTGACACTGGCGACAGGGGGTGATCACGGGGTTAAGGGGGGTACCCTAGACCTAAAGGGGGCTAACCCTAACTGCCCTACCACTTCTAACTGTCACAAACTGACACCAATGCAATAATCAGAAAAAAAAAAACTGCTTGGTGTCACTGTGACAGGGGGGGTGATTAAGGGGTGATCAGGGGGCGATCGGGGGGTGATGGGGGTGTAAAGTATGCCTGGTGTGTTTTACTGTGTGTGTAGTGTTTGTGCACTCACATTGATGTCTTCTCTCCTCTGCGCCGGAACGGAAAATACAGAGCCGAGGAGCGATGACATCACTTCCTCTGCTGCTGCTTACTATACAGCAGCAGAGAAAGAATCTCATTCGTTGGGAGGGATCGTGAGGGGGTGGCCACGAGTGAGTGGTCGCCCCCTCAGCCTGGATCGCTCCCCTAACGAAGTCGACCGCCTTGGGCACCGGGGAGGGGCGCGATGTACGTGATTTTGCCTGCCTGTGCCATTCTGCCGCAGTATATCTGCATTAGGCGGTCGGCAAGTGGTTAAAAAAACAAAAAAACCCAAACATGTCATACTTACAGTTGGTTTGCACAGAGTGGCCCCGATCCTCCTCTTCTGGGGTCCCTCAGCGGCGCTCCTCCTCTTCTCGAGTGCCCTGTTGGAGAGCCACTCTCCCTCGGTGCACTCGTGCTTCCGTGTCCTGCTGCTGCGTCCATTGACTTAGCCCCACCCCCCGCTTTCACGTAGTTGAATTTGCTTGACAGCAGCGGGAGCCAATGACTGCGCTGCTATCAATCTATCCAATCAGGACCCAAGACACTGGCTGGAGCTGGTGTGCTCGTCCCTGTCGCTGGAAGGACCGGGTTTAGGTAAGTAAAAGGGGGGCTTTGGGGGGCTTCTGCATCACAGGAGGAAAAGCCTTGAGCGTTTACAACCCCTTTAAGCATGAGATTTCCCTCCATAATCCCCATATATAAAAGTAATTGTACCCATATTCTTATCAAAATCCGGTCAAATGTGTTTTTAGCAGGGAAGTTCAATTCCTATCACCCGACAACCAGAACATGCAGTTCTGGGTGCTAGGCAAGATTTTTTTTTTTTACATTTAGCCCTACAAGCAGCAAGATTTAGAGCCGATGGTCAGCTCTCTTATAAAAGCAATCTAAGCAATCTAAGCAGCTAACTAGCCACTTGATCGCTTTTACAAGCAGTGGGAGGGCATGTCCTTCCCCTTCCACTACCTTCAGTGGGCTGTCCTGACACTCGAATGACCAGCCAGCACTTCCACTGGCTGATCACAGAGGCAGACAAAGACCAGAACAGCTCTGTCCACCTCTATGATATAGGAAACATGAAGCGAATAGCATACCTTGCTTCCGGTTTCCCCGGTGCCAGTTTTAAAAATGGAAAGCATTTGATCACGCTGATTTTGGTGGGATCAAATGCTTTTAAGGGCAGAGGAGAGATCTGGGGTCTCCATAAAGAGTACCTGTCACTGCCTATTATTGTCACATGGCATGTTTACATTCTTTGCTACAGCAATAAAAGTGATAAACATTTTTTTCTTTAATTTAAAGCGACAGTGTAAAAGAAAATGAAATAATGAATAAAGAAATTTAAAGCACCCCCTTCCGGCATGCTCATGCGCAAGGTCGAATGCACGCGTCGGTGCTGCACACACACAAGCACTGATCAACTCACACATCTGAGGTATCACTATGAATGTCAGATCACGGACAGTAATTCTAGCACTGGACCTCCTGTGTAAATCTAAAGTGATAACCTGTAAAGGCTTTTAAAGCGTTCCCTATGGCTAATAACATGTACGTCGTTTGTTGCCGTTGCACTGGCATGCGCAATTTTAATTGCATATTCTTATCAGAAATGGGTTTAATATGTTCCTAGGTATGTTTAACTACAATATTTCACCAATAATCCCCATGCAGAAAAATAATTATATGCACATTCTTATCAGAAATGGGTTAAATATGTTCCTATGTATGTTTAACTACAATATTCCACCCATAATCCACCCATAATCCCCATGTAGAAAAATAATGATATGCATATTCATATCAGAAATAGGTTTAATATATTCCTATGTATGTTTAACTACAATATTTCATCCATCATCCCCATGTAGAAAAATAACTATATGCATATTCTTATCAGAAATGGGTTAAATATGTCTCTATGTATGTTTAACTACAATATTCCACCCATAATCCCCATGTAGAGAAATAATTATATGCAAATTCTTAAAAGAAACAAGTTAGATATACTCCTATGTATGTTTAACTACAATATTCCACCCATAATCCCCATGTAGAAAAATAATTATATGCATATTATTATCAGTAATGGGTTAAATATGTTCATTGTCAGGTGTTAACATGATATTCCTCCCATAAACCTCATGAGAAATAATAATTCTATCCATATTCCCATCAAAAACAGGTCAAATGTAATTTTTCCATTAGCAAGTAAATAGTTTTAGCAACTGCTTCTTGCAACATTGTATCAAGCACTGCAGGAAAGTATAACATATTTTGAGAAACAACATACCATATATATGTGTATAAAGTACACTGACATCTAGTGAGGGTTCTCGTTATTGCAGCCAATAATCCAATCATCCCATTGTCCCAATATGCAGTTTAGTACTTCCCCCCTTTTTTTAGTTTGTTTAATCTATTATTTAACTAAAAAATATTAGGCACGTCCACTCATCAAAAATACCAGCCCAACACACCTAGAATATTGTTTTCCCATGGTTGGAGAGCCACAACCATGTGGGCTTACTGTCATATTAACCTATACTACTGGCTCTAATCGTGTAAGCAAGATTTACCTGTTATTCCAGTTGCTGCCATGCTCACAAAATGTATTTGACTGAAAGTATCATAGCTTTATATATAACAAGGATGAATTCAAAGACATCTTGGGAAAATATCCCATAAGGACCTATATTCATATTTCAAATAAATAACATGGTAATTAAACACAGATTTGTGCAGGGAATTATATATGATCAAGTGCCAAGGGTGTAAAAGGGCCAGTACCTTCAAAATAAGTTAAAGGCTAAATTCATCTTTCTGAATATGTTACATGTTACACCTGTATTTAGGGTGTATCATGTAACATGTATAGGATGCATCCACTCTCCTCCTGATCCCCCCTCCCTATGACAGCGGCAGGTGATCCTCTCCCACATCACAATTGAAAACAGCGCAGCCATGCAGGGATCCACCTACACGGCCGCATTAGTTTCCTGTGAATGAATAGACTACAAGTACTGCTAGCCATTGCACTGGAGGTTTTCTATTCTTTTTTATTCTATTATTTTCTATTCTATTCAAATTAATTTTATTCGAAATTCGAATTTCAAAAGACAGTTATATTTTTTCTATTTTGTTCTACTCTGTTCTATTTTATTCTATTCTATTTAATTGTATTGTTTTTTCCATTCAATTCTATTCTTTTCTATTATATTCTATTCTAAACTATTTTATTCAAATTCAAATTTATTCTATTTGAAATTTGATTTTTGGAGATGGTTAAATTCTTTCTATTCTATTGAATTCTATTCTATTGTTTTTTCTATTATATTCTGTTCTTTTCTATTCTATTCTTTTTTATTGTACTGTAATCTATTCTATCCCAATTAGAATTCAAACTATACAAAATTAGAATTTCGGAAGATGATTATATTCCTTCTAATGTATTCAATTCTATTCAATTATTTTCTTTTCTATTCGCTTCTTCTATTCTATTCTAATACAAATTTATTCTATTCAAAATTATTATTTCGGAAGATGGTTATATTCTTTCTACTCTATTGTTTTGAATTCTATTCTATTGTTTTTTTTTTCTATTCTATTATTTTCTATTCTATTCTTTTCTATTCAAAATTATTCTATTCGAAAATCAAATTTTGAAAGATGGTTACATTCTTTATATTTTAATTTATGCTATTGAATTCTATTCTATTGCTTATTCAATTATTCTCTATTCTATTCAATTCTAATCTATTCTTTTCAAATTCAAATTCAGTCTATTTAAAATTCAAATTTCAGAAGATGGTTATATTCTTTCTATTTAATTCTATTCTGTTCCTTTAATTTCTATCCTATTTTATTCTATTCTTTTATTTTCTATTCTATTTTGTTCTGTTTTACTCTAATTTTTCCTATATTTTTCTTTTCTATTCTGTTCTTTTTTATTCTATTCTGTTCTACTCTATTCTATTCCCTTATTATTTATTTAATCCTTTATTTTCTGTTCTATTCCCTTTTTTCCATTCTATTTAAATATGTTCTTTTATTTTCTATTCTACTCTGTTCTGTTTTACTCTATTCTTTTATATTCTATTCTATTTTCTACTGTTTTACTCTATTCTGTTCCTTTATTTTCAAATTTTATTGTATTCTATTCTTGTTTTCAAATTTGCTTTCAAATTCGATTCAAATTTAGGCCAAATTTTGTTTCATTATTTCGGATTCATTTAAATTTGTTACTATTGTAATTCGGATATGAAATATAGTATTACGCACTAAACCTCACTACCTGCTGTATTTTTGATTATGAATAATTCTATTTTCTAAAAAGATATTTCACTATTTAATTTTTAACTCTTTAGGGTAAGATCCTTACCCAAATCATTGGATGAGGAATAATTTTTATCAAAAATCGTTTTGTACATCAATTTTCTGGCAAATAACATCTTTTACTACTTCAAAGCTGTCAGCATTTTGGGTAGGACAAAAAGTGAGACCAAAACTTAAAACCTGGATCTGATCCTGAGTTAAAGTGTGAGAAGACAGATTGATCACTTGGAACCTATCTTGTTCACTGCAGGTGTCGGTGATTGTGTATTGAACATCTTTTTGGGATCTTGAGTGGGCTGTGAAACAAAGATCGGCGCTGTGCGCACAACCCCCAAAGGGGGCGTAGGACGGTAGTCCCCCGAATTAGTATTGGATGCACCTGAGCTTACCTTAGAAGCCGACGCATTTTGTGCAAGAGACGAAGAAGGAATAGACCCTGTATCACCAGAAACAGTAGAATGTGCAAGTGAGTGAGAGTGAGGACTCTGAGGTTGTAGATTACGATCTTTGTGTGAAGTGGGCTTAGATGCAGATGTTTGAGGACCAGATCCATCTTTTCGTTTTTGTGGTCCCATTTTTTCTGGTCGTCGTTGTGCCAGAAATGAGAAAATGGAAGAAACAGATGATCCATCAGAGACACTAGGGTCATTCGGGACATTGCTATGCGGATTTGTTTTATTCCTATTCCTTTTGTTGTCATGTGACCATCTGTATGCTTGATACAAATCCTAAGCTATCTTATCTCAGTAGTATTTTTTATCTTTTGTTTTGAGTATATCAGCGACAAAAGTTTCCATAGTGTATCGAGATAATCTCCACGTCAAGACACACTCCTCAACCTTGTTGACAGCCTTCCTGGAAGAATTGAAGCTCTTCTAGCTGCAAACAGTGGGCCAACTCAATATTGAACCTTACGGACTAAGACTGGGATGCCATTAAAGTTCATGTGCGGGTAAAAGCAGGTGTCCCAATACTTTTGACAATATAGTGTACATCAGGAGAATAATTGTAGCAATGTGGGATTTTTTTAGGTGCAGTACACAGAGAAAATGAGAAGACATACAATTTCACAATTTATTTTTATTCAAGATTATAATTTGTTAAAAAAGATAGGAATACTAAACACATCTCGGTTATACTGTCTAGTATATTCACATATATAGCGGTATCATAGTCGTGTTCCCAACATGTTTCGCTTGTCAAGGCTTCTTATGGGGATTTTTATGACCACTGATAGTATACAAGCTACATCAAAACAAGTAACAAGATATTACAAGATATCCATCATAATAAATTATATGATATCAGTCAAATACATAACCATCAAACATGTAGATCATCATAGGCTTACCCAAATGGAGTGGTCATTGGACAAGACCATGCCCAATAAGGATAGATGGGACAACGAGGTATGGTGTGACTGCTGGAGACACAGAAAGACCAAGCTATGGTAAATGAATAAATCAAATAGGAGCATTGGGTTACACCCCAAAAAAAAACAAAAAACAGCTATACAATAAAAAACTAGAGCCAAATGCTTCTGTACTTACATGTGTAATTAAATGAACAAACACAAGGGGGTGCCTAACTTCTGAGACCAAGGCAGATGGCAGGCAATCTAAAACTAAAGTGTAGATGGAACAAGATATGGTATTTACCTATATAGTGTAGTGTAGTGTAGTGCTTTACCGTCAGTATATGGCCGCTAGCTGGGCGGTTTTACCCCCGCTAGCGGCCGAGAAATGGTTAAAAACCACCACAAAGTGCCTGTGCAGAGGCGATTTGCCGGCAGTATAGCCGCGCTCTCCCATTGATTTCAATGGGCAGGAGCGGAGAAGGAGCAGTATACACTCCGCTCCTTCACCGCTCCGAAGATGCTGCTAGCAGGACTTTTTTTCCCGTCCTGCTAGCGCACCACTCCAGTGTGAAAGCCCTCGGGGCTTTCACACTGGAGACAAAGCAGCGGCACTTTCGGGTCGGTTTGCAGGCGCTATTATTAGCGCAATAGCGCCTGCAAACCGCCCCAGTGTGAAAGGACCCTTAAGATTTCACTTTACCATCTTTGGGGGACCTCCTCATTGTACGGCATCTTTGACCTGCACATGCGCCTGGCGGATGTACTCCATCCTCTCACTTTCTAATCTTTAATTGCATTATCGCACACTGCTTGGTGAAACGCCCATAGCGAGGGTCAGTATAATTTTATGCAAACCCGCTGCTAGTTATGTTTTTCTTTTATAACTGGTATATATGTATATTACTGTTATGTTTATTGTTTTGATGATATTTATTTCATTATCATAGATCCAACTTTCAGTCCCTGAAGAAGATATAAACCATGAGTGTTTTTCGAAATGAGTTGGTTGTCTGTCGTTTTGACACCTTCTGGGCTTTGGTTCTTAGTTGGTCTTTTAACAATTGTTTTTTCATGTTCACGTTGAGTTTTATCAATTTTTGTCTGTATTTTATGTTTCACCATGTACTAGTTGTTAATTCATGTTTTCTACATGTATCTCTGTCTGTGATCCATTTAAAATCCCACTTTCTGAGGAAAATAGTTTTTACCATATGTATATTGGGATGGGATCAACAGACAGACATGTTGAGTAACTCTGGCAAAATTCCCCCTTTTTCACTAATGCCCCGTACACACGGTCGGACTTTGTTCGGACATTCCGACAACAAAATCCTAGGATTTTTTCCGATGGATGTTGGCTCAAACTTGTCTTGCATACACACGGTCACACAAAGTTGTCGGAAAATCCGACCGTTCTAAACGCGGTGACGTAAAAAACGTACGTCGGGACTATAAACGGGGCAGTGGCCAAAAGCTTTCATCTCTTTATTTATTCTGAGCATGCGTGGCACTTTGTCCGTCGGATTTGTGTACACACGATCGGAATTTCCGACAACGGATTTTGTTGTCGGAAAATTTTATAGCAAGCTCTCAAACTTTGTGTGTCGGAAAATCTGATGGAAAATGTGTGATGGAGCCCACACACGGTCGGAATTTCCGACAACAAGGTCCTATCACACATTTTCCGTCGGAAAATCCGACCGTGTGTACGGGGCATAACAGTTTTTACAGATTACCTGTTTAGAGTTACAGAAGGTCTGGTGCTAGAATTATTGCTTTCACTCTAACGTTCATAGCCATACGTCACATGTGTGGTGCAAACACCGTTTACAGATGTGTGCCTTACGTATGAGTTCAATTCTGCTTGGAAACATGGAGGGATGGGGTGCTTTAAAAAAAAAATCCTCATATTTTTTTAAATTTTTTTAATTATTACACTGCCCCATTAATTTTTTTATCACTCTTATTCCTATTATAAGAAATGTTAATATCCCTTGTAATAGAAATAAGGGATGACGGGTCCTCTTTATAGAGAGATCTGGGTCTATAAGACCCCAAATCTCTCCTTTACCTTTCAAAGCAACAAGCTTAAATCCAACATTTGTTGTTGAAAAGTCCGATCGTGTGTATGAGGCATAAGCCTGAGAAACACAGATGAGCCGTGGGAGGGGAACAACCCCTCTCCCGCTGCTTCTGAAAGCGATCCAGTGACTAATTAGAAAGAATAATCGCTAACTGAAACAAAAAATACTGGGGTTATGGATGGTAGCTTCAGCCATAGCCCTGGTAAACCACTTGCAAGCTGCAACATATATATATCTATATAGATATATATCTATATCTATATAGATATATATATATATACATACAGTATCTCACAAAAGTGAGTACACTCCTCACATTTTTTGTAAATATTTTATTATATTTTTTCATGTGACAACAATGAAGAAATGATACTTTACTACTAGGGTTGTCCCGATACCGATACTAGTATCAGCATTGGGACCGATACCAAGCATTTGCGCGAGTACTTGTACTCGCACAAATGCTCCCGATGCCTTTGCCGATACCTAGGAATGGAAGAACAGCGGGCGGAGTCAGGGGCGGAGTCAGCAGGTGGAGCAGAGAGCTGTGCGTCCTCAAGCAGGCCAGGTAGTGAAGACAGAGTGAAGACAGAGTGCAGGGCTCGGCGACCGGAGCCGTCACATTCGGTAATGGAAGTGTCGCTCCGTGTTGCCGTTGCCGTTACAGTCATCATTGCTTAGAAATCAGGAAGCCCATCTTGGTACACCCTGCCAGCAGCGGACATCTTGTTACACCCAGCCCACATAGTTCAGGCTGGGTGTAACAAGATGTCTGCTGCTGCTTTATTGAGGCCGAGTGCAAGGAGTACCAAGATGGGCATCGCAGAAGCAGCATAGATAAGTAAATGCTCTCATGCTGCCCATAACTGCCACTGCCAGCCTTCAATCAGTGCTCATCAGTGCCCATCCAGCCAGTGCCCATCCAGCCAGTGCCACTGCCAGCCATCAATCAGTACCAGCCATCAGTGTGTGCCACCTATCAGTGCTTGCCACATATCAGTGCCCATCAGTGCGTGTCAGTGTCACCTATCAGTGCCACCTATTATTGCTCATCAGTCAGCGCCATCTCTCAGTGCCAGCCATCAGTGCGTGCCACCTATCAGTGCCCATTAGTGTGTGCCACCTATTAGTGCCCATTAGTGTGTGCCACATATAAGTGCCCATTAGTGCATGCCACCTATCAGTGCGTGCCACCTATCAGTGCATACCACCTATCAGTGCATGCCACCTATCAGTGCCCATCAGTCAGTGCCACCTTTCAGTGCCACTGCCCAGCCAACAGTGTGTGCCACCTATCAGTGCTCATCAGTGCTGCATAATCAGTGCTCATCGGTGCTGCATAATCAGTGCCATCTATCAGTGCACCTCAGTCAGTGCCAGCCATCAGTGCACCTCAGTCAGTGCCAGCCATCAGTGCGTGCCACGTATCAGTGCCCATTAGTGCGTGCCACCTATCAGTCAGTGCCACCTATCAGTGCCCATCCATCAGTGCATGCCACCTATCAGTGCCCAGCCATCAGTGTGTGCCACCTATCAGTGCTCATCAGTGCTGCATAATCAGTGCCACCTATCAGTGCTCACAGCTCATCACTCAGTGCCATCTATCAGTGCCAGCCAGTCACTCAGTGCCACCCATCAGTGCTCATCCATCAGTGCGTGCCACCTATCAGTGCCCATAAGTAAGTGCCACCTATCAGTGCTGCTTAATCAGTGCCACCTATCAGTGCTCATCAGTGCTGCATATCAGTGCCACCTAATCCTATCAGTGCCCAACAGTGCTGCATATTAGGGCCTCCTCATCAGAGCAGCCTATCAGTGTCACCTCAGTGCCCCATCAGTGCAGCCTCATTAGCAGTAGCACACATCAGTGAAGGAGAAAAAGTACTTATTTACAAAATTTTGTGACGGAAACTAAGAAACGCTTCTTTTTTTTAAAAACAAAAAATAAAACCCAGCAGTGATTAAATAAAATAAATACCACCAAAAGAAGCTCTATTTGTGTGAACAAAATTAATTTGAGTACAGTGTAGCATGACTGCGCATTGCGCAATTGTCATTCAAAGTGTGACAGCGCTGAATCCGCTGATAGCTGAAAGTTGGCCTGGGCAGGAAGGGGGTGAGAGTGCATGATATAGAAGTAGTTAAACAATGGACACTTTGCGCTTTATTGTTTATTTCGTTTTTTTTCATCCACGGTCAAGCAAATTATCAGAGTCTTTCGGTGCACACTGCACAGAGACACCAGCAGAATGTCAGCGGTGTGGAAGCATTTTAAAATTAACGAGGAAAACCCACGGATTGCAGACTGCAAACTTTGTTCTGCAAAATTATCTAGAGGTGGTATAAAAATCAGTTCTTACAACACCAGTAACCTGATAAAGCATTTGAAATTAAAACATTAAAGTGAGCATAGAGAATTTACCGCTATCGCTAGCAGTAGCACTCAGCAGCCAACTCTGCAGCAAACTTTTGCCAGAAGAGAAAAGCTGTCAAGAGACAACCCCAGAGCTGTAAAAATAACAGAGGCGCTCACCCAATTTATTATTCTGGATGATCAACCTCTTTCAATTGTTGAGAACAGTTTTCATCGATTTCTTAATGTGTTGGAGCCAAAGTATGACATTCCCAGTCGCCATTACATAACAGACATCATCTTACCAAAGATCCATGACATGGTTAAAAAGCACATTACCATCATGTTGCAGAAGGACATAAAGGCAATTAGCTTCACCACTGACATCTGGAGCAGTAGTGTGAGTCCACTGTCTCTCATCAGCTTAATGGCGCAGTGGATAGATGGTGAATTCTCTTTGCATCAGGCCATGCTCCACGCTACGAAATTTGAAGGCTCCCACACTGGTCAAGCAATAGCAAACATACTTGATGAAATGCTTCAGACATGGGTGATTCCAAAAAGTTCTGTTCATGTTGTGGTCCGGGACAATGCCAAAAACATGATAAAAGGTATGGAAGATGCTGGACTTCCCAGTATTTCATGTGTGGCACATACACTGCAGCTTGCAGTCTCAGAGGGACAGTTATCACAGCGCAGCATTGCAGATGCTGTGGGAGTCGGGCGCAGAATAATTGACCACTTCAAACATTCTAACCTGGCATACTCTCGGCTGCAGGACATCCAGATACAGCTTGGTCAGCCAGTAAGAAGACTCCAGCAAGACGTGCAGACTCGTTGGAACAGCACATTTTACATGCTGAAGTCTCTGATTGAGCAGAAACGGGCCCTTGGAGTGTATGTGTCTGAATATGAGCTCCCTGCCACCATTACTGCAAACCACTGGAATCTGATGGAGAAGATGGTCAATATCTTGGCTCCCTTTGAAGAGATGACTCGCCAAGTGAGTTGTTCAGATGCATTTGCCTCTGATGTAATTCCTGCAGTAACAGTGCTACAGAAAGTTTTATCAAAAGTGGATGAGGATCAAGGTATCAAAACTATGAAGAGCACTTTGCTTGCTGCTTTGCAGAAGCGCTTCTCTGATACTGAGCGAAACTCACATTACTGTATCGCAACTTACAGAAAGAATATGCTGCATTCATTCATTGTTTTGTTTATGTTTTTCTTCTAGGTATAAAGATCGATTTTTCTGTAATTCAGACACTTCCAGGGAGGCAAAAGAAATGTTAATACTGGAACTGCAAAACATTTTTGAAGAGACAATTGTATCTGAGCAGCATGAAGAACCAGCTTCCGGGACAGGAGGCGGAGCCTAGCGGAGCAGACATATATTGTTAGAGCTCCACACCGCTGAGGAGAGAAGAGAAGGACAAAGGGGAGCCTGCAGGCTCAAAAGGTATCCATTTGAACCTTTTTGCCCCAGGGAACAAACTGTGAAAGTTTGGGCAGGAAATATGGTACTGGGAGGAAGCCGTGGCAGAAATAAAAATCACCTCACAAAGAGCTCACAGGCACTCACTGCAACTAAAGCAGCTCCAGTCACCTCACAAGATACAGCACCAGGGCGCTCTCACAGACAGAAAATGTCACAGCAAGACTCTCCATTTGAGTCAGATACAGAACAAATCCTCTCACAAACTTCTCCACAAGCCTCCTCAGCATCCCCAGTAATATTATTACAACTTGAAAAGATGCTTCATAAGGCTTTAAAACAATCCTCAGACCAAATAACAAACAGCCTAACCAAAGAAATAAGAGAGCTGGGAAACCGCACCGCAGCCTTAGAAATAAAAATTGATGAAATTGAAATTACAACCCAAGAAAATATAACAGAATTGGAACAATTAAAAGAAGAGAATTTAATACTTCAAACTAAGCTTGAAGATTACGAAAATAGAGCCAGACGTTCAAAATTGCGCATAAGGGGAATACCTGAAACTGTGACAGACCTGCAATCTACTATTACTGCTCTATTACAAGAACTAAAGCCAGATATCCCTATTGAACGTTTAGAACTGGACAGAGTACACAGAGCCCTCACAGCCAAAAAGAAAGACGGACCCCCACGTGATATAATCACAAAATTTCATTATTACAGAACGAAAGAACAAATACTATTTGCTGCAAGAGAAAAAAAGGAACTTAATTTTCAAGGACACAATTATCAAATTTTTGCTGACCTATCCCAACTTACTATTACTAAAAGACGATCCATGAAACCCCAACTAATGGAACTGCAACGCCACAACATTATGTATCAATGGGGCTTCCCCTTTTCAGTCAGATTTAACTACCAAGGTACAATTTACAGAAGCAGATCAGCAGATGAACTACAACAAACCCTTTTAAAATTAAATCTGACAGAACCCACAAGCAGCAACACCCCCACACGCAGAAGAATGGCATCATCTTCACCTTCAGGCAGCACCCAGAAAATTTCAGAACAAAATGGGAATCATCATTCTCACAAAAGAGGCCGTTATGCCACATCATCCATGGACCAAGAAGATTCAATGGACTGACATCCTAATTCCTGATATCTCTTCATTTATTATACTAAGAGATGGTTCTCTATAAAATACCTGTATTTATAACTGAATGTAACTGCATTCTGATAGTCACACACTGTATGGGATCAAGTTACATTCCAGTTATATTTCTTATTACTTCTGATTCATATAGCCTTAGAATATATAAGTGAAATAAGGAAATTCTTGTTCAGTTATATATTTTCAGGTAATAACAATAGATTTATTACTTTTTAGGACAAATATGTTCAATAATCCAGAAATAATGGAAGCTTTTTCTTTCTTTTCTTAAAACAAATATATTAGTACCTAACTAGTTCCTAGAACTATGTTTTTGTTTATTCTAATCTGAAGCAATACAACCTCAATTTTATGAGTTAACATATCTAAACAGTTACATATGAATAAAATATGTAATTGTTTACTCTAAAAGGGTTAAAATCCCAAAATAATTCAAATTATCTTCATCAATACCAAAGTTATTAACAGTACCTTTCTAACTGAATTATTTAGCCTAGGGCAAGACTAACCATATACAACCACCCTGGAATAAATAATTTCAACAAAAACTATATTCTGCACTCCAATTAATGAATCATCATTTTGATGTCTTTAGACATAGCACTTCTCTCCTGTAAGCGGAAGATCCGTGTACCCCCATTAGCCCTCCTCATTCTCCCAACCATATTATGTGGGAGTGTGACGAAGGCACTTATTCCCCTGAGAGAGATATTTATTCTCTTTCACGGGTAAATTGTGATTACTTGCAAAAAATAATTTATACAATGTATCAGCTAATCTCATATGTTTTTTGTTTACTCTTTACTCCAGAATTCACTGGTTTCTTTTCTATCTTTTCATCTCTTCAGTCCACACAGGTTGATCTGCGCAGTCAGCTCTGCATAACAAAAAGTAAGTCAAAACTATTTGATCTGTTGCCATGGCACCACTGAATATACTTTCCCTGAATGTTCAGGGAATAAATGTCCCTCAAAAAAGGACCAAAGCCTTCCGTACTTTCCATAACAAGAAGGCTCACATAGTATGCCTCCAAGAAACACACTTCACCAAAGATTCTACTCCAAAATATATTTCTCCTTTTTATCAACAAATTTACACGGCTTCTGCCTGTACCAAACAAAGGGGTACTCTAATTGCATTTCACTGATCCACACCATTCACCTTATCATCAGAAATTAAAGACCCAGAAGGTAGATACCTGATACTCATGGGTTATATAATGGATACAGCAATCACGGTGATTTCCTACTACGCTCCTAACAAACAACCTACACCATTCCTCTCACATATATTACAAGTGATTAATACACACAAAATAGGAACAGTGATAATGTGCGGGGATTCGAACCAGGTCCTCCTCCCATTTCTAGATAAATCACCTTTTACACCATCCAAAATAACCTCTAGATTACCTTTTTCTCAACTTCTTTCCAAATACAATCTGGTAGATTCGTGGAGAGAAAGTAACCCAATGAAAAAGAAAATCACTTATTTCTCGCACCCTCATCAAACCTTCACCAGAATAGATCATATTTTTCTAACAATAGGAATGATACCAGAAATTATTGCATCAGATATAATTCCGATTCCATGGTCTGACCATAATGCAGTATACACTACTATAGCCTCAGCCATACCAAAAGCGCATGACCCAACGTGGTACTTACCGGAATTAATGCTCAAACACCCACTACATCAGATGGCCATTGAACAAGCTTTAAAGGAATACATATCAATTAATAATACAACAGACATTTCCCCAATAACACTGTGGGAAGCTCATAAGCCTGTCTTGCATGGTACAATACAAAGACAAATGGCACTATTTAAACGGGAACGCAAAAATCTAGCAAAAAAACTAGAACTCAATTTTAATGCAGCCTACATATCATTCCAAGATAATCCATCTCAGAGTACAAAATCTCATCTGGAAAAATCTAGATTGGAATACGATCTATTTCTCACTGAGTCAGTTGATAAATCCCTCAAACGCTCCAAACACAATTTCTACATGAATACAAACAAACCAGGTACATATTTGGCTCGGGCATTAAATTCAACTAACAAATCTTTCAAACCAATACGTTTGAAATTATCAAAAAATGTTTATACTTGTAATCCAGTTAAAATAGTCCATAAATTTCACTCACATCTCGCAACTTTATACAAGACAAACAATGAATTTAATCCTACAGAGGCTGAATCCTTCTTCTCAAAAATAACCTTACCTGAGTTGTCTCAGAATCAAAAAAGCAGTTTGGATGAGCCTATAACTATAGATGAAGTTGGTAATGCCATAAAAGACCTAAAACTTAACAAAAGACCAGGCCCAGACGGCTACTCGGCTTTATACTATAAAACATTCTCAGAAATACTCTCTCCCATTCTCACTGAAACTTTTAACAAACTTCTAGAAGGACATTCTTTTCGGCAAAAAACACTAATGGCAATTGTTTGTATGATCCCAAAACCCCTTTCTGATGATACTTCCTGTGTGAATTATCGGCCTATCTCTCTGTTAAACCTTGATATTAAATTATTAGCAAAAATAATAGCAAAACGCCTCAATAGCATTATAGGAAAATTAATACATAGAGATCAAGTAGGCTTCATGCCAAATAGACAGGCAGGTGATAATATACGCAGGGCAGTGTTATTGGCACATATTGCTAAAAAACGGAAAATCCCTTTATGTTTTCTATCTCTCGATATTAAGAGGGCATTTGACACAGTATCCTGGCAATATATGCAATATTCATTACAAAAATGGGGTTTTGGACCCCACTTTTTAACATGGATCAAAGCATTATATAATAAACCCAAAGCCTATATAAAATACGCTGGATACAAATCTGATGCCTTTAATATCGAAAGAGGTACCCGACAGGGTTGCCCATTATCTCCCTTATTATTTGCCCTTATACTCAAACCCATGGCCCAATACATCAGAACAAACCAAACTATAACTGGCATTGAAGTAGGAGGTATTACACACAAATTATGTATATTTGCAGACGATATATTACTTTTTCTATCATCACCACAGGTCTCTGGTCCTAACTTAATACCAGCTCTTGATGGATTTGCAGCCCTATCCGGCCTTATGATTAATCCTAAGAAATGCCTAGTGCATAATATTTCGCTCACAAACATGGAATTGATCCCGGCTAGGGCTGCACTCCCATTCACATGGGCAGAAAAATCAATCCCATATCTTGGAATTCATTTAACAGCATCTCATTCTGACTTATTCTCAACCAACTATCCTCCTGTTTTAAGACAGATCACAAATCTAATAAAACAATGGTCGCAACTTCCTTTATCCTGGATAGGGAAGATTAATGCAATCAAAATGACTATTCTACCCAAATTGCTTTATCTATTCAGAGTCCTCCCTATTCCAATTCCTTCCTATTTTTAGAGAATAGTACAAAAAAGAGCAACTTCATTTATATGGGGCTCTTCTAAACCACGTATACCTATACACACACTACATCTTCCCAAAAATAAAGGAGGCCTGGGATACCCTAATTTTACTAACTACTACAGAGCAGCACATTTGGCCAGTCTGTCCAAATACCATGCAAAACAGGAAATCCCATTATGGGTATTTATAGAGGCTTCAGAAAATGACCCTCTATTAATATCAAACTTGTTATGGCTTGATCCTAAAGACCGCTTTAAAATTCATAATCCCATAACTAAACACTTCTTATCTCTCTGGGATAAACTAAAAACCAAATATCAGTTACAATCTCCACACAATCCTCTCCTTTCTTTTATCAGAAATCCGGCCTTTTATCCTGCATGGATCTACCCAAATTCTTTTAAAGCTTGGACAACATCAGGCATTCAGACACTAAATGACTTCATCGCATCTAAATCATTCCTTTCATTCCCATCGCTTATGCCGCGTACACACGAGCGGACTTTCTATCCTACTTGGTCCGGCACACTTACCGACGGACTTTGTCCGCCAGGTGCGCCGGACTTTAAAACGGACGGACTTGCCCACACACGCCGGGACTTTCCGGCGGGCTAAGTCCGCCCGTCTTTCCGACGGACTTTCGCCGGAGTTCCGGCGGACTTTCAGAATGAACGGACTTGCCCACACACGGACAAGTCCGTTCATTTTGAACGTGACTCAGGTGCGACGGGACTAGAAAAGGATGTCAATCTTGCCGCTTTTATCGGCGAGATTGACACCTTACTAGCCCCGTCGCGGGGCATACCAGGCCCTTAGGTCTGGTATGGATTATAAAGGGGAACCCCGCTACGCCGAAAAAACGGCGTGGGGTCCCCCTAAAATCCATACCAGACCCCGATCCGAGCACGCAGCCTGGCCGGTCAGGAAAGGGGGTGGGGACGAGCGAGCGCCCCCCCCCTCCTGAACCGTACCAGGCCGCATGCCCTCAACATGGGGGTGGGTGCTTTGGGGGAGGGGGGCGCCCTGCGCCCCCCCCCCCAAAGCACCTTGTCCCCATGTTGATGAGGACAAGGGCCTCTTCCCGACAACCCTGGCCGTTGGTTGTCGGGGTCTGCGGGCGGGGGCTTATCGGAATCTGGGAGCCCCCTTTAATAAGGGGGCCCCCAGATCCCGGCCCCCCACCCTATGTAAATGAGTATGGGGTACATGGTACCCCTACCCATTTACCTAGGAAAAAAGTGTAAGTAATAAAACACACTACACAGGTTTTTAAAATATTTTATTAAACAGCTCCGGGGGGGGGGATCTTCCTCCGGCTTCGGGGGTCTTCTTCCGGCTTCGGGGGTCCCTCCGCTTCATCTTCTCCCGGCGTCCGGTTGGTTCTTCTCCGCTCTCTTCTCCCGGTGTTCCTGTTCTTCGGCCGGCTCCTCTGCTGTCTTCAATTAGCTCTCTTGCCAGCAGAGGTCCGGACTTCTGGGCTTCTGGGCTTCTGGGCTTCTGGGCTTCTGGGCTTCTCTTCCCCAGATGTTGACACGACGCTCTCTCCTGCTGGACTGCTCTCCGAGGGCTGCGTTGTGACTTATATAGGTGGAGACCCCGCCCCCTTTTGATGTCACAGTCCCTGGGCATGCTGGGACTGTGACGTTTTAGGGGGCGTGGTCAACATCACCCAGTGACCACGCCCCCTAAAACGTCACAGTCCCAGCATGCCCAGGGACTGTGACATCAAAAGGGGGCGGGGTCTCCGCCTATATAAGTCACAACGCAGCCCTCGGAGAGCAGTCCAGCAGGAGAGAGCGTCGTGTCAACATCTGGAGAAGAGAAGAGAAGAGAAGAAGCCCAGAAGTCCGGACCTCTGCTGGCAAGAGAGCTAATTGAAGACAGCAGAGGAGCCGGCCGAAGAACAGGAACACCGGGAGAAGAGAGCGGAGAAGAACCAACCGGACGCTGGGAGAAGATGAAGCGGAGGGACCCCCGAAGCCGGAAGAAGACCCCCGAAGCCGGAGGAAGATCCCCCCCCCCGGAGCTGTTTAATAAAATATTTTAAAAACCTGTGTAGTGTGTTTTATTACTTACACTTTTTTCCTAGGTAAATGGGTAGGGGTACCATGTACCCCATACTCATTTACATAGGGTGGGGGGCCGGGATCTGGGGGCCCCCTTATTAAAGGGGGCTCCCAGATTCCGATAAGCCCCCGCCCGCAGACCCCGACAACCAACGGCCAGGGTTGTCGGGAAGAGGCCCTTGTCCTCATCAACATGGGGGACAAGGTGCTTTGGGGGGGGGGGCGCAGGGCGCCCCCCTCCCCCAAAGCACCCACCCCCATGTTGAGGGCATGCGGCCTGGTACGGTTCAGGAGGGGGGGGGGGGGCGCTCGCTCGTCCCCACCCCCTTTCCTGACCGGCCAGGCTGCGTGCTCGGATCGGGGTCTGGTATGGATTTTAGGGGGGACCCCACGCCGTTTTTTTCGGCGTAGGGGCTTCCTTTTATAATCCATACCAGACCTAAGGGCCTGGTATGCCCCGCGCTCGCCGCAATAGGAAAATGTGTTTTTCCTATTGCAGCGAGCGTGAGATGCAATACCCTGCCCTCGTGTTGTATCTGGTCCGTCGGACCAGCCTACACACGAGCGGGCTTTCCGTCGGACCAGCACACACACGAGCGGACTCTCCGCCCGAAACTGAGTCCGGCGGAAAGATTTAGAACTTTCTTCAAATCTAGGTCCGGCGGGCTTTTGGGAAAAAGTCCGCCGGAAAAGTCCGCCGGTGCCTACACACGGGCGGATTGTCCGGCACACTCTGGTCCGCCGGACCAAGTATGCCGGAAAGTCCGACCGTGTGTACGCGGCATTAGAGAAAAATATGATCTACCAAACTCTGAGATATTTAGATATCTCCAAATCAAAAATTTCTATACACCATTCCTAAAGGGGGATACACCATTATCCCAATTATCCATTTTTGAATCAATCTGTACAAAAGATCCATTTACTAAAGGTACAGTTTCATCACTTTATAATCAATTATATGGAGTAGCAAATCTTAATAGACCCTCTTACGTTCAGAGGTGGGAGGAGGACCTGGGACGAACTTTAGAAGACACGGACTGGTCTAACATATGGCTCACATCTAAGTCATCTTCACCCAACATCTTAGCACTGGAGACAAATTATAAAGTCCTAACTCGCTGGTACCTTGTACCCGCTAGAGTGGCAAAATATTCACCTAATACCTCAGCTCTTTGTTTTCGAGGATGCCCAGAAATAGGCACACATTTACACATATGGTGGACGTGCCCAGTAATCCAAACCTTCTGGAAGGAAGTCTTCGTGATTGCATCTAAAATATTTAAAAAAATAATACAACCAGATCCATATATAACTTTACTTAATCTAAAATCGGAATGGTTAACACTCTCTCAATTCAAACTTATGATCCAACTAATAACGGCTGCAAAACAAACAGTGGCCAAAGCATGGAAATCCCCTATGTTGGTACTAGCAGAAACAATTCACAGAATGAATAATACAATGTCCCATGCTAAGATAGAAGCCATCGATCAAAATCAAATTCCAAAATTTGAAAAACTTTGGCATCCTTGGATAAAACAACAATTCCTGTCAAATTTCAATGACTCTGTCCTGTTGCCATGGTAACAGATTAAATGACTTACAGAGACACCCATTCTAAGGCTTCAAAGAGAACTAAAAAGAACAATAAACTGACGAGCGGGACAACCTTGTGGACCATACCTCTGCCTTTCTACCCTTTTTCTTCTTTCTCTTTCCTTTTCTCCACCTTACGATTAAAGCTCATTATCAGAATTTATTTGACCTATATACACTCTACCTGTAAACAATATATATAGTGGTACAAATCATTTAAATACCTACAAAAGTAACTAAGGAAATGATATATATCTTTAATTTAGGTTTACGTGAACCCAATGTTTAATATTTGAAATTTCATGATATTTACCTATATAATCCCTACTGTAAAACAATGAGCTTACTTTATAGATCCTTGTAAACTTACTTTATGTATCTTTATAATATTGTATACTCAATAAACTTCTTTTGACAAGGAAGAACCAGCTTCCAAAAGGCCTCACCGTGACCAGCCAGGTACCAGTCTGGACAGTGTATTTGCAGAAATTGCTGGTGAAGGTTCATCTACATCTGAGAGCAGTGTTCCAAAAGCTGCTACTATACAGCTTGAAGCTTACCTGGGAGAAATCACTGTACCTCGCTCAGAGAAACCCCTGAAGTACTGGGCAGTTCATAAAGTGAGATTTCCAACTCTGGCTAAAATATCTTTCTGCCCCATGCAATAGTGTGGAAAGTGAAAGACTGTTCAGCTTAGCGTCTAATGTCCTTACTGCAGAAAAAGGCTTATGGCTGAACATGCAGAGATGCTTTTATTCCTTAAAAAGAATTTGCCACTAACTTTTGAGAAATAATTCTATTAGCTATATTGCCTGTAACTTTTGGTTGGCTGTGTGATTTTTTTACATTTGTTATTGTTGTTATTGTTATTAATATATTTTGATGTTGTAAAATATATTTTTTGTATTTATCAACATGTTCTGTGATAATTCTTTGAGTTTACTGTGTGACACAAGCAAATAAAACAGTTTTATTATTTTGTGTCTTGAGTTACAGTTCTTTATAATTATAAAGAAGATATCATTAGTCTGTATTGTGGTTTGAAAACTGTCACATGACATTAAAAAAAAAGTATCGGTAACCGGTATCGGCGAGTACTTGAAAAAAACTACCGGTACTTGTACTCGGTCTTAAAAAAGTGGTATCGGGACAACCCTAGCTACAATGTAAAGTAATGAGTGCACAGCTTGTATAACAGTGTAAATTTGCTTTCCCCTCAAAATAACTCAACAAATAGCCATTAATGTCTAAACCACTGGCAACAACAGTGAGTACACCTCTAAGTGATAATGTCCAAATTTGGTCCAAAGTGTCAATATTTTGTGTGGCCACCATTATTTTCCAGCACTGCCTTAACCCTCTTGGGTATGGACTTCACCAGAGCTTCACAGGTTGCCACTGGAGTCCTCTTCCATTCCTCCATGACGACATCACGGAGCTGGTGGATGTTAAATACCTTGCACTCCTCCACCTTCCATTTGAGCATGCCCCACAGATGCTAGGGTTTAGGTCTGAAGGCAGGCTTGTCCAGTCCATCACCTTTACCCTCAGCTTCTGTAACAGGCAGTGGTCATCTTGGAGGTGTGTTTGGGTGTGTTTGGGGTCGTTATCATGTTGGAAAACTGCCCTGCGGCCCAGTCTCCAAAGGGAGGGGATCATGATCTGCTTCAGTATGTCACAGTATATGTTGGCATTCATGGTTTCCTCAATGAACTGTAGCTCCCCAGTGCCGGCAGCACTCATGCAGCCCCAGACCATGACACTCCCACCACCATGCTTGACTGTAGGCAAGACACACTTGTCTTTGTACTCCTCATCTGGTTGCCGCCAAGCATGCTTGACACCATCTGAACCAAATAAGTTTATCTTGGTCTCATCAGACCACAGGACATGGTTCCAGTAATCCATGTCCTAAGCCTTCTTGTCTTCAGCAAACTGCAGACTTTCTGCTTTAATTTGAGGGCATATACATCCAAATCAGGTGAACGGTATAGGAATTACAACAGTCTCCCACTTTTTAAGGGACCAAAAGTAATGGGACAATTGACTGCTCAGCTGTTCCATGGCCAGGTGTGTGTTATTCCCTCATTATCCCATTTACAAGGAGCAGATAAAATGTTCAGAGTTCATTTCAAGTGTGCTATTTGCATTTGGAATCTGTTGCTGTCAACTCTCAATATGAGATCCAAAGAGCTGTCACTATCAGTGAAGAAAGCCATCATTAGGCTGAAAAAACAAAACAAACCCATCAGAGAGATAGCAAAAATATTAGGTGTGGCCAAATCAACTGTTTGTAACATCCTTAAAAAGAAAGAATGCGTAAGCTAAGCAACACCAAAAGACCCGGAATACCACGGAAAACAACTGCGGTGGATGACCGAAGAATTCTTTCCCTGGTGAAGAAAAAGGAAAATTTATTATCAAATACTTACCGTAATTTTCCTTTCCTGATGGACTCCATGGCAGCCTACGTGTGGGTTAACCCCGCCTCCTCTCCAATGCTATAGGACCCCATACCCTATAAGATTGAGCTCACCTGAATAGACTGTGTTCCGTAACTAGCCTACTCTTTGACCGATGGGTGGGGACTCCGTCTGCCATGGAGTCCATCAGGAAAGGAAAATTACGGTAAGTAGTTGATAATAAATTTTCCTTTTTCCTGACAGACTCCATGGCAGCCTACGTGTGGGAAATAACTAGCCAATCCACACGGGTGGGCATGCTAAACAGCAATAAATTTCAATTTGACCCGTCAACCGACAGGAATTATAACCAAAGTCCACAGAAGATAGCAAAGCATGCTCAATATCATAATGTGACGATAAAATTTTAATAGAGGCCCATGAGGCCGCTTTGTAGATCATGTCTGGAGCCACATACCGGGCTGCTGCCCATGAAGTCGCTATACCCCTGGTTGAACGTGCCATCACTGCTTCCAGAAGATCCAGGCCCCTAGTTCTAAAAGACTGATGGATGAACTAGATGATATAGGCCGCAGGTGTTCTAGCTGAAGCCCAATTCAGTTTGTTACTGCCAAAGTGCAGGTTGGCTGAGTGTCTAAAAAGGGAAGAAGCAGCTTGCAGGTATACCGACAGAATTTTGCCCATGTCCAGAGGATGAACTTCAGCGGACTCCTGGTCCTGAATGTTGTTAGGATGATCTCTTGGTCCTTATGGAACTTTGAGGTAATTTTTGTATTTGAGCTGAGTCTAGGAATAAGGACCATCCGGATCGGAAAGAAGGACAGAAGAGGTTCTTTGTAATTTAGTGGCGCGACCTCCGAGACCCTCTTGGCCAAGGTAACAGCTACAAGGAAAGTTATTTTAGCCAAAAGGTCTCCAAATAGAAAAGCGGGGAAGGCCCCGTATTTACTGAGTTCAGTCAGTGAGTTGTGGACAAGAGGAAGATCCCAATTGGGGAGCCTTGGTTTAGTTTGAGGGCTGAGTTTTAACTCCCTACGGAATCACTGCTGGATAAAAGGGTGAACAGTCCACGAAGCACCGGAGAAGGCCGACAAAGCTGAGACTCGGACTCTTAGAGAGCTGATGGATAGAGACAAATAAAGAAAGCCAGAGATATCCTGAGCCTTGGATTTCTTCCTGATCTGCCCGAAGAATATGATAACTTGACCGATTTGGCCCATCTTCTTCTATAGACCTAACTCGTGCTCATCCCCGTAGAGCTCATGAGAGTGGAAATCATCCTTGACCTGCACCCGAATCGGACAAGGGTGCAGGACTGCCACTTGAGAAGGAAAGTCCGGCCCGAGAGGGAGATGCAACGGGTCCCGAAAGCTGAGCTGGCACAAGAGGGGAAACCAAGGTTTGCTTCCGCCAGTAAGGGGCTACTGCCACCATTTTGACTGCTTACGCATGAGGTCTCGAAAGGACCTGAGGATTATTAGGAGCTGTGGAAAGGTGTATGCCCTCTTGAAACTCAATTGATCTGTCAGGGCATCCATTTTGGAGGCCTAGCTGCCACGCCCCCGAGTGTAACACTTCACCAGCTTGAAGTTACCTGGGAAGAGAATAGATCCACTTCAAGATTGACTCCCAAGGACAGAATCCACTTCAATGCCTGCCTGCGAAGAGACCACTCGTTAATGTCTTAACCGAATGCGCCATAAGAAATTCGCTCGGACGCTCTGGACCCTGGGGAAGTAGGCCGATGAAATGTTGTCTAGGCCCAAAACCTGAAGGGCTCGACCTCCCAGAATAGTGTGGAGCTTTGAGTGCCTCTATGACTCCTCACATAAGAGATTGCCATTGTGTTTTCCATCTTCATCTTTTTTTTTTTAAAACTCTTTTGTCGAGTATAAGACATACAAACAAATAAACACCAGTACATCTACCACAGCACTGGGGTGTCATCCATTCTTAATAATACTGATTCTCCGTTCTGGAGATGGGAGAAGTACTGAAGGGCACACTAGGCTTGCCGAAATTCCATAATGTACTGGCCCGGGTTGAGAGAACACGTACCCTTGAGCAAGATCCGATCTGCAGAGGGCTCCCCAACCGGTACCGCTGGCATCGGACATGACCTTGACACGTAAGGTGGGGCAACAGAGTGGCAATTGGGCAGGTTTTGCGCTGAAGCCACCAGAAGAGGCTGCTCCTCATCGTTGATGAATAGGTTGACTGTTGCCTCCTGATTTCTATTACTGCAGAAAACCTGACTGGAAAGGGAATAATCTCCGCAAGGACCACTTTACCATAGAGGTCGCGGAAACCGATGAGCCGATAGATTCTTGCACTATAAGGCCCTCAGCCCTGAAGGGATTAGAGACCACAAAATTCTCTCCTGGATGACAGTGATCTTCCCCACTGGGAGAGAGATGGAGCCTGTAGCAAACTGGGCCCCAAAGAACATCTGGCGCTGGATAGGTGTCTTTTTCCTAGATTTAGGAGCCAACCGAAGCTGGTCAAGGTGGAGATTAACTGTTTCCTGTGAACCAGCAGCTGGACTTTGTCTTAGGACAGCAACAGGAGGACCTAGGAATAGTGATAAAGACGTACCCCTCTCCTTCTGATGAGGGCCATTATGACCAGAGGAATTTTGCGAAGACTCGGGTGAGGTTATCAGCCCGAAAGGGAGGTAGAAGAACTGTCGATGGTCTTGACAACTTGGAGCCGGAGGTATTGAGAAACTCCTTCGCCACCTGAACACGGAGGAAAGCATCTTTAAGTCAAATGAGATTAGCCAATCGCCTGTCCGTACAGATGGTCGACAGAGCCTATATTTGGATCTTCTGAATTTATATACTTGTTACTTAGATGTTACTTAGATCTAGCACTAGATGCCATAAATCGTTTAGCACTGTATAACGAAGAGGGGAAGGTATACCTCCTGGAGTTTTTCGTCCCTTGGGACGTTTACCACTGCTCCCTGAGACCATAGTGAGTCCACGTAGGACAGTAACGTCTGCTTCTTCTCTTCCGACTGAGCTTAGCAGAGTGGAATAAATCTGGGTGGAGGAGTAACAGTGAAGGACCATACGTTGCTTGAACAACCATTTTGACGACCCGTCATGATTGAGGCCACCCAGGCGTGCCGGAAGAGGAGCAGACAAGCCCCCCTGCCCGAACTGTCTGGGCGGGCGTAACCTAAAAGAATTAGCCGGTTCACCACTACCGGACGCCTGGTTGTTAGTGGGTTTTTTGGAAGGGCACTTGCCCTCTGCTCCAATTCTTACAGAAGCCCCGGCAGGCCTTTACAGCAAGCTTCTCTCAAGCGTTCGGCACCTTCTGTACTGGGGACTCTTCAGACCGAGACGGTGCCTCTCGTGGGAAAGGCGTAACCATAAGGCCCGTTGAACCGCAACTGAGGACCCTTTAGTCCAAGCCAACAGGGGGATCGGATTGACGCCAGCTCCAGCTCCCTAACCGCTGCACTTATGTGTTCTGAAACTCCATTTGAGAACAAAACCACGTTCTCTGTCCTGGTTTCCGTAGCCCTAGACATAGCTGCTAGAGCCAGGGCAGGTTTACAAGTCATGTTGGCATACTCATACGTCCTTCTTGAGGTCTTGATACATTTCTCTCAAGCCTGTCCAAAAGGACACAGCATCTTTTAAGGTAGAGTAACCTGTTTTTCCAGACGCAACAATGCTGCATCAATGAGGGGAGTGTTTTCCAGATACTTCACTCTTTTACCTTGAAGGGATACAATCTGGAGGTTTTGAATGACATAGAAGTTCTCTTGTCCATCTTGCCCCACTACCCATTCTTTAACTCCGTAAAGAAAACAGAGAGAGAGAGAGTGTTCTTTCTCCAGGCGCTTAAAGAATTGGTTTGCTTAGCTGGGGGTGGAAGGATCTACCTACTTAAGGGCTTCCATAATCGCTTTGACTCGTGGAGGAACCCGAGAGACGTCAAGGCTTCCGACATATTCGCCCCCCCCCTAAATCGCCAACCGAGGAATCTGGAGAAGCAGCGTAAGGCTGGGAAGGACCCAGATCCTTTGGGCCACGTCAGCCAAGGAGCCAGGTAGAATATACAACTGGCTCAATGTGTGAGATGTATCCCATTTCCTTAGGGACTGCTGCATCACACATTTCACAAGAGACTCCACATCATTGTTATCTGTCTCTTATTCCCAAAACTGCCCAGGCATAACACCGGTCACATAAAGACTTACCCTCGGGAACTCGTGTCCCATATCTCCAGCAGACTCTGTTATCCGAGCAGCTGTCATGGCGGTGGGTGCAGTGACTGGAGGAGGAATGGGAACGTCTCCTCTAGATGGAGGAGGAATGGTAACATCTCCTCTAGTTGGAGGAGGAATGGGAACATCTCCTCTAGTTGGAGGAGGAATGGGAACATCTCCTCTAGTTGGAGGAGGAATGGGAACATCTCCTCTAGTTGGAGGAGGAATGGGAACATCTCCTCTAGTTGGAGGAGGAATGGGAACATCTCCTCAAGATGGAGGAGGAATGGGAACATCTCCTCTAGTTAGTTGGAGGAGGAATGGTAACATCTCCTCTAGTTGGAAGAGGAATGGGAACATCTCCCCTGCTGTTATAATGTTGTGGCCTGGCAAGGTCTCTGTCGTTCTGGATCACGACCTGAGAAGGCTGAAAAATAAAATGTGGGGAGGGGGAAGGCGAGACATGAAATTAATACGCCAATACTTTGCAACCGTAAGCTCAACCCCTCCCCTCACCTGCACGTACCATGTGCGTGAGGGCTGGCCACACGAAGGCGGAGACTTGTCCATAACCTTTTTTTTTTTTTTTTTTTTTAAAAAGTAAAGAAATATACTTATACATTACTTCCATCTCTTTTTTCTCTTTTTTTTTTTTTTTTTTTTTGGAAATACACTTATTTTATTTTTATTTTTATTTAATTATTTTTATTTATTATTTTTTTTTTTTTAAGAAAAACGTTTCCCCTTGAGGGAGAAGGACTAGGCACTCTGAGGCATTCATCAGGGCAGACCAAGGCTGGAGGGGCTGGAGCTGCTACTGCTCACTGCCTGTTTTCGAATCCCCCGCCTGTGACATCACCGCCCCCCCACCTCGCGCCTGCGCTGTGGGAAGGTAGCCGAACGGCGCCCGCACGGCCGCCGGGGTGCCCGTCAATCTGCGCATGCGCGAGCCAAGCCTCTCGCTGAGGCTCCGGCGCCTGCGCAATGACGGTGGCGGCCATGACTCGGAAGCGCTGCGGCGAACTGGAACGCAGAAGCGTTCCAATCGCCATGAGGGGTAGCTGGGGATACAGAAAGGCACTGGTAAAAGTGAAAACAGGGGCTACAAACAAAAAACACATAGAAACGACTGCCATGAATATAGGAAGAAAAATAGAGTCGCAGACCTTGCCAGCCGTTGATGCGTCCATGTTCAGGCATACAGAGGCAACCTCCCCTCCACCAGTGGGGTATCTAGTGCCTTAAAAGCTTCTCGCCCGCCCGTGGCTGAGTCCTGAGCTGCACCGCGAAGTGGTATGCCAAATCCCAGAAATATCCAACCGGACGTGAACAGGAACAATCGTGTGTGTAGGTCCATTGGAGGAGGACAAAAAAGGAACACAGTCTATTCAGGTGAGCTCAATCTTATAGGGTATGGGGTCCTATAGCATTGGAGAGGAGGCGGGGGTTAAACCACACGTAGGCTGCCATGGAGTCTGTCAGGAAAACACCTTTCACAACAGTTGGCCAGATCAAGAACACTCTCCAGGAGGTAGGTGTACGTGTGTCAAAATCACCAGAGTGAATACAGAGGGTTCACCACAAGATGTAAACCATTGGTGAGCCTCAAAAACAAGAGGGCCAGATTAGAGTTTGCCAAACAGTATCTAAAAAAGCCTTTACAGTTCTGGAACAACATCCTATGGACAGATGAGACCAAGATTAACTTGTACCAGAGTGATGGGAAGAGAAGAGTATGGAGAAGGAAAGGAACTGCTCATGATCCAAAGCATACCACCTCATCAGTGAAGCATGGTGGTGGTAGTGTCATGGCGTGGGCATGTATGGCTGCCAATGGAACTGGTTCTCTTGTATTTATTGATGATGTGACTGCTGACAAAAGCAGCAGAATGAATTCTGAAGTGTTTCAGGCAATATTATCTGCTCATATTCAGCAAAATGCTTCAGAACTCATTGGACGGCGCTTCACAGTGCAGATGGACAATGACCCGAAGCATACTGCGAAAGCAACCAAAGAGTTTTTTAAGGGAAAGAAGTGTAATGTTATGCAATTTCCAAGTCAAACACCTGACCTGAATCCGATTGAACATGCATTTCACTTGCTGAAGACAAAACTGAAGGGAAAATGCCCCAAGAACAAGCAGGAACTGAAGACAGTTGCAGTAGAGGCCTGGCAGAGCACCGTCAGGGATGAAACCCAGTGTCTGGTGATGTCTATGTGTTCCAGACTTCAGGCTGTAATTGACTGCAAAGGATTTGCAACCAAGTATTAAAAAGTGAAAGTTTGATGGATTGTTACTCTGTACCATTACTTTTGGTTCCTTAAAAAGTGGGAGGCACATATACAGTGGGGCAAAAAAGTATTTAGTCAGCCACCAATTGTGCAAGTTCTCCCACTTTAAAAGATGACAGAGGCCTGTAATTGTCATCATAGGTATACCTCAACTATCAGGGACAAAATGTGGAAACAAATCCAGACAATCACATTGTCTGATTTTTGAAAGAATTTATTTGCAAATTATGGTGGAAAATAAGTATTTGGTCACCTACAAACAAGCAAGATTTCTGGCTCTCACAGACCTGTATCTTTTTCTTTAAGAGGCTCCTCTGTCCTCCACTCAGTAGCTGTATTAATGGCACCTGTTTAAACTTGTTATCAGCATAAAAGACACCTGTCCACAACCTCAAACAGTCACACTCCAAACTCCACTATGGTGAAGACCAAAGAGCTGTCGAAGGACACCAAAAACAAAATTGTAGACCTGCACCAGGCTGGGAAGACTGAATCTACAATAGGCAAGCAGCTTGGTGTGAAGAAATCAACTGTGGGAGCAATAATTAGAAAATGGAAGACATACAAGACCACCGATAATCTTTCTCGATCTGGGGCTCCACACAAGATCTCACCCCGTGGGTTCAAAATGATCACAAGAACGGTGAGCAAAAATCCCAGAACCACACAGGAGTACCTAGTGAATGACCTGCAGAGAGCTGGGACCAACGTAACAAAGGCTATCATCACTAACACACTACGCCGCCAGAGACTCAGATCCTGCAGTGCCAGACAGGTCTCCCTGCTTAAGCCAGTACATGTCCAGGCCCATCTGAGGTTTGCTAGAGAGCATTTGGATGATCCAGAAGAGGATTGGGAGAATGTCATATGGTCAGATGAAACCAAAGTAGAACTGTTTGGTAGAAACACAACTCGCCGTGTTTGGAGGAGAGAGAATGCTGAGCAGCAACCAAAGAACACCATACCTACTGTGAAGCATGGGGGTGGCAACATCATGCTTTGGGGCTGTTTCTCTGTAAAGGGAAGAGGAGGACTGATCCGTGTACATAAAAGAATGAATGGGGCCATGTATCCTGAGATTTTGAGTGCAAACCTCCTCCCATCAGCAAGGGCATTGAAGATGAAACTTGGCTGGGTCTTTCAGCATGACAATGATCCCAAACACACCACCCAGGCAATGAAGGAGTGGCTTTGTAAGAAGCATTTCAAGGTCCTGGAGTGGCCTAGCCAGTCTCCAGCTCCCAACCCCATAGAAAACCTTTGAAGGGAGTTGAAAATCCGTGTTGCCCAGCGAAGGCCCAAAACATCACTGCTCTAGAGGAGATCTGCATGGAGGAATGGGCCAACATACCAGCAACAGTGTGTGACAACCTTGTGAAGACTTACAGAAAACGTTTGACCTCTGTCATTGCCAACAAAGGATATATAACAAAGTATTGAGATGAACTTTTGATATTGACAAAATACTTATTTTCCACCATAATTTGCAAATAAATTCTTTCAAAAATCAGACAGTGTTATTGTTTGGATTTGTTTCCACATTTTGTCTCTGATAGTTGAGGTATACCTATGATGACAATTACAGGCCTCTGTCATCTTTTTAAGTGGGAGAACTTGCACAATTGGTGGCTGACTAAATACTTTTTTGCCCCACTGTACAAAGTGTTGTAATTTCTACACCGTTCACCTGATTTGGATGTAAATACCCTCAAATTAAAGCTGAAAGTCTGCAGTTAAAGCACATCTTGTTCGTTTCATTTCAAATCCATGGTGGTGGTGTATAGAGTTAAAAAGATTAGAATTGTGTCGATGTCCCAATATTTATGGACCTGACTATATATATGTAGGAAGGCCAGTATGGTGGCCTGAATTTATGGGAGGAGCCCGGGGGGTACTTAAGCAGCCCGCTCACCTGTGGTGCTTGTCGGTTTCCTGTGCGCGATATACGTCACTAGGCCGACTATTCGATATACCAGCGTCCGCAAGTTCTTGCCTCGCAAAATTTCGTATTCGATACCGTTCTCAAAACTTTCGAAGTCCGCGTTTTTCGTTCGTAGTTTGTACCACGCGGCTGGCTTGGCTGTCGCAGGTAAGGTCCCGTCGGACTTTTCGTTTTCATATCAGGTCACTAAACGGTAATTTCAAATTTTTCGTTTCACTCGCTTTTCATAAACTGCAATGTATATCGCATTTTTCGTTTCATGTCATGTCACTAAACCGTACTTTCAATTTCGTTACTCGCACTTCACTATTGTAATGTATATCGCTCGTACTTTCGATATGTTACCATTTCGACAGCACCGCGACGCAGACGTCGCTTCATTTCTAGCATGTCGGTGTTTAAATATATGCATCAGTAAACAGCCATAGCAAGTCGCAATTTGCAAGTTATCGGATCAAGTCAGTTCGATACCAATCATTTCTCATTTCTGAAACATTCTAGAACTCATTTCTAACATTTCAAATCATTTCAAAACATTTCTCATTTCAGTCACCTACCGCGCTCCGATTCGAATCCAGTCGCATCGAAAAGATGCACCGATTCGTCTCGGCGTGCCCCAGGATTGGCCTCATTTCTATACATGCTCCAGAGTTACGTTTTCAGTCATTCATACCTCTGTCATGGTTATCATTTCATTTCCACCTATCACGTTCCGACATGAATCCAGTCGCATGGCAATGCACCGATTCGTCTCGGCGTGCCCCAGGATTGGCCTCATTTCTATACATGCTCCAGAGTTACGTTTTCAGTCATTCATACCTCTGTCATGGTTATCATTTCATTCCACCTATCACGTTCCGACATGAATCCAGTCGCATGGCAATGCACCGATTCGTCTCGGCGTGCCCCAGGACTGGCCTCATTTCTATACATGCTCCAGAGTTACGTTTATCAGTAATTCGTACCTTCTGTCATGGTTATCATTTCATTTCCACCTATCACGTTCCGACATGAATCCAGTCGCATGACAATGCACCGATTCGTCTCGGCGTGCCCCAGGATTGGCCTCATTTCTATACATGCTCCAGAGTTACGTTTTCAGTCATTCATACCTCTGTCATGGTTATCATTTCATTTCCACCTATCACGTTCCGACATGAATCCAGTCGCATGGCAATGCACCGATTCGTCTCGGCGTGCCCCAGGACTGGCCTCATTTCTATACATGCTCCAGAGTTACGTTTATCAGTAATTCGTACCTTCTGTCATGGTTATCATTTCATCTCCACGTATCACGTTCACACATGAATCCAGTCGCATGGAAATGCACCGATTCATTATGGCGTACCCCAGGGCTCGGCCTCATTTCTGATACATGCTTCAAAGTCCGGATCATAGCTAATCGCAGACATCGGGAGATGGATCCATGTCTCTGCCATGCAGCTTACTACCATTTCACTCCCACAACGCATCACCGTTCCGGAACCAGTCGCATCTGACATGCACCGATTCTTTACGGAATGCCTTGCTGGTTCCAAACAGCATTTCATACCTATACCAGAGCTCGGTTGGTTGCCAGTCGCAAACACGGCACAACCAATTCAAGCCTCGGTCTAATAATCATTTCTCTCATTTCATTTCATACGGTGCTCCGATTCGAATCCAGATGCATCAAACAGGCACCAGATCGTCCCGGGTGCACCAATGTTTTCACTTGCCTCATTTCAATACATGCTCCAGAGCCCGGTTCTCGGTCGAATCAATGATGACGACCAGGCCGGACCTCTGTCATGGAGTCCATTCATAATCAAGGCAAACATTTCGAATCGTTTCATTGTCGTACAAATCGTTGCTTCAAAAAATCAGTTAGCAATCCCTTCACGAATTGTCACCTTTTCGTTTTCTCAGGTCAGTCAAAGTTCAGTAGGTCCACCCTGCACCAGGTTGGACGATATCCCCCCAGGTAAAAAAAAAAAAAAAAAAAGGGGAATGGGAGAATAAGTCGGGTAAGTATGTTTCAGCGGATCAAAGAAAAAACTTGAAATTCATCTCACCCCTAATAGGTTACAGTCAACCAGGAAATAAAAGCTCAAGAGAATCCTCACCAGAGCAACCATGTCTCAGACCGGCAGCGAAGACCTCACGGCCCCTCTGTCACCTTCTCCGGTCTCAGAAAGCGGCAGCGTGCAATCCCTTAGGGGATGGACTATCCCCAAACTGACGGCAGAGCTCAGACGCAGAGGTGTCCCCTTCCCCGCCACAGCAAGGAAAGGCGAGCTTTTCAAACTCCTCTTTCCCCCACCAGCAGCAGGACCCAGTATCCAACAGGCGTCCCTTCAGTCGATATCATCGGCCATTTCACAATTACACACGATGGTGTCATCTCTATCCACCTCAGTGGCAGACGTCCAAACCAGGGTTGCACTTCTGGAGGCCCGACCGGCCACGGCTGTCCCCGACCCAACGGCAACTCAAAGCTTGACACCTCTTCCTGCAGGTACCTCAGGCTCGAGCCACATTGTCTACCCCTCCCACCTGGTCCCAACCAGTATCAGGAAGGACATCTTGGACGGCAAGGACGTCAACCTGGCCTCTCTCCTCATTTCCGTGCATGATTTGGCAGAAAATAAAGCCTACTCCTGGGGTGACATATCAGTGGTCCTTAAAGCCAAAGACCCCAGATTGAACCGCAAGCTAACAGTCTCAGAGTTTACCCTGGCCTTTGGCATGCTCAGAGATGTCCTGTGCTCAGCCACCCCTAGCAGGCGGGAAGAGCTGGACTTGTATCTCCATACTGTGGTAGACTTGGGCCACAAGTACGGAGGTTTTGCCTTTTACGACTACCATCGTTCCTTTTCAGCCAAGGCCGCGGCCAGACTCATACAGTTCCAGATCACGACAGATTGGAGTCTCATGGATACAGAGCTCTTCTGCCGCCACTTTGCCGGCTTACGCTCACCTCTGTGTGCGATTTGCCAGTCTTCCACCCACACTGCCACCTGGTGCGCCAATACGGCAACCAGACGGCCTTTCGAGTTTCCCTCTACCTCAGGTTCAGTACAGGGTCAGCCGATCCCTGAACCAACGCCTCAGGTGGACAAACTCGGACGCCCAGTCCGAACCGTGGGAGGGGCAGCCATCTGTAATAACTTTAATCAGGGGTCCTGCAACTTCAGCCAGTGCCGTCTACTTCACCTCTGCACCTTATGTCATAGAGCACACCCTAGGATTTTGTGTGAAGTCAAGCAACACAAGAAGGCGTGACTAAGCCGGATCAACCTCTTATGGTTAGGATGGTATCTCACTTCACATCCCACCCCTTCCCTGGCCACCTTCCTTATTCAAGGCTTCACAGCAGGCTTTCACACCGGCCTCATTTCACTACCCCACACTACCCACGAATGTGCCAATCTTCGTTCGGCAGCCATTGACGAACAAGCCATAGATCAGCTCTTACAGGCAGAGGTGGATCGAGGTTACGTGATAGGCCCTTTCAGTTGCCCCCCTTTCAACACATGGAGAGTCAGCCCTATTGGGCTTGTCAAGGGCAAGTTTTCAAATAAATTGCGTTTGGTGTACGACTTGTCTGCGCCTCATTCTTCCCACATACCCAGTCTCAATTCCCTGATCCCCTCCGAGGAGTTTTCCCTAAAATATTCTTCCGTGGACATGGCAATACAAGCGATCATCAAAGCAGGCACAGGCGCCTGGCTCTCCAAAGCCGACATCTCGGATGCCTTCAAGCTCCTGCCCATCCACCCATCCCTTTGGTGCTGGCATGGCATCAAGTGGAAGGAAGCATATTATTTTGCTACAAAGCTCACCTTCGGTTCGAAGAGTAGCCCGTGGCTCTTCGACACGTTCGCCCAGTCCCTCGGTTGGATACTATTACACAAAGGTCAATGCCATGAAGTCATCCATTATCTAGATGACTTCCTACTGATAGAACCACCCAGCAAGCCCCCAGGAGATCTCGACAAACTTAGGGTAATTTTTGGAAACCTCAATGTTCCTATTGCCGAGCACAAAGTCGATGGCCCAGCAAATAGCATCACTTTTCTCGGGGTCAGCTTGGATACCTGCGCAATGCAAGCCAGTCTCCCCCTCGACAAACTATCACGCATTAGGGCAGTCCTTCACGAGTTTACACACACCAAGGACTGTACCAAAAAACAGTTGCAGTCCCTCCTGGGTATGCTCAACTTCGCTATGCGAATTATTCCACAAGGCCGCACATTTGTATCACGCCTACTCAGATTTCTGTCGGAAACTCAAGACCCTGATCAGATTCTGAATTTAGACTCCGCAGCCATAGCGGACCTATCCATGTGGGAGGAATTCTTGTCCGCCTGGAATGGCATATCTCTATTCATACCTATAGTTTCGGTCCATTCACCCCAGGTGGTAACGGACGCCGCAGCCTCCACAGGTTTCGCGGCAATTTTTGGCCATTATTGGTTTTCAGGACCCTGGCCTCAACAGATACTATTGATACCCGGCTTTTCCCAAACATCTGCCCTCTTTGAGCTTTACCCCATAGTGGCAGCCGCACAACTCTGGGGCCACCACTGGACAGGACAAACTGTAGTCTTTAGCACCGACAACCAGGCCACGGCAGACATCATCAACAAAGGCAGGTCCAAGTCCCTAGCAGTCATGTCCTTCCTGCGCAGGTTGGTACAACTGTCTTTACAACATCAGTTCAATATACACTGTGCATTCATTCCCGGCAGATACAACTCAGCAGCTGACGCACTGTCACGTTTCAATTATTCCTCCTTTTTAAAACAGGTTCCCGATGCCGATCCAATGTCGGCCCCTATCCCTGTCTGGTCACAACTGACCCTGGACTAGATCAACATTTACACGAAGCTACACAACTCATAAATCATTCCCTCTCCTACAACACACTTAAAGCCTACCAGACAGCTTGGAAGGCCTTCAACAAATTCCTCACGTCCTGCAGTAAAGGACCAACAGATATCAAGCAGGTACTGGCCTTCACTGCACACTGCCACACGCAGTTGGCCTTATCCTACAATACCATCCGGCTATACCTAGCCGGCATTCAACATTTTATGGCGCTTGAAGACCCCACGAAATCTTCACTATTCTCATCTCACGCTATACGAGCCGTTTTAAGGGGAATCCAGAAACAACAACCAGTCATCAGCACTAAGCGCTTGCCCATTACGGGACCCATCTTTAGGGACATGTCAACTATTCTGGCTACCTCGCCATTCGGTCTGCTCCGCAGCACGGTCTTACAAGCAGCGATATATCTAGCGTATTATGGGTTCATGCGCCCTGGCGAATTCACCTCTAACAAACCCACAGACCGAGTACTACGCAGACGACACTTACTTAGATACCAAGACCACTTCATCCTGCACCTCGAGGTCTCTAAAACCCAGCAAACGGGCTCAGGAGTGAACATTCACCTCTACAAAACCGACAACAGCTGGTGTCCAGTCGCCGTACTCAACCGGCTCCTGTCACTCCTGCCTGAACAGCCAGACAGCAGTCCCCTTCTACCGTTCCCAGTTAAACCCTTAAACGCCTCTCAGTTTGTGGAACACATAAGAATACTTCTCCGCAATCTTCATCTTAACCCTAGTCAGTATTCCGGACACTCGTTTCGCATCGGAGCAGCCTCCGCGGCATCCCGCCACGGGGTTCCGGACCACATCATCAAAAGACTGGGCAGGTGGAAGTCAGCCTGCTTCGCCCGGTATATCCCCAACCCACAAACAGAGATGGCACAGGCATTCTCCAAATTGGCTCAATAAATAATTGAAAATCAATAAAATCATAACCCTACCTGAATGTTTTTGCCCCCTTATTTTGGCATACCGGCCATTAGACCAAGGCACACTTTCAGGTCCATTTCATATGCTAAGTCCACACTTTCAGGTCCATTTCCGATGGTAAGTCCTATCTTTACTGTAAGTGGTATTCATGTACATACCGGACATAGGGCTCCAGCCATAAGTAGGAAGGCCAGTATGGTGGCCTGAATTTATGGGAGGAGCCCGGGGGGTACTTAAGCAGCCCGCTCACCTGTGGTGCTTGTCGGTTTCCTGTGCGCGATACCCACCCTCCCATCCCCATTTCACAGCATTTCTCAAACTATTCATTTCATTCATTTCTCTTACAGAATAATCATTTCTTAAACCAGGGTATGCCCCCTTATTTTGGCATACCGGCCATTAGACCAAGGCACACTTTCAGGTCCATTTCATATGCTAAGTCCACACTTTCAGGTCCATTTCCGATGGTAAGTCCTATCTTTACTGTAAGTGGTATTCATGTACATACCGGACATAGGGCTCCAGCCATAAATATATATATATATAAATATATATATATATATATATATATAAAAATATATATATATATATATATATATATATATATATATATATATATATATATATATATATATATATATATATATATATATTGCGGTCACAAGTGGCTATCTGCTGAAAAATAGAGGTTTGTTTCTGTTTAACTGACAGGAGAACATTTATCTCCAAATTAAAGAGACTTTATTTCTAAATTCTAAATTGCAGCAGGTACAATATGAAGGTACCTAGAATTGCATATACCTAACTATGTGATGTGCTAATAGAAATAATCTCTTATGTGGGACCCATAATAAGGTGACCAGATTTTTAAAATGAAAGCCGGGGACATATTTTTTTTATTGGCAAATGGTAAACTGTTTTATAGGCATATTTTCCTCAAATTATATATGCAGTGTATGTGGTATGTGTTTATAGAATAATGGTATCATAGATGCACTATTTCTCACATTTCATCCATGAGTTTAAAAAAAAGGTACTTCTTAAAATTTTTGGGGATATGACTACCAAATGTTAAGAAGATAAGATAGAGAAAAAACTTTTCAATGCATATTTTGTATTTTATTCTTACCAAAGAATAAACAACAATAACAATATACACTAAATGAAAAATTCAGAACAGTAAAAGATTGCATGGTAACCACTTCAGCCACGGAAGAATTTACCCCCTTCCTGACCAGAGCATTTTTTGCGATTTGGCACTGCGTCGCTTTAACTGACAATTGCGCAGTCGTGCGAAGTTGTACCCAAACAAAATTTAAGTCCTTTTTTCCCCACGATTAGAGCTTTCTTTTGGTGGTATTTGATTGCCTCTGCGTTTTTCATTTTTTGCGCTATAAACAAAAAAGGAGTGACAATTTTGGAAAAAAAACACAATATTTTGTTCTTTTTGCTATAATAAATATCCCCATTTAAAAAAAAAAAAAAAAAAAAAAAGCCAATTTTTTCTCAGTTAAGGCCGATATGTATTCTTCTACATATTTTTGGTAAAAAAAATTGCAATAAGCGTATATTGATTGGTTTGCACAAAAGTTATAGCGTCTACAAAATAGGGGATATATTTATAGCATTTTTATTATTATTATTTTGTTTTACTAGTAATGGCAGTGATCTGCGATTTTTATCGTGACTGCGACATTTTGGCGGACACATCAGACAACTTTGACACATTTTTGGAACCATTGGCATTAATACAGCGATCAGTGCGATTAAAAATGCATTGATTACTGTAAAAATGTCACTGGCAGTGAAGGAGTTAACACTAGGGGGCGGTGAAGGGGTTAACTATGTTCCCTGGGAGGTGATTCTAATTGAAGAGGGAGGGGACTAACTAGAGGAAGTGACGGATCATGGTTCCTAGCTAATAGGAACACACGATCTGTTACACCTGTCAGAACAGAACAGGGAAGTGTGCATTTACAAACACTTGTCCCTGTTCTGTCTCTCCTGTGAAGCGGGCGCGCGCGCGCGCCTGCTATCCAGACCTTGCGAGCCAACCTACAGCTACAAGGTTTCACGCAGGGAAGCCAACCTGCCGCAGTATAACTGCGGCGGCTGGTCCGGAAGCGGTTAACAACACGTACCCATATGACTTTTCTATAATTTTTTTCACACAAATATAGCTCTCTTTTGTTGGTATTTAATTGCCACTGGGTTTTTTATTTTTTGCTAAACAAACGAAAAACTACCGAAAATTTTGGAAAAAATAAAGTTTTTCTTAGTTTTTGTTAAAATATGTTGTATATAAGTAATTTTTCTCCTTCACTGATGTGCGCCGATGAAGCTGCACTGATATGCGCCAATGATGGGAACTGGTAGGTGGCACTGATATGTGGCAATGATGGACACTGATAGGTGGCACTGATATGCAGCAATGATGGGCACTGATAGGTGTCAGTGATGGGCTCTGATAGGCAGAAATGATGGGCGCTGACAGGCAGCACTGATATGCAGCAATGATGGGCACTGATAGGCGGCAATGATGGGCACTGATAGGCAACACTAATATGCGGCAATGATGGGCACTGATAGGCGGCACTCATATGCGCCAATGATGGGCATTGATAGGTGGTACTAATATGTGGCAATGATGGGAACTGATGGGTGGCACTGATAAGCTGTAACAATGGGCACTGGTAGGTGGCAATGATGGGCGCTGATATGTGGCATTGAAGGGCACTGATGGGCACTGGTAGGCAGCAATGATGGGCACTGGTAGGCGGCAATGATGGGCACTGATATGTGGCACTGATGGGCACTGGTAGGCGGCAATGATGGGCACTGATATGTGGCACTGATGGGCACTGGTAGGCGGCAATGATGGGCACTGATGAGGCTGCACTGATAGGCGGCAATGATGGGCAATGATAGGTGGCAATGATGGGCACTGATAGGCGGCACTGACAGGCATTACTGATAAGGAAGGGAGGGGACACTAATATAAGGAGACTGTGAACTAATGGGGGTCTTTAAGGGTGGTGCTGCTGATCTAATAGTTGATCACCAACCATAATATCAGCAGTCAGTACCCCCCTCTTAGAGACCCCCATTAGCTCATAGCCCCCTTATATCAGTGCCCCCCCACCCCCTTCCTTAGAGACCTCCAGACATCAGACAGAGCCCCCGTATATCAGTGCTCAGATCGCCTAAGCCATTCAGATTGCCTAATCAGTGGGACCCGGGAGCTACTACAACCAAGGAGGGAAGTGTGACAGCCGAGCTGGGGGGTGGAGCTGGGAGGTGGAGCAGCTCTAGGGCTATTTACCTCCCACTATGCAGTGTGAATGGCAGAAATAGCATGTCATTGGTTGCTAGGACAGCAAGCACTGACTGCAAAGGAGATCATCGAGGTGGCAGCAGTGGAGGCGGGGGGCAAGAGAGGCACTGGGTGGGGGAGGCAGAGAGGTGTAGCCTGGACTATTCGAGGCAATAACGAACAGATGGCAACCCTATCCGAGGAGAAAACTGGGGACAGACTTGATCTGGGAACAGTGTCCGGGGACTTTTGGTCAATCTAATGCCCCGTACACATGGTCGGATTTTCCGATGGAAAATGTGTGATAGGACCTTCTTGTCGGAAATTCCGACTGTGTGTAGGCTCCATCACACATTTTCCATCGGATTTTCCGACACACAAAGTTTGAGAGCAGGCTATAAAATTTCCGATCGTGTGTACACAAATCTGACGGACAAAGTGCCACGCATGTTCAGAATAAATAAAGAGATGAAAGCTATTGGCTACTGCCCCGTTTATAGTCCCGACGTACATGTTTTACGTCACCGCGTTCAGAATGATCGGATTTTCCGACAACTTTGTGTGACCGTGTGTATGCAAGACAAGTTTGAGCCAACATCCGTCGGAAAAAATCCTAGGATTTTGTTGTCGGAATGTCCGATCAATGTCCGACCGTGTGTACGGGGCATAACCCATAGTGCAGCATTTTCCCCCTTAATAAGCATTGAGCATAGATGAGTAATTGAAGGTCTGCGTATGAAGGGGGAGTGTTTAACACATGTGAGTGCCTGGAGCTGGGTCATCTTTGTATATGGCATCCAAAGCCCTGCTGTCATTTCTGAATCTTGGGAAAGATTAAACAGTTTCCTTATAGAGCAGAAGCTTGAACTCCAGTTCTTCCCTCCTATTCTGTTCCTGCTGACCAGGAAGGCTGTCCAACTTGTAAAGTGTAAAGAGGAAACAATTACTTAAGGAGGGAGATTTACTAAGCCTGGTGCACACAGAATCTGGTACAGCTGTGCGTATAAACCAATCAGTTTCTAGGTTTGATTGCCAAAGCTTATTTGAACAAGCTGAAGTTAGAAGATGATTTGTTACTATGCACAGCTATACCAGATTCTGTGTGCACCAGTTTTAATAAATCTCCCCCAAAGTGTTTCTCTAGGAAACTTTTTTTTTAGTTTTGGGATGAGTGGGGAAGGGTTAGATCACCTGTCATGCTTTCATTGCTCTCTGCATATCCATTGAGTAGATTCACTTTATTTGTACTGGTGGTGATCATTGTCACACATGAAAGAAAGTTTAAGTGCTACTAAACCCAGGACCCTGCATTCACTATATCTGGTCTCCCACAGTACACAGAACATGGAAATGCAATTATTTTAGTAAATATAAACTGCTAAATACCTTTTCTCATCAGCAGTATATAGCAGTCTTGTAACTTCTATCAATGTTCAGCTGAGCATTGGTTAAAGCTTGTAGGGGGAGTTTTCATTATCCTCTGACTGCCCTGTGAGGCTGTATGACCCCTGACTCTCTGTCTGGACAGTGCTGATTGGCCCTGTGCTGATCACATGCACCCTCCAAAAAAAACAACCTCTCTAGCAATACACACCAAACTGAGCATGTGCAGAGTGCCCCCAGGGCTCTGTACTACCGGGAAATAAACTAGGGAAAGTGGAAGAACAGGAGGATCAGAGAAGACAGGATCAAACAGCCTTTTTACACAATGCAGAAGATTAACCCCTTAGGTTCCACAGTAAGCATAACAAGCATGCTTTACTGCATATACAGACTGATTTTATTGTTGTGGGTTAAATATCATTTTAACCACTTGCCGACCGTGCTATAGCAAAATGGCAGCTACAGCGTGGGTGGATAGTGCCAGTCAGTGCCCATCAGTGCCTCCTCATCTGTGTCACAGTTCAATGCCGCCTACCAGTGCCTATCAGTGCCCATCAATCTATCAGTGCAGCCTCAACAGTGCCCACCAGTGCCTCCTCATCAGTGCCCACCAGTGCCATCTCATCAGTGCCCATGAATGCAGCCTATCAGTGCCCATCAATGCAGCCTCATCAGTGCACATCAGCGAAGCAGAAAAATGACCTGTTTCCAACATTTTATAACAAACTATGAAAAAGTTTTTTTTTTTTTACATTTTTGTTTTTTAGTAGTTTATTTAGCAAAAAATAAAAAACCTCAGTGGTGATTAAATACCACCAAAAGAAATCTCTATTTGTGTAAAAAAAAATGATTAAAACATTGTTTGGGTACAGTGTTGCATGACTGTGCAATTGTCATTTAAAGTGTGACAGCACTGAAAGCTGAATATTGGCCTGGGCAGGAAGGGGGTAAGTAAGTAAGTGGTTAAGGGAAATCCAAAAATTTCTGGGCAGTAAGTAAGTGGTTAAGGGTAATCCAAAAATGTTGTGTTGTCCCCAGAACAAGAGGTGAGGGGTAATCTTCCAATGGGGACACCTGTTCGATGGACATCTGACAGCTGTCCCCTCATTTAGAGAGATTTTCTCCTGTTCCATCTCTGTAGCTAGAAGTAAAAGAAATTTCCCCAGTGGTGCATAGACAGCAAAAACAATAATCTGGCAGGGGTTTTAACCCGTCCCCATTCTATACAAAACTTTAAAGGTATAAAACTAAGAAATGCTAAGAATGGAATCTCATGGACTCATACAGATAGATCAAGACCCCATTTTCCTTTATGTCACGTGGACCAAGGTCACATAATCAAATTATGCTCCATCTAATGTCTAAACCACTAAAATCTAAATGAAAAAATATATGCATACATATGTAAGTATGATCATAGGAATTTTATGTAACCATCAATAAAATAGTCTTGGTTAAGCCCAAGGTATGCTATGCATGGCTCTGTTTCAGTGCATTCGTTGATGTTGCTGGTTTAAAGCTTCCACAGAAGAGTTGAGATAGAGAGAAACATAAACAATTATACCAGCAATAATTTGTAAACTTGATAATGTAGTCAGTTAGGTTTAAACCCCGACTCTGAGCCCCAAAAAAATACCCTGGCAGTGGGGCTAGAGAAATAGGGTTTAATAGTAACCTTGTTTCTTGCTCCAGCAGAGGCTCCCTCCATCCATGTGACTGGCCCCCTGCAGTCTACTGTCCAAGGTGCAGCAGGCTGAAGACAAATGCTTGCTTCCTCGCATACAATGCATAAAAAGTTTGGGACTTTGAGTGAGGTCATGGAAGACGTGCAGGTAACTAGGGTAACAGTACAAGTTTATTAATCAAGTAATATGCATAAAAACACATAAAAACAGAACTACATAGAGAAAGACATTATAATAAATATCATTTCAAAAATCACAACACATGTATATGTGCATATGCGATCTGCATCAAGGGTACATACAGCTTGGCACCACATAGTGGTCTCGTTGAAGGATTAGTGCATATACAAGGATTACAAATATGTACAAATAATAATAATACCACAGCACAACGGAGGAACTTGGTTATGTAGTATAGAAACCATATGAAAAGATGAAAATTGTTCTTGAGATGTTGTACTGTGAACAAATGTTTGTATCCCAAATGACAGACGCATTTCATGTAGAACACACTCATCAGGGGCCAGATGATCGGGGATTTCTAAAAAATGTAATGAAACATATAGTAAATCTAACTGATAGCTAATACTAACAGAGAGAGAAGGGTGGGCCACCCTAAAATACTTACATACAAATGCCCCGTACGCACGGTCGGATTTTCCGATGGAAAATGTCCGATCGGAGCGTGTTGTCGGAAATTCCGACCATGTGTGGGCTCCATCGGACATTTTCCATCGGATTTTCCGACACACAAAGTTGGAGAGCAGGAGATAAAATTTTCCGACAACAAAATCCGTTGTCGGAAATTCCGATCGTGTGTACACAAATCCGACGGACAAAGTGCCACGCATGCTCAGAATAAATAAAGAGATGAAAGCTATTGGCCACTGCCCCGTTTATAGTCCCGACGTACGTGTTTTACGTCACCGCGTTTAGAACGATCGGATTTTCCGACAACTTTGTGTGACCGTGTGTATGCAAGACAAGTTTGAGCCAACATCCGTCGGAAAAAATCCTAGGATTTTGTTGTCGGAATGTCCGAACAAAGTCCGACCGTGTGTACGGGGCAAAACAGTGCGATGAGACATGGCAGGTACAGAGCCAGGACCAACAAGTATCTGTCTCAGGAGCTGAGGTGTCGTGGAATGCGTGCTGGCGTGTCAGGTACATTGAGACCCCCCCGGGCAACGCGGGAAACCACAGAACTGATGTAAATAAGAGGAGGTATCAACAAGAGAGGAGAAGTGCCAGTATGAACTGCCTGGGAGAAAAAATATATAGAGCAGTGTGTCAAAGTTTGTGCTAGTAAAATAGACCAATCATGTCTATCTAAAACACGTGGTGAAATATGGGAGTCTGTGCAAGAGGAAAAAATATAATTGAATAATAAAACATAACCACATCCAACCATGGTGGACTGTGGTGTATGCGTAAGTAAAAAACAAAAAAATATAGCAAACAGCAGAGACAAACCCGATTTCAACCAACATAGAAAAAAGCTAGCTGGCAAAGAGATGGATAAGGTAACCATATGCGGGCTTGCATGCATCCCAGGCAGGAAAAGAGGCGCTGTTGATAGGGTGTAATAATAAAACATCTCTGAACGGAGGCATCCACGCTGTGTCAGGGGAGGCAGGATATACCCGACACATACCACGTGCACGCTGGCCATGTACACCAGCGTCACCCGAGCAAGGCAGGAAAAGGGGAGGGGCTCTGACACTGACGGTAAACTCCGTCAGTCAGAAACATCCATATTCCCCACCTGACTGGCTAGATGGAGGAACTCGTACACCACGCCGTGACGTCAGTCTAGGCGTCCAACGTGGGGCAGGGAGGGTGATGCCGATGCTCTGTGGGCGCCCGCACAACTCCCTTGAAGCAACAAAGTGCACTCCCCCCCGCACACCAAACGGGGAGGGGGGGAGGGGGAGGTAGGGGGGACAAGCAGAGCGCATCGCAGCTCCCGAGTGTCAGGTACAGAGACAGTCTGGAGTGTGACACAACCACGTCTCATCCCTGAATGGGGTGACATGCCAAACGGCTGTGCTGCCTGAACTCATGGGCACCTAAGGGGTGGTCCTTGGATAGGTTCCGGCAGTGTTCCCCTGCCGCCCATGTGTTAGGTCATTATGATCTGGATAGTTACTTTCCATGTCCAGGTCCTGCTGACTCTGGACACCCCTTAGGTGCCCATGAGTTCAGGCAGCACAGCCGTTTGGCATGTCACCGCATTCAGGGATGAGACGTGGTTGTGTCACACTCCAGGACTGTCTCTGTACCTGACACTCGGGAGCTGCGATGCGCTCTGCGTGTCCCCCCTACCTCCCCTCCGCCCTGTTTGGTGTGTGGGGGGAGTGCACTTTGTTGCTTCAAGGGGGTTGTGCGGGCGCCCACAGAGCATCGGTGTCACCCTCCCTGCCCCACGTTGGACGCCTAGACTGACGTCATGGCGTGGTGCACATGTTCCTCCATCTAGCCAGTCAGGTGGGGAATATGGATGTTTCTGACTGACGGAGTTTACCGTCAGTGTCAGAGCCCCTAGCCTTTTCCTGCCGTGCTCGGGTGACGCTGGTGTACGCGGCCAGCGTGCACGTGGTATGTGTCGGGTATATCCTGCCTCCCCTGACACAGCGTGGGTGCCTCCATTCAGAGATGTTTTATTATTACACTTTATCAACAGCGCCTCTTTTCCTGCCTGGGATGCATGCAAGCCCGCATATGGTTACCTTATCCATCTCTTTGCCAGCTAGCTTTTTTCTATGTTGGTTGAAATCGAGTTTGTCTCTGCTGTTTGCTATATTTTTTTGTTTTTTACTTACGCATACACCACAGTCCACCATGGTTAAATGTGGTTATGTTTTATTAGTCAATTATATTTTTTCCTCTTGCACAGACTCCCGTATTTCACCACGTTTATTAGATAGACATGATTGGTCTATTTTACTAGCGCAAACTTTGACACACTGCTCTTTATATTTTTTCTCCCAGGCAGTTCATACTGGCACTTCTCCTCTGTTGTTGATACCTCCTCTTATTTACATCAGCTCTGTGGTTTCCCGCGTTGCCCGGGGGGGTCTCGATGTACCCGACCCGCCAGCATGCATTCCGCGACACCTCAGCTCCCGAGACAGATACTTGTTGGTCCTGGCTCTGTACCTGCCATGTCTCATCGCACTGTTTGTATGTAAGTATTTTAGGGTGGCCCACCCTTCTCCCTCTGTTAGTATTAGCTATCAGTTAGATTTAATATATGTTTCATTACATTTTTTAGAAATCCCCAATCATCTAGTGTGTTCTACATGAACACGGGCATTTGGGATACAAACATTTGTTCACAGTACAACATCTCAAGATCTCAAGATCTCAGTACAACATCTCAAGAACAATTTTCATCTTTTCATATGGTTTCTATATTACATAACCAATTTCCTCCGTTGTGCTGTGGTATTATTATTATTTGTACATATTTGTAATCCTTGTATATGCACTAATCCTTCAATGACCACTATGTGGTGCCAAGCTGTATGTACCCTTGATGCCGATCGCATATGCACATATACATGTGTTGTGATTTTTTAAATGATATTTATTATAATGTCTTTCTCTATGTGGTTTTGTTTTGATTGGTTTGTATGCATATTACTTGATTAATAAACTTGTACTGTTACCCTAGTTACCTGCACGTCTTCCATGACCTCACTCAAAGTCCCAAACTTTTTATGAATTTTTGCATACAGGGATGGAGGCACTTCACGTGCCTCATTTAAAGTCCCAACTCCCCCTTCCCCCCCTCTATTTGTTCGCATACAATGCAGAACTACTGTGTTTTCCCTGAAATTAAGACCGGGTCTCATATTAGTTTTGGCTACAAAAAACACACTAGGGCTTATTTTCATGGGTTGTCCTATTTATTTACGGTATATACAATAATCTACAATATTCAAATACAGTCATGTCATCATGACGATCTTAAAGTGATTGTAACCCTAAAAAAGAAAAAATAATTCTGATCCTTTAAAGCACGATAGACAGCACAGTGCTTGTGTTGTGTCATTTACCTCTCTCTATGTTCTAAAAAAACCTGAAAAGAAAAAACTATAAAATGTTTTTTTAAAAAAGTTTCTATGTCCCCTGTCTTCTCTCCCCCTCTCCATTCAGGAGTCAGCATTATGACATTCTGTAATCCCAAAAATAAACCTTGGTTAAAGGCATTGTGAAATTATGTGAACCGTTTTGTAAAAAGATTATATAATGTGTAGTATAACTTTTATTATAACTTTATTGTGGAAAATAGCTTATTTACATTGCCGCTGGGCACTGACGTGACCCACTTCGAATACTGCAGAGGGAGGGGCCAATGACATCAGCTGTGAGGAGAGGAAAAGATCTCTGGTGGGTCACATGATCACCCAGCGGCGCTGTAAATAAGGTATTTTCCACACTAAAGTTACAAAAAAAGGCACACTGCACATTATATAATCTTTTTACTAAACGGATTACATGACTTTACAATGACTTTAACTAGGGCTTATTTTCAGGGTAGGGCTTATATTGCAGCCATCCCGAAAAATAATGCTAGGTCTTGTTTTAGGGGTAGGGCTTATTTTCAGGAAATAGGGTAATAGCCATTCATTGTACATGATGGCGCCGAGGGACTGTCTACAACCCAGTAGAGAAGAAAGAAGAGGAGAGTGCTGAAGCCTGTCAGAATGAGGGGCATTGTAGCTAAAGTAGCACTGAAGGACCTTGTTGGCTTGATGGTATCTAAAACAGCCTATCCTCTAGAGAAGTGATCCAAACCTTGGCACCTCAGATGTTTTGGAACTACATTTCCCATGATGCTCAACTACACTGCAGAGTACATGAGCATCATGGGAAATGTAGTTCCAAAACATCTGGGGTGCCAAGGTTCGCCATCACTACTCTAGAGTTTCTGAGCAATTAACCCTCGCAGTGCAAAGGGGCCCCACTTCAAGGGGTTTTTTTCTATCCAGGAGTTGTCCTAAATGCTAGTTAGTATATTTTCTTCCCCCCAGTTTTGTGGTCTTTAATGTTTATAACCATCACAAGCTGTATGTCTTGTCTTCTGTATTTACCTTTGATGTCAATTGGCACATATCTTATTTTTGGTTTTTGAAATAACTTCATTTATAGCTTTCAGAACGTCTTTATTTCTTAGACTATATACTAAGGGATTTAACATTGGAACAACAGCAATATACACCATTGAGAGTATTTTGTCCTGTTCCTGAGAAGACGCCATTTCAGGTTTCATGTTAAGAGTGAGAGATGTCAGACAAAATAAAACAACGATGATGATGTGAGAGGAACAGCTAGAAAATGCCTTAAATCTCCCGGAGGATGTATGGATCTTTAGAATTGTAGATATGATGTACATATAAGATGTGAGAATCAATATGAAGGTGACAAACCCTAAAACAATACCATCAACAGTAATTAGGACTCCAATACGTGTGCTGTCATTGCAGGAGATACGAAGTACTGACTTCATATGGCAAAAGAAATGGTTGATTGCACTGGAAATTGGAAACAATAATTGTGAAATAAGCAATGCATACATCAGTGAGTTAAAAGTCCCAAAAGTGCAACATAATATGGCCAATATCACACACGTCCTTCTATTCATTATCACATTGTAGAGTAATGGAATGCAAATTGCCACATATCTGTCATAAGCCATAGAAGTCAACACGAAAAACTCTGTTCCAATAGAGAAAACATAGAAGAATATTTGTGTAATACAGCCTGGATAGGAGATACCTGTGTCACCTGTAATAGTAATGGCCAGAAGCTTTGGCAAGATTACAGAAACATACACAATATCGAGGATTGTTAGGTTAGCCAGAAAAAAGTACATGGGAGTATGCAAATGGGGAGTGTGACACACAATTATACCTACAAGCACGTTTCCAAGTATGCCGAGTAAATACATTAGTAAGACAATGATAAAAATGATACATTTAACTTTAGGATAACCGGAAAATGCCAGAAGGTGCAATACCTTATGTTTTGTAGCTCCATGAATAGTTCCTGTTAAAACTTTGCAAAGATCAATAGAAACATTCAGACCTTGAAGAAGAAAATTTAAACAGGATTTATCATGATCATTTTGGGTTTACATGTTACATTCTGGCTTTTATTTTTAAAGCTGAACTCCAAGTAGACACAAGAGGGACAAATAATACAGCCCTGTAGTAATTAATAAATCATTAATACCTGAATAAATCATTAATACCTGAATTTGACTTGGTAACAGCTTCTTGCATTCTACTGTACAGAGCTAGGACTGGGAGAGGGAGAAGCAGCAAAAGTTGGGTGTGATGCAGTGCAAAGACCATGTTGATAAGAGGACAGAGTAGAGTGATAAGCTCACCAGTCATAGGCTGAGGGAGGGATAAGACCTGTAACTAAAACAGTACCTGGTCATCTTACCTGACAGTCAGGATTGTTCTGTTTGCCAGAGCTGTATAAATTGTAGCATTAACGCGGACCTTCAGTCATTTTTTCAACTTACATTGTTACATAGTTATATAGTTAGTCAGGTTAAAAAAAGATACAAGTCCATCTAGTTCAACCATAAAAAGTAAATAAATAAATAAAACAAAAAATATCATACAATCCCATATACCCACAGTTGACCCAGAAAAGCAGGGGTTCTATTAAAACTTCTATTAAATCTTCTGCCCTTGTTGTTTTAACTTTGGATAGTAAATTTTTTTTTTTCTGCCAGTAAATACCTTATACAGTCTAGATATGTGCAGAACAATGTTTTTATTACAAATTATGTGGGCAGACTGCAGTTCTGACCTTGTTCACGTATGTGGGGCCGCGGTTCCCAGCATGGGGTCCGGAGTGTTTCTGTTCACCGGTCCAGGTGCGAAATAGGTCCAGATTTTAATTTGCACCTGAACCAGACCCAAACACACATAGAACCCTTTTGTAATGCGCGCCACAGCTACCCGGACCTGTGAGGACTGGTGTTCTATCAAGAAGTGCCCCCAGTTGAAAAATGCCTCCAATGGGTCTGCGCATGCGCAGTTCAAATGTCACTACAGCTGATATGTTTATCAGCTGGCTTGACATCAACACAGCGCATGCGCAGATTGTCAGAGCCATTATCCGGTGCTATGTATACAGCGGAGGGAGAATGTACTTGTTAGATTGAGCATCGCTGTTGTGGGGTGGGTTCTGGGTGTGTTGAAGGGCGGGTTTTGTGTATGTTGCAACCCGCCCTTAAACAGAGGCTAAACCCACCCTTTAACACACTAAACCCGCCGTTCAGCACAAGGAAAACCCACCCAGCAACAGCGAGGCTCAATTTGACAAGTTTGTTCTCCCTCCGCTATTTGCATAGCATCTCCCTCTGTTTTCATAGTGTCGAAAAATGCCTCAGATGATCTGTGCATGCACTGTGTTGATGTCACGCCAGCCGTTCAACATATCAACTAGAGTGACGTTTGGTACTGCGCATGTGCAGACCCATCGGAGACATTTTTCGTTGGGAGGCAGTATTTGATGGAACACGGGCTCCATTGAGAGCCAGTCACACTCGCCTGTCATGTGAATTGGATGCGGGGAAACCCTGAGGAGTCATTGCCTCCCGCTGCTGTCAATCAAATCCAGGGGAGCGGGGGGCGGGGCCGAGTCCTGCTGTCTGTGTCAATGGATGCAGTAGCTGGACTCAGGAGAGAGACCACACGAGTGCCCCCAGCGGCTTTCTGTGGGGGGCACCTCATGAAGGGGAAGGGCCAGGAGCGCCGGTGAGGCACCCCAGCAGAAGAAGATTAGGGCTGCTCTGTGCAAAACCATTGCACAGAGCAGGTAAGTATAGGCATGCTTATTATTATTATAAATAAAAAAAAAATAGGGTTTACAACCCCTTTAAAAGGTGTTTATTTTGTAGTATACCCTTGTAAATAATTTAACCTAGTGAAATAAAATAAAAAAATGATTTGTTTAAATTTCAGTAGTTTAAATTTCACCAGTATTATTTATTATCACACTAGATTTACACCAGAGTGATTATCAGCTCTGCTTCTGTAATTGATGGGAAAAAAGTCCTGCTTACTATTACTTTTTTTTGTTTGTTTAATCTATCCACTTACCGACCGGCTCCTGTACATATATGTCGGCACGTTGAAGAGGGATATCTGCCACAACCGAGGTATCCATCTTTACAGGAGCCGGCCGCGTTTCCGATAATGGTGGTCTCCGCAGCAGATTCGCCACAAGATCACCGTTATCAGCGGCGGGAGAGGTGCCACCCCCCTCCCGCCGCTCTCCTGCGCCCTCCGCCACTTACTGGAGCCGTCGGTAGTGGCTGGGCGATCGGGACCTGTCAGTTCTTCAGTATGGAGATGAGTGAGGCTAAGATGGCGCCCACCCGTCTCCATACTATAGGACGGCGGAAGCGACGTCATTACGTCAGCTCCGCCCATATGTCTTAAAGGCATTTTTTTGTCATTTTTTTAAACGACTTTTTTTTTTTTTGCATTTTAATGTAAATGAGATCTGAGGACTTTTGGACCCCTCAAGAGGACCTGTCATACTTTTTTCTATTACAAGGGATGTTTACATTCCTTGTAATAGGAATAAAAGTGATCCAAATTTTTATTTTTTAAAAAACAGTGAAAAAATAATTAAAATAAAATAAAATAAATAAGAAAAATTTTTTTTTTAAAGTGCTCTGTCCTGACGAGCTCGCGCGCAGAACCGAATGCATACATGAGTAGCACCCGCATATGAAAACGGTTGTCAAACCACACATGTGAGGTATCGCCATGACCGGTAGAGCGAGAGCAATAATTCTAGCCCTAGACCTCCTCTGTAACGCAAAACATGCAACCTGTAGAATTTTTTAAACGTCGCCTATGGAGATTTTTAAGGGTAAAAGTTTGACACCATTCCACGAGGGGGTGCAATTTTGAAGCGTGACATGTTGGGTATCAATTTACTTGACGTAACATTATATTTCACAATCTAAAAAGAAATTGGGCTAACTTTACTGTTTTTTTATTCAAAAAAGTGTTTTTTTTTCCAAAAAAAGTGCGCTTAGAAGACTGCTGTGCAAATACGGTGCAAAAAAAAAGTATTGCAATGACCGCCATTTTATTCTCTAGGGTGTTAGAAAAAAACAATATATAGTGTTTGGGGGTTCTAAGTAATTTTCTAGCAAAAAAACCTGTTTTAAACATGTAAACACCTAAAATCAAAAACAAGGCTGGTCCTTAAGTGGCTATTATTTAACTAAACAATGCACGCCCACTCATCAAAAATACAAGCCCAACACACCTAGAATATTGTTTTCCCATGGTTGGAGAGCCACAACCACGTGGGCTTACTGTCATATTAACCTATACTACTGGCTCTAATCGTGTAAGCAAGATTTACCTGTTATTCCAGTTGCTGCCATGCTCACAAAATATATTTGACTGAAAGTATCATAGCTTTATATATAACAAGGATGAATTCAAAGACATCTTGGGAAATATCCCATAAGGACCTATAGTTATATTTCAAATAAATAACATAGAAATTAAACACAGATTTGTGCAGGGAATTATATATGATCAAGTGCCAAGGGTGTAAAAGGGCCAGTACCTTTAAAATAAGTTAAAGTCTAAATTCATCTTTCTGAATATGTTACATGTTACACCTGTATTTAGCGTGTAACATGTAACATGTTTAGGATGCACCCTCTCTCCCCCTGACCCCCCCTCCCTCTGACAGCGGGCAGGTGATCCTCTCCCACATCACAATCGAAAACAGCGCAGCCATGCAGGGATCCACCCACATGGCCGCATTCGTTTCCTGTGAATGAATAGACTACAAGTGCTGGCAGCCATTGCACCTGAGGTTTTCTATTCTTTTCTATTCTATTATTTTCTATTCTATTCGAATTCATCTTATTCGAAATTCAAATTTCAAAAGACAGTTATATTTTTTCTATTTTGTTCTATTCTATTCTATTTAATTGTATTTTTTTTTCATTCTATTCTATTCTTTTCTATTATATTCTATTCTAAACTATGCTATTCAAATTCAAAATTCTATTTGAAATTCAATTTTCGGAAGATGGTTATATTCTATTGAATTCTATTCTATTGTTTTTTCTATTATATTCTGTTCTTTTCTATTCTATTCTTTTCTATTGTACTGTAATCTATTCTATCCAAATTAGAATTCAGTCTATTTTATTTTCAATTCTCTTCTTCTTTTCTTTTCTATTCTATTCTAATCTATTTTATTCTAATACAAATGTATTCTATTCAAAATTCGAATTTCGGAAGACGGTTATTTTCTTTCTATTCTATTCTATTGAATTCTATTCTATTGTTTTTTTTCTATTCTATTCTTTTCTATTCAAAATTATTCTATTCGAAAATCGAATTTCGGAAGCTGGTTACTTTCTTTATATTTTATTCTATGCTATTGAATTCTATTCTGTTGTTTATTCAATTCTTTTCTATTCTATTCAATTATAATCTATTCTTTTCAAATTCAAATTCATTCTATTTAAAATTCAAATTTCAGAAGACAGTTATATTCTTTCTATTTATTATATTCTTTTCCCTTAATTTCTATCCTATTTTATTCTATTCTTTTCTTTTCTATTTTGGTCTGTTTTACTCTATGTTTTCCTATTCTTTTCTTTTCTATTCTGTTCTTTTATGTTTTATTCTATTCTGTTCTAATCTGTTCTATTCCCTTATTATCTATTCAATCCTGTTATTTTCTATTCTATTCCCTTATTTTCCATTCTATTCTATTTAATTATGTTCTTTTATTTTCTATTCTACTCTGTTCTGTTTTACTCTGTTCTCATTTCTTCTGTTTTACTCTATTCTATTCCTTTATTTTCAAATTCTATTGTATTCTATTCTTGTTTTCAAATTTGCTTTCAAATTCGATTCAGATTTCGGTCAAATTTTGTTTCATTATTTCAGGTTTGTTTAAATTCGTTACTATTGTAATGCGGATATGAAATATACTATCACACACTAAACCTCACTACCTGTTGTATTATTGATTATGAATAATTCTATTTTATAAAAAGATATTTCACTATTTAATTTTCAACTCTTACCTACGTACCTGCGTAAGGGCTGAGTGTACCTGGACACACACCCTGCTGGTTTTCCACAAAACCCGGCCACTGGATTGGAGATTTCTTCCCATTCAAGACACTTTGAAATCTCCAAACTATGGAGCCCAATCCAGGTCTATTAAAATCTAAAGAAAGCTGTACAAACAGTTTTCTCTACTCATAATATATACTCATGAGTCCCACATGCTGCACATGCACAAATCCAGTGTCCTTTTACAACCATGTTCTGATCTCACACCATGGCAGGGCCTCACACTGTCACAGTATGTATGTATGTATGTATAGTTACATAGTTACATAGTTGGTGAGGTTGAAAAAAGACACAAGTCCATCAAGTCCAACCTATGTGTGTGATTATATGTCAGTTTTACATTGTATATCCCTATGTTGTGGTCATTCAGGTGCTTATCTAATAGTTTTTTGAAACTATCGATGCTCCCCGCTGAAACCACCACCTGTGGAAGGGAATTCCACATCCTTGCCGCTCTTACAGTAAAGAACCCTCTATGCAGTTTAAGGTTAAATCTAATGTCTTCTAATTTTAATGAGTGGCCACGTGTCTTGTTAAACTCCCTTCGGTGGAAAAGTTTTATCCCTATTGTGGGGTCACCATTGTGGTCTTTGTACATTGAAATCAAATCCCCTTTCTAGCGTCTCTTCTCCAGTGAGAATAAGTTCAGTGCTCGTAACCTTTCTTCATAACTAATGTCCTCCAGACCCTTTATTAGATTTGTTGCCCTTCTCTGTACTCACTCATTTTCCAGTACATCCTTCCTGAGGACTGGTGCCCATAACTGGACAGCATACTCTAGGTGAGGCCAGACCTTTTTAATGCATGTCAATATTCTGTTTGCTTTGTTAGCAGCAGCTTGGCATCACATGCCATTGCTGAGCCTGTCATTTACTACATTTCCATCCTAGATTCCCCCAGAGGTTCTCTCCCCAGTGAGTAGATTACATTCATATTTTTGCCACCCAAATGCATTATTTTACATTTTTCCACATTAAACCTAATTTGCCATTAATTTGTTTAGATCTTCTTGCAAGGTTTCCACATAATGCAGAGAAGTTATTGCCCTGCTTAGCTTAGTATCGTCCACAAATACAGAGATTGCACTGTTTATCCCATCCTCCAGGTCATTTATGAACAAATTAAATAGGATTGGTCCCAGCACAGAACCCTGGGGGACCCAACTTTCCACCCTTACCATTGCAAATACTCCCCATTTATCACCACCCTCTGAACTCGCCCTTGTAGCCAGTTTTCAATCCATGTACTCACCCTATGGTCCATGCCAATGGACCTAACTTTGTACAGTAAACGTTTATGGGGAACTGTATCAAATGCTTTTGCAAAATCCAAATACACCACGTCTCCAGGCCTTCCTTTATCTAGATGGCAGCTCACCTTCTCATAGAAGGTTAATAGATTGGTTTGGCAAGAATGATTCTTCATGAACTCAACGCCGATTACTGCTATTGATACTGTTTTCTTTACTAAAATCTTGTATATAGTCCCTTATCATCCCCTCTAGGAGCTTGCATACTATTGATGTTAGGCTAACTGGTCTGTAATTCCCAGGGATGTATTTTGGCCCTTTTCTAAATATTGGTGCTACATTGGCTTTTCTCCAAATCTGCTGGTACCATTCCCATTAGTAGACTTCAGTAAAAATTAGGAACAATGGTCTGGCAATTACATGACTAAGTTTCCTAAGGACCCTCGGATGCAAGCCATCTGGTCCCGGTGACTTATTAATGATAAGTTTTCTAAGTCTATCTCTAATTCTGTCCTCTTTTAGCCACGAGGGTGCTTCCTGTGATCTATCATGAGGATAAACACTGCAGTTTTGGTTACTGAAGCCCCCCGATTCCTTCGTGAAGACAGAGGAGAAGAATAAATTCAATACCTTTGTCACCTTCCCATCCTTTGTAACCAGATTTCCTTCCTCATTCTTTATAGGGCCAATATGGTCTGTCATTCTTCTTTTACTGTTTATATACTTAAAGAATTTTTTGGGGTTTTTTTTGCTCTCCTCCGCTACAGTTAGGGATGAGCTTTGAGTTCGAGTCGAACTCATGTTCGACTCGAACATTGGCTGTTTGCCCGTTCGCCGAACAGCGAACAATTTGGAGTGCTCGCGGCAAATTCGAAAGCCGCGGAACACCCTTTAAAAGTCTATGGGAGAAATCAAAAGTGCTAATTTTAAAGGCTTATATGCAAGTTATTGTTATGAAAAGTGTTTGGGGACCTGGGTCCTGCCCCAGGGGACAAGGATCAATGCAAAAAAAATTTTTTAAAATGTTTTTTTGGGAGCAGTGATTTAAATAATGCTTAAAGTGAAACAATAAAAGTGTAATATTCCTTTAAATTTCATACCTGGGGGGTGTCTATAGTATGCCTGTAAAGGGGCGCATGTTTCCCGTGTTTAGAACAGTCTGACAGCAAAATGACATTTCAAAGGAAAAAAAAGTCATTTAAAACTACTTTACTTGCGGCTATTAACCACTTGACGACCGCCTCACGCTGATATACGTCAGCAGAATGGCACGGGCAGGCAAAATCACGTACCTGGTACGTGATTGCCTTCCCGCGGGCAGTGCCTGAGGCGGTCGCCTTTGGTCTGGCAGCGATCAGAGGTGAGGGGGAGGCCATCTGATCGTGGCCCCCCCCTCGCGATTGCTCCCAGCCAATGAGATGCTTCCCCTGCCTCTGTGTAGTACACAGAGGCAGAGGATGTGATGTCATCTCTCCTCGGCTCGGCAGTTTCCGTTTCGGCGCCGAGGAGAGAAGACTGAAATGTGAGTGCACAACACACACACATCACAGTAGAACATGCCAGGCACACCTAAAACCCCCCTTTACCCCCCGATCCCCCCCAATCCCCCCCTAATCACCCTCCCCCCCGTCACACTGACACCAAGCAGTTTTTTTTTTTTTTTTTCTCTGATTACTGCATGGTGTCAGTTTGTGACAGTTATTGTGTTAGGGCAGTTAGTATTAGCCCCCTGTAGGTCTAGGGTACCCCCCTAACCCCCCTAATAAAGTTTTAACCCCTTGATCACCCCCTGTCGCCAGTGTCGCTAAGCGATCATTTTTCTGTTCGCTGTATTAGTGTCACTGGTGACGCTAGTTAGGGACGTAAATATTTAGGTTCGCTGTCAGCGTTTTATAGTGACAGGGACCCCCATATACTATCTTATAAATGTTTTAACCCCTTCATTGCCCCCTAGTTAACCCTTTCACCACTGATCACAGTATAACTGTTACGGGTGACGCTGGTTAGTTCGTTTATTTTTTATAGTGTCAGGGCACCCGTCGTTTATTACCGAATAAAGGTTTAGTCCCCTGATCGCCCAGCAGTGATATGCATCGCCCCAGGCAGTGTCAGATTAGCGCCAGTACCGCTAACACCCATGCACGCAGCATACGCCACCCTTAGTGGTATAGTATCTGAACGCATCAATATCTGATCCGATCAGATCTATACTAGCATCCCCAGCAGTTTAGGGTTCCCAATAACGCAGTGTTAGCGGGATCAGCCCAGATACCTGCTAGCACCTGCGTTTTGCCCCCTCCGCCCAGCCCAGCCCACTCAAGTGCAGTATCAATCGATCACTGTCACTTACAAAACACTAAACACATAACTGCAGCGTTCGCAGAGTCAGGCCTGACAGTTTTTTTGGTATCATTTTGGTGAACTGGCAAGCACCAGTGGCCTAGTACACCCCGGTCGTAGTCAAACCAGCACTGCAGTAACACTTGGTGATGTGGCGAGTCCCATAAGTGCAGTTCAAGCTGGTGAGGTGGCAAGCACAAGTAGTGTCTCGCTGCCACCAAGAAGAAGACAAACACAGGCCTGTCGTGCCCATAGTGCCCTTCCTGCTGCATTCGCCAATCCTAATTGGGAACCCACCACTTCTGCAGCGCCCGTACTTCCCCCATTCACATCCCCAACCAAATGCAGTCGGCTGCATGAGAGGCATTTTCTTTATGTCCTCCCGAGTACCCCTACCCAACGAACCCCCCCAAAAAAGATGTTGTGTCTGCAGCAAGCGCAGATATAGGCGTGACACCCGCTATTATTGTCCCTCCTGTCCTGATCCTAATCCTGGTCTTTGCAATGGTGAATGTTTTGAACGCTACCATTCAATAGTTGAGTATTAGCGTAGGGTACAGCATTGCACAGACTAGGCACACTTTCACAGGGTCTCCCAAGATGCCATCGCATTTTGAGAGACCCGAACCTGGAACCGGTTACAGTTATAAAAGTTAGTTACAAAAAAAAGTGTAAAAAAAAATAAAAAAATATATAAAATAAAAAAAAATAGTTGTCGTTTTATTGTTCTCTCTCTCTCTATTCTCTCTCTATTGTTCTGCTCTTTTTTACTGTATTCTATTCTGCAATGTTTTATTGTTATGTTTTATAATGTTTGCTTTTCAGGTATGCAATTTTTTATACTTTACCGTTTACTGTGTTTTATTGTTAACCATTTTTTTGACATCAGGTACGCCATTCACGACTTTGAGTGGTTATACCAGAATGATGCCTGCAGGTTTAGGTATCATCTTGGTATCATTCTTTTCAGCCAGCGGTCGGCTTTCATGTAAAAGCAATCCTAGCGGCTAATTAGCCTCTAGACTGCTTTTACAAGCAGTGGGAGGGAATGACCCCCCCCCCACCGTCTTCCGTGTTTTTCTCTGGCTCTCCTGTCTCAACAGGGAACCTGAGAATGCAGCCGGTGATTCAGCCAGCTGACCATAGAGCTGATCAGAGACCAGAGTGGCTCCAAACATCTCTATGGCCTAAGAAACCGGAAGCTACGAGCATTTCATGACTTAGATTTCGCCGGATGTAAACAGTGCCATTGGGAAAGCATTTTATCACACCGATCTTGGTGTGGTCAGATGCTTTGAGGGCAGAGGAGAGATCTAGGGTACCTGTCACTACCTATTGCTATCATAGGGGATATTTACATTCCCTGAGATAACAATAAAAATGATAAAAAAAAAAAAATGAAAGGAACAGTTTAAAAATAAGATAAAAAAGCAAAAAAATAATAAGGAAAAAAAAAAAAAAAAAAAAAGCACCCCCCCCCCCTGCTCTCGCACAAAGGCGAACGCAAGCGTCGGTCTGGCCTCAAATGTAAACAGCAATTGCACCATGCATGTGAGGTGTCACCGCGAACGTCAGATCGAGGGCAGTAATTTTAGCATTAGACCTCCTCTGTAAATCTAAAGTGGTAAAGGCTTTTAAAGGCTTTTAAAAATGTATTTAGTTTGTCGCCACTGCACGTTTGTGCGCAATTTTAAAGCATGTCATGTTTGGTATCCATGTACTCGGCCTAAGATCATCTTTTTTATTTCACCAAACATTTGGGCAATATAGTGTGTTTTAGTGCATTAAAATTTAAAAAAGTGTGTTTTTTCCCCAAAAAATGCGTTTGAAAAATCGCTGCGCAAATACTGTGTGAAAAAAAAATGAAACACCCACCATTTTAATCTGTAGGGCATTTGCTTTAAAAAAATATATAATGTTTTGGGTTCAAAGTAATTTTCTTGCAAAAAAAAATAATTTTTTCATGTAAACAAAAAGTGTCAGAAAGGGCTTTGTCTTCAAGTGGTTAGAAGAGTGGGTGATGTGTGACATAAGCTTCTAAATGCTGTGCATAAAATGCCAGGACTGTGCAAAACCCCCCCAAATGACCCCATTTTGGAAAGTAGACACCCCAAGCTATTTGCTGAGAGTCATGTCGAGTCCATGGAATATTTTATATTGTGACACAAGTTGCGGGAAAGAGACAAATTTTTTTTTTTTGCACAAAGTTGTCACTAAATGATATATTGCTCAAACATGCCATGGGAATATGTGAAATTACACCCCAAAATACATTCTGTTGCTTCTCCTGAGTACGGGGATACCACATGTGTGAGACTTTTTGGGAGCCTAGCCGCGTACGGGACCCCGAAAACCAAGCACCACCTTCAGGCTTTCTAAGGGCGTAAATTTTTGATTTTACTCTTCACTGCCTATCACAGTTTCGGAGGCCATGGAATGCCCAGGTGGCACAAACCCCCCCCCAAATGACCCCATTTTGGAAAATAGACACCCCAAGCTATTTGCTGAGAGGTATAGTGAGTATTTTGCAGACCTCACTTTTTGTCACAAAGTTTTGAAAATTGAAAAAAGAAAAAAAAAGTTTTTTCTTGTCTTTCTTCATTTTCAAAAACAAATGAGAGCTGCAAAATACTCACCATGCCTCTCAGCAAATAGCTTGGGGTGTCTACTTTCCAAAATGGGGTCATTTGGGAGGTTTTGTGCCACCTGGGCATTCCATGGCCTCCGAAACTTTGATAGGCATTGAAGAGTGAAATCAAAAATTTACACCCTTAGAAATCCTGAAGGCGGTGATTGGTTTTCGGGACCCCGTACGCAGCTAGGCTCCCAAAAAGTCCCACACATGTGGTATCCCCATACTCAGGAGAAGCAGCTAAATGTATTTTGGGGTGCAATTCCACATAGGCCCATGGCCTGTGTGAGTAATATATCATTTAGTGACAACTTTGTGCAAAAAAAAAAAAATTTGTCACTTTCCCGCAACTTGTGTCAAAATATAAAATATTCCATGGACTCAACATGCCTCTCAGCAAATATCTTGTGGTGTCTACTTTCCAAAATGGGGTCATTTGGGGGGGTTTTGTGCCATCTGGGCATTTTATGGCCTTCAAAACTGTGATAGGTAGTGAGGAGTGAAATCAAAAATTTACGCCCTTAGAAATCCTGAAGGCGGTGATAGGTTTTCGGGGCCCCGTATGCGGCTAGGCTCCCAAAAAGTCCCACACATGTGGTATTCCCGTACTCAGGAGAAGCAGCTGAATGTATTTTGGGGTGCAATTCCACATAGGCCCATGGCCTGTGTGAGTAATATATCATTTAGTGACAACTTTTTGTAAATATTTTTTTTTTTGTCATTATTCAATCACTTGGGACAAAAAAAATAAATATTCAATGGGTTCATGCCTCTCAGCAATTTGCTTGGGGTGTCTACTTTCCAAAATGGGGTCATTTGGGGGGGTTTTGTACTGCCCTGCCATTTTAGCACCTCAAGAAATGACATAGGCAGTCATAAACTAAAAGCTGTGTAAATTCCAGAAAATGTACCCTAGTTTGTAGACGCTATAACTTTTGCGCAAACCAATAAATATACGCTTATTGAAATTTTTTTTACCAAAGAGATGTGGCCGAATACATTTTGGCCTAAATGTATGACTAAAATTTAGTTTATTGGATTTTTTTTATAAGAAACAGTAGAAAATATCATTTTTTTTCAAAATTTTCGGTCTTTTTCCATTTATAGCGCAAAAAATAAAAATGGCAGAGGTGATCAAATACCATCAAAAGAAAGCTCTATTTGTGGGAAGAAAAGGACACAAATTTTGTTTGGGTACAGCATTGCATGACCGCGCAATTAGCAGTTAAATTAATGCAGTGCCAAATTGGAAAAAGTCCTCTGGTCCTTAAGCAGCATAATGGTCCGGTCCTTAAGTGGTTAATGAATTGCCGGTCTAACAATACACATAAAAGTTCATTGATAAAAACGGCATGGGAATTCGCCACAGGGGAACCCCCGAACCACAATAAAAAAAAAAAAATGATGTGGGGGTCCCCCTAAATTCCATAACAGGCCCTTCAGGTCTGGTATGGATATTAAGGGGAACCCCGGCCAAATGTAAAAAAAAATTATGGCGTGGGGTCCCCCTCAAAATCTATACCAGACCCTTCAGGTCTGGTATGGATTTTAAGGGGAACCCCGCGCCAAAATTATAAAAAAAACAGCGTGGGGTCCCCCTAAAAATCCATACCAAACCCTTATCCGAGCACGCAACCTGGCAGGCCGCAGGAAAAGAGGGGAGGACGAGAGCGCCCCCCCTCCTGAACCGTACCAGGCCACATGCCCTCAACATTGGGAGGGTGCTTTGGGGTAGCCCCCCAAAACACCTTGTCCCCATGTTGATGGGGACAAGGGCCTCAGCCCCATAACCCTTGCCCGGTGGTTGTGGGGGTCTGCGGGCGGGGGGGCTTATCGGAATCTGGAAGCCCCCTTTAACAAGGGGACCCCCAGATCCCAGCCCTCCCCCCGTGTGAAATGGTAAGGGGGTACAAAAGTACCCCTACCATTTCACAAAAAAACTGTCAAAAATGTTAAAAATGACAAGAGACAGTTTTTGACAATTCCTTTATTTAAATGCTTCTTCTTTCTTCTTTCTTCTATCTTCTCTCTTCCTTCAGTTTCTTCCTCCATCTTCTTGTTCTTCTGGTTCTTCTGGTTCTTCCTCCGGTGTTCTCGTCCTGCATCTTCATCCGCGGCGTCTTCTTATCTTCTTCTCCTCGGGCTGCTCTGCATCCATGATGGCATGGAGGGAGGCTCCCGCTCACGCACGGGGACTTGACGGGACTTCCCTGTGGCATTCCCCGTGACGTCAGAAGGTGGCGGGGTTACGTAACGGGTGACCCCGCCCCCTTCTGACATCACGGGGAGTGCCACAGGGAAGTCCCGTCAAGTCCCCGTGCGTCAGAGGGGGTGGGGTCACCGGGTGGCTCCACCCCCATTATTTAAGAACCGTCAGAAGAGGAGAAGCGTCACACACTGGGAGCCTCCCTCCATGCCATCAAGATAAGAATACGCCGCGGATGAAGATGCAGGACAAGAACACCGGAGGAAGAACCAGAAGAACCAGAAGATGGAGGAAGAAACCGAAGGAAGAGAGAAGATAGAAGAAAGAAGAAGCATTTAAATAAAGGAATTGTCAAAAACTGTCTCTTGTCATTTTTAACATTTAAGCCCCCCCGCCCACAGACCCGCACAACCACCGGGCAAGGTTTGTGGGGATGAGGCCCTTGTCCCCATCAACATGGGGACAAGGTGTTTTGGGGAGCTGGTATGGATTTTTAGGGGGACCACACGCCATTTTTTTTGAAATTTTGGTGCGGGGTACCCCTTAAAATCCATACCAGACCTGAAGGGTCTGGTATAGATTTTGAGGGGGACCCCACGCCATTTTTTAAGAAATTTTTGCTGGGGTTCCCCTTAATATCCATACCAGACCTGAAGAGCCTGTTATGGAATTTAGGGGGACCCCCACGTCATTTTTTTTTAAAATTTGGTTCAGGGTTCCCCTGTGGGGAATTCCCATGCCGTTTTTATCAATGAACTTTTATGTGTATTGTCGGACCGGCAATTCATTAATAGCCGCGAGTAGTTTTAAATGACTTTTTTTCCTTTGAAGTGTCATTTTGCTGTCAGACTATTCTAAACACATGAAACAACGCCCCTTTACAGGCATACTATAGACACCCCCCAGGTACGAAATTTAAAGGAATATTACACTTTTATTGTTTCACTTTAAGCATTATTAAAATCACTGCTCCCGAAAAAACAGCCGTTTTTAAAACTTTTTTTTGCATTGATCCATGTCCCCTGGGGCAGGACCCAGGTCCCCAAGCACTTTTTATGGCAATAACTTGCATATAAGCCTTTAAAATTAGCACTTTTGATTATTCATGTTCGTGTCCCATTGACTTTAACAGTGTTTGCGTGTTCGAACAAATTTTTTGCCTGTTCGCAAGTTCTGGTGCGAACCAAACAGGGGGGTGTTCGGCTCATCCCTGGCTACAGTATGTGTCTTTCGTGTTCTATCTTAGCCACCCTAATTGCACCCTTACATTTTTTGTTACATTCTTTCTAAAGTCTGAATGCTGATGATGATTCCTCAGCCTTGTATTTTTTGAAAGCCTTCTCCTTTGCTTTTATATGCATTTTTATAATGGAGTTAAGCCATCCAGGATTTTTGTTTGCTCTTTTAAATGTATTTCCCAATGGGATGCACTGGCTCATGTCCTTATTTAATATGCCCTTAAAGCAAACCCATCTCTCCACCGTGTTCTTTGTTACTAAGATTCTATCCCAATTTATATCTTCTAGCAAGGTTCATAGTTTAGGGAAGTTGGCTCTTTTGAAATTCAGTGTCTTTGTATGCCCCTTATGTTTCCTATTTGTGTGATTTATACTAAGCTAATTGACCTGTGATCGCTGTTTCCTAAATTGCCCCTTATTTCCACATCTGTGATCAGGTCTGTATTGTGGGTAAACAGTAGGTCTAGAAATGCTTTGTTTCTAGTTGGTGCGTCTACCATCTGACCCATGAAATTGCCCGGCAGACATTTAGGAACTGGCGAGCCTTAGATGAATGCACGGTTCCTTTTGCCAAGTCTATGTCTGGATAATTGAAATCTCCCATTATGATGACACTTCCCATCCTTGTTGCTAATCCACATTGTGATAGGAGGTTCGTTTCCCCCTCCTCCCTCAGGTTAGGGTGCCTATAGCATACTCCCAGTATTATTTTCCCCTTAGTTTCATCCCTTTGGAGCTCTACCCATAAGGATTCCACCTCCTCCCTAGCTCCCTTAGTGATGTCATCTCTCACATTTACTTGTACATTATTCTTGATATACAGGCATACCCCTCCCCCTTTTTTACCCTCTCTATCCCTCCGATAAAGGGAATACCCTTGAATGGTTGCCAGCCATTAATGAGAGCTATTGAACCAAGTCTCTGAAATTCCCACAAGATCTAAATCCTCCTCGTACAACAGTATCTCTAGTTTTCCCATCTTGTCCGCCAGGCTAATGGCGGACAAGGGCCTAGTTTGAAGTTTTAGAGGCATCTCACACTTTTTTAGTTTTTTGTGTGGAGATCCCTCTTAAAATCCATACTAAATCCAAAGATTCTGGTATGGATTTCCTGGAGATCTAACTTTTTTTTTGCATAAAATACCCCCTTAAAACCCATACCAGACTCAAAGGGTCTAGTATGTATTTTGGGGGAGGGACTGTACACTATTTTTTTCATTCTTGGTTTATGAAATGCCAGGTATAGTATCATCTTAGTTACCAATTAAAGTGAACATCCCCACCCAACGCATATGTGCTGAAGCAGGGTGAGTGGGTCTTAACGTCTACATTCCACACATATGTGTCTATTCTTCACCTTTGTTGTGTGCTGAGAGCACCCTCACTGCATGCTCCTAGCGCACTGGCTGAGCTGTCACTGACAGCTTCCAGCCATTGTTAACAATTGGAGACTGCTGGAAGGAGCTCTAATCATGTGACTGCTGTGACAGCTAATCACAACAGTCACATGATCAGGCATCAGCAAGGAGTTAATAAGATAACCCTGTTGAAAATAGAGCACTACCTGGGCCCAGTGGTACTCTATCAAACTTTATTGGTTGGATATTATACAATGTTTGAGGGATAATATAAAAACTGTCTAACTGGAGTTTAGATTCCTAATGGCTCACACTTGAATACATTTGATAAGAATGCTTCTTGCAGGAAAACATATTTGCTAAGTTCTAAATAACAGCCTAAATTATCATTAGCCATGGTGTACTGTCTAGATGGTCTTTACATAGTGAGGTCCACTAACCACAACAATCTCATTTGTAAGTATTTTTATTATTAGCATTATGTCAAATCTACAACACAACACACTGTTTCTTTGGAACCTCTGTTCCCAGTGCCCACGACTCTAAAGAGAAGCACCACACTTCCCAACATGCCTGTGACTAAAATCAGACATTTTCTGAAACTTTTTGCTTACAAGTTTAAATTAGTATTTTTTGCTAGAAAATTACTTAGCACCCCCAAACTTTATATTTTTTTTAGCAGAGACCCTAGAGAATAAAATGGCAATTGTTGCAATATTTTATGTCACGCCGTATTTCACAGCGGGCTTACAAATGAAATTTTTGGGGAAAAAATACACTTTTTTGAATTAAAAAATCAAAACAAAACAATTAAGTTACCCCAATTTTTTGTGTAATGTAAAAGATGGTAAACAGATACCTAACATGTCATGCTTTAAAATTGCACACACTTGTGGAATGGCGACAAACTATGATACTTAAAAATCTGCATAGGCGACAATTTTTTTTTTTTTTACAGGTTACCTGTTTAGAGTTACAGAGGAGCTCTACCGCTAAAATTATTGCTCTTGCTCTAACATTTGTGGCAATACCTCACATGTGTGGTTTGAACACCATTTACATATGTGGGTGCGACTTATATATTAGTTCGCTTCTGCACGTGAGCTCGGAGGGCTGAGGCACTTTGAATTTTTGTTTTTTCTTATTTATTTTACTTTTTTTTAAACTGTCCCTCTAAATTTTGTTTTTTGTATCACTTTTATTCCTATTACAAGGAATGTAAACATCCCTTGTAACAGAAATAAGCCTGACATGGCCTCTTTATTGGGAGATCTGGGGGTCAAAAACCTCACCTTAGACGCAGACACTTTTGGCTCAGCCCCACTCTCCCCTCCCTAGTCACAGGATTTGACTGACATCAGCAGTATAAGGGCGGAGGGGGGAGGGGCAATACCTATACCTAAACATATTTTACCTTAATGCGGGGAATGCATTAAGGTGAAACATGTTTAGGCTTTAGAACCTTTTTTACCAGTTAATTGCATGTGTGTGGCAAACGAACTGGGTCAAACAGACTGCCAATACTAACAAAAAGCGCCACATCCCTAAGGGAATTGCTACAAGAAAATATACTATGGATGAGACTTTGAAGGCAGCAAACTAAGTGAACATGAAAAAAAAGAAAGGTTTATTGTACGATTGTTAAAAACAAATAAAGGGGTTAAAACATACAGACCCCATACAAATGACAACCACATAAGAGAACATATGAGTACCCATCAATCCGCTTAAAGAGAGACAATTAAGCAGTGTTAATTTTGGCATCAAATTTTGATTTAGTTATAGTCTTTTGATTTAAAGTTTTAGTTCCGTTTTAGTCATCTGCAATTGTAATAGTTTGAGTTATAGTCTTTGACTAAAATTTTTTAGTCCCATTCTAGTGATTGTATTTTAGTCGATTAAAATCTCCAGTACATTTTAGTCACATAAAATAATTTTAGTCAACTAAAATCTAATGTGTTTAGTTAAATTGTAATGCATTATTTAAGCATTTCTATAGCATTTCCAAATTCATTATATACCCCTGGAGTAAAAAAAAATCTAATCTCATGTTATTATTTATGACATTAAGATTTGAACAAACTCACAGATACAGATTTAGCCACTCTGGATGGTCTGAGGAGGCCTGTAATGCTGCACAGTGCTCTGAACGGTGGTCTGAGGAGGCCTGTAGTGCTGCACAGTGCTCTGAACGGTGGTCTGAGGAGGCCTGTAGTGCTGCACAGTGCTCTGAACGGTGATCTGAGGAGGCCTGTAATGCTGCAGAGTGCTCTGGACAATGGTCTGAGGAGGCCTGTAATGCTGAAGAGCGCTCTGAATGGTGGTCTGAGGAGGCATGTAATGCTGCAGAGTGCTGGATGGTGGTCTCAGGTCTGAGGGATGGTCTGTAATGCACAGTGCTCTGGATGCGGCCATGCCGGGGATCACTGGTCAGAGGAGGCCTGTAATGCTGCACAGTGCTGGATGGTGGTTTCAGGTCTGAGGGATGGCCTGTAATTCACAGTGCCCAGGATGCCACTGCCAGTGGTCAGAGGAGGCCTGAAATGCTGCACAGTGCTGGATGGTGGCCTGAGGGATGGCCTGTAATACACAGTGCCCTGGATACCCTGGATGCCACTGGTCAGAGCAGAGGAGGCCTGTAATGCACACACAGTGCTCTGGATGGACGGTGGTCTGAGGGAGGCCTCAGGCCTGCTGTAATTGTAATGTACTACACAACTGTTACTGTACACACTCACACAGTCTGTTCTGCTCTCTGCTCTGGGTGCCTGGCGGCACGGTTGTATTGTGTGTTGGGACTCGGGAGTGGGACAGACTCAGTCTCATTCGGGAGTCGGGACTCGGGAGGCCTCAGCCTGGCTGGCCTGAAATGCACAGTGCTGCTCTGCCACTCCCTGATCTCTGGCAGTTGTCTCGTCACTTTGTAGTCGAACGCACTTGCTTGCTGGGAGCGGATTGCAGAAGCAGGCGGAGCTCCGTGAAAAACTGTAAGGTAGTTCACAAGGGTAAACATCCCTGCCTCACATTTTTTCATCCCATTTTCGTTCATTAACAAAAACGGATTTGATTTTCTTCATAGTTATCCTCAGTGGACGAAAATGTGCTGTAATTTTCTTTTCGTTTTCGTCACTGTAAAAATGCCGCTAATGAAAACTTTGACGAAAATGTTTTTGTTGACGAAATTAACACTGCAATTAAGGTCATAAGTATAAGGATGAAACCCCAACATGTTTCAACTTCCTTTGTCATCTTCAGGGGGTTTGATGTGATGGGTAAACTCTACAAAAGACAATATAATGACCAAAAGGTACAAAAAAAAATTTCTAAGACAATAGTATAAAGAAGGATCAGAAGTGACATAACAAACAACATAATAAACACACTCTCAATGTTGATGATGGGGACAGACCCAATCAAAAGACACCCTGGGATTACATCAGGCAATCAGGTAGGCAGAAAAGGGCTCAAAAAAACATGACCACATATAAAACATTATATATGAGATCTTTTTTAATACCCAGACGAAAAAAAAATAGTAATAGCTTACTTATGCCAGAAAAACATTGCAGAAATCTCAAACCATAAACAGTGCCTAAGAAGGTGGTGTGAGTCTTGCATTAAAAAATTACATGTATTAAAGAAAATGTTGATTCCAGATAAAGAAATCTGTTATCCCAAAATATAGAAAGAAAAAGAAAGAATGAGTGGATCAAAACATGACTTGTCATAACAAGGAAAAACATTCCAGTTTAAGGGGATATAGATGGACAAAAGTGAGAGATAGATGTTACTGTCCAATACAGTCAGGTCCATAAATTTTGGGACATCAACACAATTCTAATCTTTTTGGCTCTATACACCACCACAATGGATTTGAAATGAAACGAACAAGATGTGCTTTAACTGCAGACTTTCAGCTTTAATTTGAGGGTATTTACATCCAAATCAGGTGAACGGTGTAGGAATTACAACAGTTTGTATATGTGCCTCCCATTTTTTAAGGGACCAAAAGTAATGGGACAGATTAACAATCATCCATCAAACTTTCACTTTTTAATACTTGGTTGCAAATCCTTTGCAGTCAATTACAGTCTGAAGTCTGGAATGCATAGCTATCATCAGACGCTGGGGTTCATCCCTGGTGAGGTTCTGCCAGGCCTCTACTGCAACTGTCTTTAGTTCCTGCTTGTTCTTGGGGCATTTTCCCTTCAGTTTTGTCTTCAGAAATGCATTTTAAATTGGATTCAGGTCAGGTGATTGACTTGGCCATTGCATAACATTCCACTTCTTTCCCTTAAAAAACTCTATGGTTGCTTTCGCAGTATGCTTCTGGTCATTGTCCATCTGCACTGTGAAGCGCCGTCCAATGAGTTCTGAAGCATTTTGCTGAATATGAGCAGATGATATTGCCCGAAACACTTCAGAATTCATCCTGCTGCTTTTGTCAGCAGTCACATCATCAATAAATACAAAAGAACCAGTTCCATTGGCAGCCATACTTGCCCACGCCATGACACTACCACCACCATGCTTCACTGATGAGGTGGTATGCTTTGGATCATGAGCAGTTCCTTTCCTTCTCCATACTCTTCTCTTCCCATCACTCTGGTACAAGTTGATCTTGGTCTCATCTGTCCATAGGATGTTGTTCCAGAACTGTGAAGGCTTTTTTAGATGTTGTTTGCCAAACTCTAATCTGGCCTTCCTGTTTTTGAGGCTCACCAATGGTTTACATCTTGTGGTGAACCCTCTGTATTCACTTTGGTGAAGTCTTCTCTTGATTGTAGACTTTGACACACATACACATACCTCCTGGAGAGTGTTCTTGATCTGGCCAACTGTTGTGAAGGGTGTTTTTTGTTTCAACAGGGTAAGAATTCTTTGGTCATCCACCACAGTTGTGTTCTGTGGTCTTCCGGGTCTTTTGGTGTTGCTGAGCTCACCGGTGCATTCTTTCTTTTTAAGGATGTTCCAAACAGTTGATTTGGCCACACCTAATGTTTTTGCTATCTCTGTGTTTGTTTTGTTTTTTCAGCCTAATGATGGCTTGCTTCACTGATAGTGACAGCTCTTTGGATCTCATGTTAAAAGTTGACAGCAACAGATTCCAACTGCAAATAGCACACTTGAAGTGAACTCTGGACCTTGCAGTCGATTGTCCCATTATTTTTGGTCCCTTAAAAAGTGGGAGGCACATATACAAACTGTTATAATTCCTACACCGTTCACCTGATTTGGGTGTAAATGCTCTCAAATTAAAGCTGAAAGTCTGCAGTTAAAGCACCTCATGTTTGTTTCATTTCAAATTCATTGTGGTGGTGTATAGAGCCAAAAAGATTAGAATTGTGTCGATGTCCCAATATTTATGGACCTGACTGTATATTTGCCAGAGTCTATACATGCTAAACGTGACACGCACAAGGTATTCAAGAGGGCCCACATTCACAATAGATGGTAACGTGGAGTTGGATAAACCTCAAATTAGTACTGTGGGGACATCTGTATAAAATAACACATACATAAGTGCTCCAGTTAGAAAAAAGAGACAAGTCAAGAATAGATGGTGAAAATAGGAAGTACAAAAATAAACAAATATATATAAAACACACAAGAAGACCTACCCAAATGAAGAGCAAAATGAAAAGCTGGTGAAGTATCTGGTTACAGTTGGTGTCCACGAATGGTGCAAAGACAATGTGGCCATTCGGGTTTATAATAAACTAAGGTGGGTCTTACCAATTAGCAGGCAATATACATAAGGATCATGCCCCAAAATCCAAAATGAAAAATGCCTGGGCCAATCAAAAAATAAATGTTGTAAGGATACACCTAAAAAGGAGAGTGCCACAGGAGGCTAAAGAAAGATGCCCTAAAGCGGCCTTTTGCACCATGTGTGCAAGTGATTATGGCATCACCCACATCGCCAAAGGTGGGTGACATTATATCCGCTGGCACGCAGCATCACTTCCTGTGTGGTGGGCTGAACAGCGCATGCACCCAGACCATGGCAGAAAGTAATGGCACGTGCATAGGAAGTCCCCTGGGCTTAGAGACATCAAGGACGTCCCAAGCTGGATGTAAAAGCCGGACCGGATTAAAGTCCAGCAAATGCAGAGAATGCAGGGGAACATCAACCCCCCGCAAGGAATGCAGCAGATGTGGGGGCTACACGTGTTGGGAACCACTTCCTACCCACCCTGCGAGCCCAAGGACCCCAAAGACAGCAAAGATGGCCTGATCCCAGCACCAACATCATATGACAAAACACCAAATGATAGAGAATCACATATACAGAACCCCAAATAGAGATATAACATTTTAATACAATAATATATATAGCTAGGCAGGAAAAAAAGGAAAAATTACATCAAACTCCCATGGGCGATCGTTGCATACCGGGTGGAGCATTCAATGGCATACAAATATACAAATCTATATATATATATATATATATATATATATATATATATATATATATATATATATTCTATGTTTTGTACTAATTTTGCATTGTTCCTAACTGTCCTTTTTTTATGCAGAATCACATCTAACTGTGCAAAAAAACATCCCCTGAAGAAGCCGTAAAAGGCAAAACATGTCGGAATAAGTCACTCCATGTTACTGTTGAGTGGCCATTCTTTCCATCCACTGTGTAGATGTGTAACTATATCTGCGTATCTTATGTACAGCCTATAATTTTTAAATTTGTTCTTCTTTGTAATAAACTTTGTTATATTTTTATATTTTGGAGCCTGTAATTCTATTATTTTGTTGCCTGGCACCTTAAAAATCCCACCAAAAAACTTCCCATTGTCTACACATCAAACTCTCAGTTTTTCCCAAGATAAATCCATCAAAAAATGTTCTATAACTCAGGATCTCATTTAAACCAGGTGGATAATTGGTTTTGAGAATAAAGATCCAAAGAGATTCTTTTTGCAAAAGCATTTTATTCCAATGCTCTCTGCTGGCATCCAGGTAAATGCATTCCAGAGCCCAGAAGAGAAGATTGGGCATATGGTAGTTATGTGCCACCACCACATGTTTATAAATGGGGGAAGAAATGTTACTCATTAGGGCCACATGAGTATGTTCGTATATTCTGCTCCATAATGCACGTATGGTCTTACCAATATAGCAAGATCCACACGGACATACCATAATACAAATAACCCCTTCTGAATGGCAATTTAGAAAATGTTTAGGGCGAGAGATCTGCCCATTGGGAAGGAGAGGAGTACGACATGGGAACATCCCTACAAGGCTAGGGGTGACAGATATAGTGTCAGAAGAGTAATTGCTAGCAACCAATCTATCTGGGAGAGAGGGAGACCTTCTAAAAGTAATTTGTTGTGAAGTAATGGTTTTAGCCACTAGGAGTCAGATATCAGAAGGATAGGATTTGGATATACTGCACCTCCTGATGTCAGCATGTTGTGCTTTAAAAGAAGTGATGATCTGTAGTGGTTTGGATCCAAAGAGAAGTCGTGATTGTGGTTGTTGCAAGGCCTTGTTAAAGGTCTTCCAAAGACAGGATATGGAATATCCCATTTCTAGAAAACAAAGTTTTTAATCATCAGCTGCTTTTCTAAAGTTAACTTCATTGCAACAATTGCGCTATAGGTGCAGGTATTGCGAGTAGGGTATAGACTTGTGTACAACCATGGTGCCCATACAAGGATCAAAATTCAGCTGGACCCTGCTGACTGATTTTGCCTATTTTTTTAGTTTAGCCAGATTCCTCCTCCAGAAATCTGCAGAAATGCAGTAGATGGAGGAATCCACCCCGCTGAAACATTGCATTCTAATAACAGCACACACCATTATCAGAATACACTGATCAGTGGCTGACTGATTGGCTGCAGCCTTTGATTAAGGAAAATGTTCCAACATGTTCCTTTATCAAGTCAATCAAATGATAGAAATTTGAATGGTTACTGCTGGCACCGATTGGTGAGCAGCTAGTACAAATCTAATTAAATTAGACTACTCCTCTGAGGATTGGATACTTTCAAATATTCTTTGCTACCATGAACTCTCCCCTTTTCATGCAAAGTTTTAATGGGTGCCCAGAATTTTGGAAGGAAGATTACAACATGCAGATGTTATATGTCTTCACAAGGTTTATTTAAGCAACATTAAAAGACAGCCAACCTTTTTGTTTAACTATACAAGGGAAAGCTTTGAAGCTGGTGTCTGTCCACGTAGACTGCTCGTTATTTAGCAGCCCTGCAGCTATACACTACCTACTCTTAAAACGACAGACTCTTGTGCACCACTGACAGAAAGGCCCCACCACAAGCCAGCCAATTGTACCGTTAAGGCGCCTGGTACTGAGACACCACTATCTAGTTGTACCCCGCCTATGAACACTTACAAATACCCCAATCGGGGGTATCAGTTTAGAGTGCACTCAAAAACATTACTTTTGCATTAAGTGGGTCTGATCTCACTGGTTATTAGCTTTTTTATTTAAAACCCAATTCAACACTGCCGCAGTTCAGTTCATTCATCCTGTTACTGGCTAGTGTCCATTCTGCTTAGTTTTATAACCTTAAAGAGTTCTATTGTTTGAGGCTAAAGTGGGGTACACACTATAAGAAAATCAGGCAAAAGTTTGTCCGATTTTTTCTCGATGTTTCACAGCAAATCGGAACCGATGATTGAAAGTTCTCACAAAAATTCTCGTACAACAAAGGCTTTTTTTTGTTGTCCATTGTTTCTGATCATGCGAAGTCTTTCTTTTTTGATTTTTCTTGTACGAAAACGGTACACATTAAACAAAAATTGTTCGTTCTGTTCCTGTACGAGGAAAATTTTGGAGTTTGTCCCTTCAGGAATTTTCCTATGAAAATTTGGAATTGACTGTCGAAAGTTGTGTACACACTATACGAAAATTGTACGAAAATTCTTTGGGTGAAAATGTTCGGCCGATTTTCATATAGTGTATACGAGCCTTAAGTCTTGAACTGTTTACCTGCTTTGATATCATACACTTACTGTATCTATTATTCTGTGGCCTAATTTCTGTACAATGTTACACATTTGTGATTTACTAATGCTTATGTTATTCAGGGGTGAGAGGTCCTCTACCTCTAACCTGGTGTGTCTGTGGGGACCAAGCAGTTTTAGGGGTTGTGGCAGAACAGAGATTATCACCAGAGGCACCTACGGGGGTAAGTGTTACACTTACATTTGCCAGCAGAGATTTCACATAAACCTTATATTGTATCATGACAAAAACATTGGTTAATATCTTGAAATAGTATTTTTATGGCTTTTATGACTTTTCTGTTTCTCAGACTATATACCAGGGGATTTAACATTGGAACAACACCAATGTACAATATAGAGAGCAGCTTGTCTTGTTCCTGAGAAAACCTAGATTCTGGTTTTATGTTAAGAGTAAGAGATGTGAGACAAAATAAAAGAACAATGGTGAGATGAGAAGAACAGCTGGAAAATGCCTTTAGTCTTCCTGAAGATGTGTGGATCTTCATAACTGTAGATAGAATGTACATGTAAGATGTAAGAATAAGTATAAAGGGAAAAAAACCCAAAACGACACCATCTACATTTATTAGAACCGATATGCTACTGCTGTCACTACAGGAGATACTGAGTATTGTCTTCATATGACAAAAGAAATGATTAATTTCACTGGAACTGTAGAATGATAACTTAGATATCAGCAACACATACATCAAGGCATTACATGTACCTAGAATGATGCAGAATAAGCTCAGGGTTAAGCAAATTATTTTGTTCATTATAAGAATGTAGTGAAGCGGAATGCAAATGGCGATGTATCGATCATATGCCATAGAAGTTAATAAGAAAAATTCTGTGCCAACACAAAAAACATAGAAGAAAACTTGCGTAAAACATCCTTGATAAGAGATAATGGTATCACCCGTGATTGTTATAAACAGCAGGTTTGGCAAGATGGCAGAGATGTATAAAATGTCCAAGACTGTTAGATTACATAGAAAAAAGTACATTGGGGTATGCAACTGCTGAGTTCGGCATACAATTAGAGTAACTAACATGTTTCCGAGCATACCAAACAAATAAATAAATAACACAGCAATAAAAATCACATATTGGACATTTGGATAGTTTGAAAATGCTAGCATATGGAATTCATTGTAGAGTGTGAAATTTTGAATATTTCCTTTGTAGCAAAGTAGATCCAATGAAATGTTTGAAACTGGTGTTAAAAAGTACATTTAAAATGTTATATTTAATATTAAAAATAATGTATTTAAAATCATATTTTTATGATACACATATTATACATTTTAAACATTTAAACAGCAATATCAACACAAGATAACCTAATAAACAAAACAAATAAGAGCAAACTACAATCTAGTATGTTTTTTTACTTAAATAGGAGTTTCACCCCCCCCCCCCCACCAAAAAAATCAAAGTCAGCAGCTACAAATACTGTAGCTGCTGACTTTTAATATTAGGACACTTACCTGTCCATTGATCCCGGCTCTCGGATGCTGCTGCCACCATTCGTGTTAAGGGAAACCGGCAGTGAAGCCCTTCGGCTTCACATCCAGTTCCCTACTGCGCATGTGTGAAGCGCGCTCTGCTTCCTAACTGGCTGGGTGGCAGAGGAAGGAGGAGGTGGACCGAGCTCGCCACAGCGCAGTCTCCCGGAAGTGGGCAATGGGTACCTGTCAAAAACAGGTACACGACCCCCCCCCGAAAGGTGCCAAATGTGGCACCGGAGGGGGGAGGAAGCAGCGGATCCTCCACTTTTGGGGGTGGAACTCTGCTTTAAAGTAGAACTATAGGCAATACCTTTTTTTTTTGGATAGAACAAGGGAGGTTTATAACCCCTGTCAGATTTTTTTTTTTAGACATCTGTGTCCCATTGTAAAGATTTCCCTTCACTTCCTGTCGCATAGCCAAACAGAAAATAAAAAAAAATCCCTGCAAATTAAGGAAATTCCTTGGAGACCCCCAGGTCACCAGAACTAGTGTCCCTATTGGAAGATTTCCTCTCTATTACTTTTCTGGGGACAACCCAATATTTATGATTTTTTTTTTACATTCACTTTGAATGATAATGGTAACCAGGACAAATAGAGAGGGTGAATCTCCTATGGGGGCACAGACAGCAAAAAACCCCCAAAAAACTGACAAGCATTCTAATCTCTATGCACTCTCTCCAAAATTTAAAATAAAACTTTTTCATTTAGTTGTACTTTAAATATGAATCCTAATTCTAAACTTTTGGAAGACTATTTCAATAGGTTTTAAAATACCCTTAAATCTATTAAAACTGAGTTATTTTTGCATAAAAAGCTACAATGAATAACTACTAAAGATACAGTCAATGTTTTATTAAAGAGTGTCAATTTTAGTCAGTTAAATTAGAAAGAGTAATAGCAGTTAGTTATTATGGGCCTTGTACATTTGTTAGCTATTAACCCCTTCCTGCCCAGCCCTGGAGTCCCTTTAACAGGGTCTGTTCTGTACACCGAGGGGGCAGAAAGGATCGGCTAATCACATGACCACTGTGACAGGCTGTCACATTGGTTACATGATTGGTAGCCAGTACTGCTGGCTCCCGATCATTCGTATGGACTGAGAGCTGCGTTTAAAGTGGTTGTAAACCTCTGGTGGTAAAAAAAAAAAATCTTGCAAGGCAATGTCATAATGTACTAGTATGCACATTATGATAGACTTACCTTAGAACTAGGGATGGGCTGGGTGTTTGAGTCAAGCGTAATTTCGACTCGAATATTAGGTGTTCATTTGTTCGTTGAAAAAACGAATGGGGGTCTCGTGGGAAGTTCGCCTGCCGGCGAGCGCCCCATAATACACTGCAAGATCGCAGTGCATTGATGGCTGCTGACTGGCAAAAGCAAGCACCTGACCTGCATGCTTTGGCCAATCATAGAGCAATGTGTTGTGAGAGCCATGATTGGCCAAAGGCAGGGTGCCTTTGGCTAATCATGACTCGGGGGTGCCCCACACTATATAAGGCTGCTGCTTACACGGCAGCCGTATATAGTGTTTGAATGGAGATTAGGCAGGGTAGTTAGTGTGCAGTCAGTAAATGTAGGGTAATATAATACAGTGTAGTGTAGAATATATAATACAGTGTAGTGTAGAGAATATATAATACAGTGTAGTGTACAGAATATATTACAGTGTAGTAAAGAGTATATATAATACAGTGTAGTGTAGAGAATATATAATACAGTGTAGTGTAGAGTATATATAATACAGTGTAGTGTAGAGTATATAATACAGTGTAATGTAGAGAATATATAATACAGTTTAGTGTAGAGTATATATAATATGGTGCAGTGTAGAGAATATATAATACAGTGCAGTGTACAGTATATATAATACAGTGCAGTGTAGAGAATATATTATACAGTGTAGTGTAGAGTATATATAATAAAGTGCAGTGTAGAGAATATATAATGCAGTGTAGTGTAGACTATACACATACAGGGGGCTGCACATACAGGGGGTTCTTCCAAAGAAGTGGCGTTCTTAAAATAAGTGGCACTTCCGCTCTTGCTCCATCCATCTGATCATTTTGTTCTCTCTTCACAGGTAAACCTGCGTTTATATCTCCACATACCTTAAAACTGAACATTGCATGACTGCAAAAAAGCTTATTGGGTAAACCTGCGTTTATATCTCCACATACCTTAAAACTGAACATTGCATGACTGCAAAAAAGCTTATTGGGTAAACCTGCGTTTATATCTCCACATACCTTAAAACTGAACATTGCATGACTGCAAAAAAGCTTATTGGGTAAACCTGCGTTTATATCTCCACATACCTTAAAACTGAACATTACATGACTGCAAAAAAGCTTATTGGGTAAACCTGCGTTTATATCTCCACATACCTTAAAACTGAACATTGCATGACTGCAAAAAAGCTTATTGGGTAAATCTGTTTGTCACCACTGTTTCAACTCCATCTGTAGCCATGCTCACATTATTTCAATGTTTATTTAGCCATTAAGTCTTACCTAAATTATGGGTTGCCTTATCTTTACAATTTTGGCCTTTTAGTCCCCTTGCAGTTTGATTGTGGTGTGAAAGTTATGCCCTGCTAGCTGTGTTGCTAATATGCCCTCCTAATTGATTAATTGCCAGATTCAACCCACACCCAACACACAGTATAAAAACAAGGCCTTCCTTACGGGGGAACACATACAGGGGGCTGCACATACAGGGGGTTCTTCCAAAGAAGTGGCGTTCTTAAAATAAGTGGCACTTCCGCTCTTGCACTTCAGCGATTTGCACAAAGCAAACTATAAAAGACTGCAGGTGACCCCATTTCCTAATTTTATCATCTTCCTCTCTGAAACATGCACTCTTTACCTCTCCTCCTTTTCACAATTGCTGCCTCTCTCCTCAAACTCTCTTTTCTACATCCCTCTGCTCCACCCCACAACCTGTACATATCACCCTCACTTCTCCCCTCCCCCTATTACTGCACTCATCACCTCTTTCTAACTCTAAGTCCACTTGCTAACATACCCCCCAGGATACTGAAGCATGTCCCCTCATACAAATCATATTCTCATATTACCTCCCTCACTCTTCTGCTTCTCCTAATCACTGGAGATATTTCCCCAAACCCTGGGCCCACTTTATTTAACTGTGCCCAACACACCCATCACCATCACCCTACACCCTCTGGCAGTAGTTGCAATCTACACAATCTAGTCTCCATTCCTCTTCTTGCCAACACCAGCCTCACTCTCTCCTGCGCCCTCTGGAACGCCCGCTCTGTCTGCAACAAACTCACTGCTGTTCATGACCTCTTTGTCACTAATTCCTTTAATCTACTTGCTCTCACAGAAACCTGGCTCCACGAATATGACACCCCTTCTCCTGCTTCCCTCTCCCAGGGTGGCCTTCACTGGACTCACTCCCCCAGGCCTAATGGACGCAAGGGAGGTGGAGTGGGATTCCTCTTATCCCCCCAGAGCACCTTCCAGGTTATTCACCCTCCTCCCTCTTTTTCACTCTCATCATTCGAAGCCCACTGTATACGTCTATTCTCTCCCACTTCCCTAAGAATTGCTGTGATCTACCGGCCCCCTGGACCATTATCGACTTTCCTTGATGAGTTTTCTGCCTGGCTACCCTACTTTCTCTCTTCGGAAATTCCCACAATCCTTCTCGGTGATTTCAACATCCCTGCTAATACAAACATTCCTGCTACTTCTAAACTTCTTAGTCTAACCTCTTCATTTGACCTGAAGCAATGGGTACAGGCTTCTACTCACTCTGATGGCAACACCCTTGACCTTGTATTCTCTTACCTATGCACTCCATGCAACTTCTCAAACAATCCTTTTCCTCTCTCGGACCACCACCTTATTAGTTTCTCTCTCCCCCTGTCTTCCACCACCTTTCCCTCCAATCGCCTAACCGTCACCCGTAGAAACTTTCGCAACTTCAACTCCTCTCTCCTCTACTCTGCTACCGACCACCTCTATGACAAAATCTCCCCCCTGTCCTGCCCCAACCAAGCCATATCCATCTACAATAAATCTCTGTCCTCCACCCTGGACAAGCTCGCTCCCCTTACTACACGCAGAATCAGGCCTCGACCCTTACAACCCTGGCAAACAGATGACACTAAAATTCTCAAAAAACGTAGTCGCGCTCTTGAGCGTCTGTGGCACAAGACTAAGTCTCTCAAAGACTTCAACCAATACAAATCTGCCCTCCAAAAATACTATTCTTTCCTCCACACTGCCAAGCAAACCTATTTTACAACTCTTATTAATACCTTCTCATCCAATCCCCGTAAACTCTTCTCTACCTTCAACTCTCTACTTTGTCCTCCACCGCCTCCCCCCACTGATTTACTCACTGCCCAGGAAATCGCTAATCACTTCAAAAACAAGATTGATACAATCCGTGATGAAATCTCCACTCTACAGGTATCTCCCCCAGCTAAGACCCCATGTCAACAGATACAACTGACACTACCTCTATTCAAATCTACTACTCCAGACGAAGTTGCTAAACTCCTTTCTATCGCCCACCTAACTACCTGTCCCCTGGACCCTGTTCCCTCTCAAATGCTACGGTCACCCTCTGACCCCATCCTACACTCTCTAACCCACATCTTCAATCTCTCCCTCACCTCTGGCGTCTTCCCCGATGCTCTAAAACATGCACTGGTCACTCCCATACTCAAAAAATCATCCTTGGACCCTACCAATCTTAACAACCTATGCCCTATCTCCTTGCTCCCCTTTTCCTCTAAACTCCTTGAACGCCTGGTTTACAACCAACTGAGTGACCACCTCATTAAAAACAACCTTCTTGATCCCCTTCAGTCTGGATTTCGCCCTCAACACTCCACAGAAACTGCTCTTTTAAAACTCACAAATGACCTACTAACTGCAAAAACCAACGGACACTATTCTGTACTCCTACTTCTGGATCTTTCAGCTGCCTTTGACACGGTTGACCACCCCCTCCTCCTCAAAAAACTTCACTCCATCGGTCTCCGTGACTGTGCTCTTCAGTGGCTCTCATCCTACCTATCCCAACGCACCTTCAGTGTCACTTACAATTCTACTTCCTCCACTCCTCTTCCCTTCTCTGTCGGGGTCCCCCAAGGTTCTGTTCTTGGACCTCTTTTATTTTCAATCTACACCTCTTCCCTGGGTCAGCTGATAGCCTCTCATGGCTTTCAATATCATTTCTATGCTGATGACACACAAATCTATCTCTCCACCCCTCAACTCACTCCATCAGTCTCCTCACGCATCACTAACTTACTAACCGACATATCTGTATGGATGTCACACCACTTCCTCAAACTCAACTTGTCCAAAACCGAGCTTATAATATTTCCTCCCCCACGTGCCTCTTCCCCTGACTTCTCTGTGAAGAGCAATGGCAAAACCATCCACCCGTCCCCACATGTCAGGGTGCTAGGTGTTATCCTAGATTCTGAACTCTCCTTTCAGCCCCACATCCAATCACTTTCCAAAGCTTGCCGCCTCAACCTCCGCAACATCTCTAAACTACGTCCCTTTCTAACCAGTGAAACTACAAAGCTCCTGATTCACTCCCTGGTTATCTCTCGCCTCGACTACTGCAACTCCCTCCTCATTGGCTTACCTTTAAATAGACTATCCCCCCTTCAGTCCATCATGAATGCTGCTGCCAGACTCATCCACCTTACAAACCGATCAGTGTCTGCTACCCCTCTCTGCCAATCCCTCCATTGGCTGCCACTCGCCCAACGAATTAAATTCAAAATACTAACAATAAGTTACAAAGCCATCCACAACTGTGCCCCCAGCTACATCACTAACCTAGTCTCAAAATACCAACCTAAACGCCATCTCCGTTCCTCCCAAGATCTCCTGCTCTCTAGCTCCCTCATCACCTCCTCCCATATCCGCCTCCAGGACTTCTCCCGAGCCTCGCCCATCCTCTGGAATTCCCTACCCCAATCTGTCAGACTGTCTCCAAATTTATCCACTTTTAGGCGATCCCTGAAGACTTTCCTCTTCAGAGAAGCCTATCCTGCCTCCATCTAACAACTGCATTATTTTCTCCATTAGCTCATCCCCCACAGCTATTACCCTTTTGTATAACTTGACCCTCCCTCCTAGATTGTAAGCTCTAACGAGCAGGGCCCTCTGATTCCTCCTGTATTGAATTGTATTGTACTTGTACTGTCTGCCCTAATGTTGTTGTAAAGCGCTGCGTAAACTGTCGGCGCTATATAAATCCTGTATAATAATAATAATAATAATAATATAATACGGTGCAGTGTAGAGAATATATAATACAGTGTAGTGTAGAGAATATATAATACAGTGCAGTGCAGAGTATATAATACAGTGTATTGAAGTGGTTAAGGGATACCCTATGACGGAATTAAGAAAAAAACAGGATTGGGTCCCCCCAAAAATCCATACCAGGCCCTTTGGGTCTGGTATAGATTTTAAGGGGAACTCCATGCTGAAAAATAAAAAAGGACTTGTCAAAAACAGTTTACTGTGTTTCTTACTGTTGTACACTTTTTTGATGAATGGGTAGGGGTACGATGTACCCGATACCCATTCTGATAGGAGGGGGCCAGGATCTGGGGGACCCCTTGTTCAAGAGGGCTTCCAGATTCCGATAAGCCCCCACTCGCAAACCCTGACAACCACAGCTCAGGGTTGTCGGGAAGAGGCCCTTGTTCCCACCAAGGTGTTTTGGGGTGGGGGGCATAGAGTCCACCCCCCATGTTAAGGGCATGTGGCCTGGTATGGTTCAGGAGGGGAGGGCGCTCACTCTTCCCCCCTCCTTTTCCTGACCTGCCAGGCTGCATGCTCGGATAAGGGTCTGATATGAATTTTGAGGGGGACCCCATGCCATTTAAAAAAGAAAAATTGGTCTGGGGGGGACCCCATGCCTTTTTTTTCATTTTTTATAATCTGTATTGCCGGCAGCCGGAAATGCATTACAGCTGCGAGCAAGTTTAAATGCCATTTTTTCATTTAGAAATCTCATTATTGCTGCAGCATGTTCTATACATTGCACAGATGCGCCAGTTTACAGGCAGACTAAGGGGACCCCCAGGCACAATATTTAAAGGAATATTTCTTTTTTATTGTTTCACTTTAAGCATCATTAAAATCACTGCTCCTTTAAAAACTATCGTTTTAAAAACTTTTTTTTTCCATTGATACATGTCCCATAGGACAGTACCCAGGTCCCCATACACTTTTTATGACAATAACTTGCATATAAACCATTAAAATGAGAACTTTTTTTTCATGTTTGTGTCCTATAGACTTTAATAGGGTTCGCATGTTCGCTAGAACTTTTTGCCTGTTCAAGATGTTGTGGTGCAAACCGAACTGGGGGGTGTTTGGCCCATCCCTACTTAGAACGAAGCCCTTCAGCGCTGCAATGTCATAGTTACATAGTTAAATAGTTGCATAGTTAGTCAGGTTGAAAAAATACACAAGTCCATCTATTTCAACCAAAATAAAAAGAAATCATACAATCCCATATACACAATCCTTCACCCACAGTTCATCCACAGCAAGCCTAAAAACCACAGCAAAGCATTCTGTAATTTGCTACAGCAGGGGAAAAAATTCCTTCCTGATCCCCTGAGAGGCAATCTGATTTTCCCTGGATCAACTTCGCCTATAAATGTCAGTATCCAGTTATATTATGTAAATTTAGGAAAGAATCCAGGCCTTTTTTAAAGAAATCTACCAAGCTGGCCAGAACCACCTCTGGAGGGAGTCTATGTCACATTTTCACAGCTCTTACTGTGAAGAAACCTTTCCGTATTTGGAAATTAAATCTTTTTTCCTCTAGACGTAAAAAGTCCCCCCTTGTCCTTTGTGATGACCTTTAAGGTAATAACTCAACACCAAGTTCACTATATGGACCACTTATGTATTTGTACATGTTTATCATATACCCCCTTAATCTCTTCTTCTCAAGAGAGAATAGATTCAGTTCCTCTAATCTCTCATAGTAAAATCCTCCATGCCTCTTATCAGTTTGATTGCCCTTCTTTGTTTCTCCAGTTCTCCGATATCCTTCTTGAGAACTGGTGTCCAAAACTGAACTGCATATTTCAGATGAGGTCTTACTAATAATTTGTACAGGGGCAAAATGATATCTTGCTCTCTGGAGTCCATACCTCTCTTCTTGTCAAAGAATTTTATTAATTTTCAGCAAAGGAAATAAAGTTGGTACATTAACAAATGAGAGTTGTCTTACAACATGTAAGCGAGATACTGAGCATTTGAACATACACTTCTTCATATTAGGTGTAAAGGAACGTAGCGTTACAAAATTAGGGTATGTTTTCTATACAAGTACTAGTGTATTTTCAAATAACTGTAAAGGAACAACTATCATACACTGGTGGTGTAGGTAGGTAAAAAACTTTTTACCGAATTGTAGATTAAAACGGAAAGACGAAGTCCCATTTAGAAGATACGGATGCTTGGAAACATACCATGGGAATAAAGGAGAGGTGAAAGAGAGAAGAATGGAAGAAAATAAAAAAAGGAAAAAAAGTAGGGTTATGAGCTTGTCTCACATAAAGAGCAAGTGTAGATGGGAAGAAGGCTCACAGAATGGAAGTACGGCTTCTGTGCAGGATATGTTTCCAGTGAGTAAAAAAAATGATTCTCATTTACCAAGGCAATAATAAGAATTTGTCGAAGTCAGGAGGCAAGCAGTGTTTGACCCAAGGTTGCCAAACCTTTTCAAATTTCCGCATCTTGTCATTTTCAACAGCTGTCATTTTAGCGAATACAAGGGCTCTATTCATTCTATGTTTAGCTTCAGCCACAACCAAAGTCTGGGACTTCCATACCTTGGCTATAGTTTGTTTAGCTGCTGTTGTGAGTTGTAGGAGTAGTTGGAACTGTGAGTGTGTAAGCTCAGTGGGTTTAAGGTTTAAGAGAGCTGTCACCGGATCAAGTTGAACAGTTGTCTCTAGGGCTCTAGAGGCTATAATAAAAGATATGCCTCCAGAATTCTTGGGCAACTGAGCAGTGCCACCAAATGTGAAAGTGTGTGCTTTGAGCTGAGCAGCCTCGAAAGCAGCTCCCTGAGTATGAGGGGACATATTTAGCTATCCTTGCAGGCACTAGGTACCAGCGTGTCAGGACCTTGTAGTTTTGATCGTTAAGACATTCGGTGAGGAGGATTTAGTTGCCTTCCACATATTATCCCAGTCTGTGATCTCAAATGTGCCCTCCAGATCCTGTGCCCATTTCTCTGTGTATGATGGCGGTGCTGTATTTGGAACGGTGTTCAGTTGTTGGTATAGAATAGAAATGAGACCTCGAACGTGTGGATCACTTTTACAGATTTGTTCGAATTGTGTCATCTGACTCAATAATGATCCCGTTCTGAGAAAAGGCATATAGAAATTTTTGATCTGCGGGTAGCAAAATAATTCAGACCTAGGGAATCCCAAAGACTAGCATAGAGTGGGGAAAGGATGAATGGTATTGTTAAAGACCAGTTTGTGGAGTCTGAATAGGTTTGTGTCAAACCAGGCTGTGAATGCAGTGGGCAATTCCCAGGCCGGGAAAAATGCAGGGTTCCTAAGGGAGGAAAGGAGGGGGTTATGGAGTGATTGTAGGTTTCTTGTGTCTCTGAATTTGTCCCAAATATTCAAGGAATGTTTGGTGATGGGGTTTTGAATAGAGGCTCTATCTTTGGGATGAAGCCAAAGCATGCTGGCTACAGAGATGGGGTTGCAATTTACAGATTTGACTGCTACCCACAGTGGTGTCTCATTTGCTGCGAAGTTATTTAGGTAATTGCGCAAGTTGCACCGCATAATAGTAGGATGAAATATTTGGGATTCCAAGGCCCCCGCTAAGTTTGGGAAGAAATAAGGTAGACTTGGGGATTCGAGGTTTGATTGCTCCCCAGATGTAGGCCATTACTCTGTTTTGTGTAAGGCATAGGAAATACGATTGTACAGGTAAGGGAAGTACTCTAAATAGGTATAGGAATTTGGTCAGTATTGACATTTTGGTAGCATTACCTCTACCTAACTAGGATAGAGGTAGTGAGGACCATTAGTTCATGAGTCTAGTCACCTGCTTTAACAGGGACAAATAATTGACAGAAAATAGATCAGTGGGTAAGGCAGTGAGTTGAACTCCTAAGTACAGAAGATGGTATGCCTTCCATGTAAACGGCAGAGATGTCATGGTTTGTTGGAGTTCTATTGGTGTTAAGGATATATTAAGCGCTTTCGATTTGTAGGGGTTAACAATTAGGCCAGAGATGTGGGCGAAGCTTCCTAATATAGAGAGCAGTTTTGGGGCAGAAATGTGTGGATAAGATAAGAAGATTAGTATATCGTCCGCAAAGAGACACATTTTGAGTTGGTGTCCTCCTAATTCTATACCCTTGACATCAGGGTCCGATCTGATCAGCTGTGCCAGAGGTTCGATGAGTAAGTTGAACAACAGTGGGGATAGGGGACAGCCCTGTCTTGTGCCTCTTCTAATTTGTAGCCTAAACGATTTGTAGCCTGCATATTTGATATATGCCTGTGGGTTATTATATAAGGAGGAGATCCAGGTTAGGAAATGAATCCCAAAGTCCCAACGCTGAAGGGTGTAATTAAGATATGGCCAGGTGAGTCAAATGCCTTCCTAATGTCAAGGAACAGAAAGCATGTTGGTATGCATCTATTTTTGGCTGCCTGGGAGAGTAAGAGGGCGCATCTGATATTGTCCCCCACTTGGCGGATTGGAACAAAACCGGTTTGGTCACAGTTTATTAATTCACAAATGATAGTATTTAAACGTATGGCAAGGATCTTGGCTAGTAATTTGATGTCAAGGTTTAGAGATTATAGAAGTTAGTGTTTCAGATATAAATGAGTGTTCTTTGAGCATTGAATTGAAGGCGCTTTGAGCATAGGTACCAATATGGGTGCAAATTGTTTTTAATAAGATGCTGAGAACCTGTCAGGACTGGTCTTTTATGTGGCTTTAAAGCTTTAAAGTGGTAATGGCTGCTGTCACTTCCAGGTCCGTGATAGAACACTCAAGTGAATCCTGCTGTTCTCGTTTAAGTGAAGGGAGGGTAATACGGGAGAATAGAGCGTCAGCCTCAGTAGGATCGAAGTTTTGAGAGGGTGCGTAAAGTTTGGCGAGATTGGAGTGGAATACTTCCAAGATTTTAATGGGGTTACTAGTATAAGTATTACGGTACTTTTTAGTCATACCAATGCCGTGGGGTGGTGAATCGCCCACAGTGTCCGTGCCATAGGCATCTTGCGTTTATTAGCCTTGAGATAAAATATATGTTGGCGTTTGCGAGTGATTTAGTCAGCAGAATCGGTCAGGAACAAGTCAAAATTGAGTCGAGCTTTATTGATAACTAGTAGTGGGGTTGGGGTCAGATTGGAAAGCAGTGTGACATGCATGAAAGTTTGCCTCTAGCTTTTGGAAGAGGGTCTTACGTTCTTGCTTAAGGGTCGCCGCCTGTTGAATCAATTTACCTCATATAATTGATTTATGTGCCTCCCACAGTGTCAGCACTGAAATATCATCTGTATCATTATCTGAAATATATTCTTTGAGAGCTGTTTCGATGTCTAAGCGGTGAGAGGGGTGAGTGAGTGAGGTATCATTAATACACCAAGAGGTATCTTCTGTCCTGGGGATTGGGGAGGCTATAGTGGTGCATACTGCACAGTGATCCATCCATGAAAAGGGGATGATGACAGAGCATAGGATCTATGGGATCATACCGGTCACTAAGAAAATATGGTCAATGCGGGAAAAGGATTTGTGTGGGTAAGAGTAGTGGGTATAACGCTTACTAGCTGGATTGGCCTCACGCCAAGTGTCTACAAAATTGTGTTTGGAGAGTAGGTGTTAGAATGTCAACTTGACTGGGTTAGAGGATGGGGTTGGTGGAGATTTATCTAGGAACGGGAAAATTACTTGATTAGAGTCCCCACAGAGAACCACCATTTCAAACTTATGCTTATCCACGACCTGGAACAGATGTGAGAGAAAGGCTGTCGGGCGTTTATTAGGAGCATAATATGAAACGATTGTGATCGCAGTGTCTGATAGAGGCCCAGTAAGGATCAGATATTTGCCTTCGGGTTCTTTAATTTGTGTTGTAAGGGTGAAAGGTGAGGAACAGTGAAATCCGATCAGGTTTCCTCTTTGGTTGTGGCTGAAGCTGTAAAAAATTGTGGATAGGAGGTACTGAGAAATTTGGGGGTGGATTTATGAACAAAGTGAGTCTCCTGCAAGCATAATATATTAGCTTTGGCAGCTGCAAAGGAGCGGAGTGCCTTGGTGCGTTTGTGTGGGGTGTTAAAGCCCTGAACATTCAAAGAGAGAATGTTTAAGGGGGCCATTTGTGCATGTTAGTGGTCACTGTGGCGGGAACACATTCTGAACGGAGAACCGCATCTACTGTGGTGAGAGAAAAAGGAACACTGTCAGAAGGAACAAAGAAGAGTCTAGTAACCCTGTTAGATACAACTGTTAACGTTGAATCAGAGCAGTACAGTAGGGTGTAGGACGTATTAGGGGAGTGTCAATCGGTCCCATAGAGGCGACGAGGCTACCACCAGGAACCTGCATAATAGGGGCAGGGGTCTGAAGGTAGTAAATAGGGGAGCAAGAAGTTCCAACAGGTGAACAACACCGGGGGGTAAAGAAAGGCAAATGAACGTATATATATAAATAGCTTGGCATTGCAATAAATGAAGGTCAACTGTTGAACACCCCTGAGAGGCTGTACTGTGGGCAAAGCTTAAATCTAGAGTCAGTGCAACTGATTGTGTCTTAGTGCCTCATACCAGAGGGAGTTGTCTAGAAGCTCAGGATATACCAAAATGCAAACAGCATATATATATATATAAAAATAAAATGGGGGGGACTTGGAAAATGGCTTGAGATAGAGTTGCAAGGGGCGGCTCGGGAGGGATTGTGGTAACATGTTACGTGTCTCTTGATGAGATTTGTTGGCCAGGTGAGTCCCCAACATGGAGGAATCTTTGGAGCCAGTTCATCTCAAGCAGGTTAGGCCCTCTTGGATGGTGTTACAGGAAAGCCGGTTCTGGGAGAGAGCGTTCAAGGGTGATGTAACATGTATACATCTGTCCAGAGGGACAGTAAGAGGGATGAATTATGTCATGTGGGAGATATAAGTGGAAAGCCAGTCCATCAAGTCCTCGGCAGGTGTTGCAAGATTATCAAAACGGCCTAGTTTGTAAAGGTTTTGATGAGAGCGACCTGAGCGGCCATTGTTCGCTGTTGATGATTTCTGGGGAGAGCAGGAGGCTGATCGCCTGCGGGATGCATCCTTATGTGGTGTCTGAACAAGCAAACCTAGGTCTTGTAGGGCAGTTTGCAGTTCAGCATGTGTACGACAAACATACTTGGTTTCCAGGTGGGTAAATCGTACCGAGAAGGGGAAACCCCAGTGGTATGTGGTCTGGTTACTTTGAAGAATCTGATGGTGAGGCTTGAGAGCATGTCTCTTTCCGACTATTAGTGGGTAGGGATGAGCTTCGTGTTCGAGTCGAACCCATGTTCGACTCGAACATCGGCTGTTCGATCGTTCGCCGAATTGCGAACGTTATGGGCCGTTCGCGCTAAATTCGTGTGGCGCGTCACGGCCCATAATTCACTGCGGCATCGCAGTGCATTGCTGGCTGATGATTGGCCAAGCATGCACTATGACCCGCATGCTTGGCCAATCACAGCGCCGTCAGTAGAGAGAGCTGTAATTGGCCAAAGCCAGGGTGGCTTTGGCCAATTATGGCTCAGGGGATTTAGTACACACCCCACACTATATAAGGCCGCCTGCACGGCGGCCCTGTGTAGTGTGTGTTCCGGTGTGCTGAGAGATAGAGAGAGAGAGAGACAGTGTCATTTGATTTGAGTTAGATAGATTAGGCAGAACAGTCAGTCAGTTAGCTGCACTTACAGTGTATTGTGTATATATATGCATCCCAGGTGTTGCATATATATATATACACTGTATTCAGTTTAGCTAGATCCGTTCCTGTTATCTTCTATCTAGACTATTTACATTTAATGCAGTGCGTCCTGCTCACAGTGTTCAGCTAGATCCGTTCCTGCTATTTACATTTAGTGCAGTGCGTCCTGCTCACAGTGTTCAGCTAGATCCGTTCCTGTTATCTTCTAGACTATTTACATTTAGTGCAGTGCGTCCTGCTCACAGTGTTCAGCTAGATCCGTTCCTGCAATTTACATTTAGTGCAGTGCGTCCTGCTCACAGTGTTCAGCTAGATCCGTTCCTGCTATTTACATTTAGTGCAGTGCGTCCTGCTCACAGTGTTCAGCTAGATCTGTTCCTGCTATTTACATTTAGTGCAGTGCGTCCTGCTCACAGTGTTCAGCTAGATCCGTTCCTGTTATTTACATTTAGTGCAGTGCGTCCTGCTCACAGTGTTCAGCTAGATCCGTTCCTGCTATTTACATTTAGTGCAGTGCGTCCTGCTCACGGTGTTCAGCTAGATCCGTTCCTGCTATTTACATTTAGTGCAGTGCGTCCTGCTCACAGTGTTCAGCTAGATCCGTTCCTGCTATTTACATTTAGTGCAGTGCGTCCTGCTCACAGTGTTCAGCTAGATCCGTTCCTGTTATCTTCTAGACTATTTACATTTAGTGCAGTGCGTCCTGCTCACAGTGTTCAGCTAGATCCGTTCCTGCAATTTACATTTAGTGCAGTGCGTCCTGCTCACAGTGTTCAGCTAGATCCGTTCCTGCTATTTACATTTAGTGCAGTGCGTCCTGCTCACAGTGTTCAGCTAGATCCGTTCCTGCTATTTACATTTAGTGCAGTGCGTCCTGCTCACAGTGTTCAGCTAGATCCGTTCCTGTTATTTACATTTAGTGCAGTGCGTCCTGCTCACAGTGTTCAGCTAGATCCGTTCCTGCTATTTACATTTAGTGCAGTGCGTCCTGCTCACAGTGTTCAGCTAGATCCGTTCCTGCTATTTACATTTAGTGCAGTGCGTCCTGCTCACAGTGTTCAGCTAGATCCGTTCCTGCTATTTACATTTAGTGCAGTGCATCCTGCTCACAGTGTTCAGCTAGATCCGTTCCTGTTATCTTCCTACTGACAGGCAGGCTTGTCTGGTTACAGTATATAAAGCTACCTGAAGAAAATTACAGGTGTTCTATTTGATCCTATTAGTACCACGGTCAGGCAGCTAGACTATTTACATTTAGTACAGTGCGTCCTGCTCACAGTGTTCAGCTAGATCCGTTCCTGTTATCTTCCTACTGACAGGCAGGCTTGTCTGGTTACAGTATATAAAGCTACCTGAAGAAAATTACAGGTGTTCTATTTGATCCTATTAGTACCACGGTCAGGCAGCTAGACTATTTACATTTAGTACAGTGCGTCCTGCTCACAGTGTACAGCTAGATCCGTTCCTGTTATCTTCCTACTGACAGGCAGGCTTGTCTGGTTACAGTATATAAAGCTACCTGAAGAAAATTACAGGTGTTCTATTTGATCCTATTAGTACCACGGTCAGGCAGCTAGACTATTTACATTTAGTACAGTGCGTCCTGCTCACAGTGTTCAGCTAGATCCGTTCCTGTTATCTTCCTACTGACAGGCAGGCTTGTCTGGTTACAGTATATAAAGCTACTTGAAGAAAATTACAGGTGTTCTATCCCAGCTTAGTGCAGCTACAGGCCATTAGTATGTCTGGAAGGCCAAGAAGGAGAGGCAGACAGTCACAAGCCAATAAGAGAGGGCAAGCAGGCTCTGTGTCTAGTGCTGGTCGTGGAGACGGTGCATCCTCATCAGCACGTGGCCATGGGACACGCTTGGCCTTTTTTTCGGCAGCTGGCCGTGTTGAGCCGCAACATGCGGAAGACTTGGTCGAGTGGATGACCAAGCCGTCCTCATCCTCCTCATCCTCTCTCACCCATGCCCAGGGTGCTTTGTCTGGCAAAGCAGCGGCCTCTTCCCTCAGCTCAATGTCATCAGTGACTCCTTCCCTAGCTCCACCATGTCCTCATGAGGATTCCCTCGAACTGTTTGACCACAGTGTTGGGTACATGCTCCAGGAGGATGCCCAGCGTTTGGAAGGCTCTGATGACGATACTGAGCTCGATGAAGGCAGTAACATGAGCACGGACAGAGGGGGTGCCCAAGAAGGACAGCAATCTGGCAGTCATGCTCCCCCTGCTGCAGCATACTGCCAGGTTTGCTCCAGTGATGAGGAGGGAGGGGATGATGAGGTCACTGACTCAACGTGGGTGCCTGATAGGAGAGAGGAGGAGGAGGAGGAGGAGGAGGAGGAGGAGGCGGCGGCACATCACCAACGAGGCAGGATGCCCTCCAGGGGCCAGCCTAAGGGCAGCACATTGACTGCATCACACCCCAAAGCTCCACATGTGCAGGGCGCTGCAGTCTCTGCGCGTTATTCAAAAAGTTCTTTGGTGTGGGCCTTTTTTGAGACGAGTGCATCAGATCGCACCGCTGCTATTTGCAACATATGTCTCAAGCGTATCTCGCGTGGCCAAAACATCTCCCGCTTGGGTACCACATGCTTGACCAGACATATGTTGACCTGCCATGCAGTTCGTTGGCAAGCGTATCTAAAAGACCCACACCAAAGAACAAAGAGGATCTCTCCTTGCTCCTCATCAGCTGAGATTTCCAACCCCACTAGACCTTCAGTCCTCTCTGAGACCTGCAGTGAGAGGAATGAAGGTGTAGAATTAGGTGTGTCACAGCCAAGTACTTGTGGGCAATCTGCTTTTGGTACACCGACGTCAGATTGTACCAGGCAAATTTCCCTGCCCCAGCTGCTGCACCGCCGAAAGAAGTTTGCTCCCAGCCATCCACATGCCCAGCGGTTGAATGCTAGCTTGGCAAAATTGCTAGCACTTCAACTGCTGCCTTTTCAGTTGGTAGACTCTGCCCCCTTCCGTGAGTTTGTGGAATGTGCGGTTCCTCAGTGGCAGGTACCCAAACGCCACTTTTTCTCACGGAAGGCGATTCCGGCTCTCTACCGGCATGTGGAAGGCAATGTCCATGCCTCGCTGGACAGGGCGGTCAGCGGTAAGGTGCATATTACCGCTGACTCATGGTCCAGCAGGCATGGACAGGGACGTTACCTAAGTTTCACGGCGCATTGGGTGACTCTGCTGGCAGCTGGGAAGGATGCAGGACAAGGTGCAGTAGTGTTGGAGGTTGTTCCGCCACCACGCCTCCAAAATGCTGATTGTGACACACCTCTCTCCTCCACCCCCTCCTCTTCTTCTTCCTCTATGGCCTCTTCCTCGGAACCAGCGGTGCTCCGTAGGCGTTCAAGGGGCTACGCAAGTACGCAGGCCAAAAGATGCCATGCGGTGCTTGAGCTGGTGTGCTTGGGGGACAGGAGCCACACTGGGGCAGAGGTTTTGTCAGCTCTGCAGGGGCAGGTTCAGAGGTGGTTGACGCCACGCCAACTTAAGGCAGGAATGGTGGTTTGCGACAATGGCACCAACCTCCTCTCTGCCCTCCGACAGGGACAAATGACCCATGTGCCCTGTTTGGCTCACGTCCTTAACTTGGTGGTGCAGCGGTTCTTGGGCAGGTACCCGGGCTTACAGGATGTCCTGAGGCAGGCCAGGAAAGTCTGTGTGCATTTCCGCCGGTCATATAATGCCAGTGCTCGGCTGACGGACCTCCAAAAGGAGTTTAACCTGCCCAAGAACCGCCTAATCTGTGACATGCCCACCAGGTGGAACTCAATGTTGGCCATGCTGCAGCGGCTGCACACGCAGCAGAGGGCCATCAATGAGTACCTGTGCGACTATGGCACCAGGACAGGGTCAGGGGAGCTTGGTTTTTTTTCCCCACGCCAGTGGGCCATGATCAGGGATGCATGCACTGTCCTGTCACCATTCGAGGAGGCCACGAGGATGGTGAGCAGTGACAGTGCATGCATCAGTGACACTGTCCCCCTTGTCCACCTGTTGGAGCACACGCTGCGTGGAATAATGGACAGGGCACTTGAGGCAGAACAGAGGCAGGAAGAGGAGGACTTCCTTAGCTCTCAAGGCCCCCTTTATCCAGACAGTGTTCCTGCGTGCCCGCCGATCACACAGGAAGAGGACGAGGAGGAAGAGGAGGAGGAGGAAGATTGTGTCAGTATGGAGGTGGAGCCTGGCACTCAGCATCAGCAGCAGTCTTTAAGGGATCAGTCCCAAGAAACACATGGACTTGTACGTGGCTGGGAGGAGGTGGCTGCGGACCATGTCGTTCTTAGTGACCCAGAGGACTCCGGACCGAATGCCTCAGCAAACCTACGCTGCATGGCCTCCCTGATCCTGCAAAGCCTGCGTAAGGATCCTCGTATTCGTGGTATCAAGGAGAAGGACCAATACTGGCTGGCAACCCTCCTTGATCCACGTTACAAGGGTAAGGTTGCGGACCTTATCTTGCCATCGCAGAGGGAGCAGAGGATGAAACATCTTCGGGAGGCCTTGCAGAAAGGTCTGTGCAACGCGTTCCCAGAGACTGGGAGGTTACAAACTCCTGTTTCTGGACAACGTGTTGCTGAGGCTTCGGTCAGTCAAAGAAGGAGCGGTGGAGAAGGTGGCCGTCTGACCGATGCGTTCAGACAATTTTTTGGTCCGCAGCCCCAAGGTATGATCGGTTCCAGCAACCATCGCCAGCGTCTGTTTTATATGGTGCAGGAATACCTAGGGGCAAGATCAGACTTGGACACCTTTCCCACCGAAAATCCTCTGGGTTACTGGGTCTTGAGGATGGATCACTGGCCAGAGCTTGCACAGTATGCAATTGAGCTACTGGCCTGTCCTGCATCCAGCGTTCTTTCGGAACGCACATTCAGTGCTGCTGGAGGCGTGGTAACCGATCACAGGGTGCGTCTGTCCACCGACTCGGTCGATCGGCTGACCTTCATAAAAATGAATGAGTCTTGGATCACCACCAGCTACCAAGCACCTGATGCTGATGTAACCGAATAATTTTTTTTGAAATCTCAGATCCCTTCAAAGACTGCCTATGCTGATGCTGAGTGACTATCCCTGAGTAATTATCCTCTTCCTCCTCAATCATCACGCTGATAGCTTGTAAGAACATTTTTGGTTCTGGGCGCCACCACCAGTGCCTAAGGCACAATTTTTCAGCCCCTGTTTAACAGGGGCGTGTAATTACAATTTTTGATGTAATACTTTGCAGCAGGGCTCGTTCCTGCATTCCAACTAGAGTGTCTGTGAGGGGTTGCAGTGTTGTGGCACCAGCACCAGTGCCTAAGGCCCAATTTTTCTGCCCCTGTCTAACAGGGGCGTGTAATTACAATTTTTGATGCAATACTTTGCAGCAGGGCTCGTTCCTGCGTTCCAACTAGAGTGTCTGTGAGGGGTTGCAGTGTTGTGGCACCAGCACCAGTGCCTAAGGCCCAATTTTTCTGCCCCTGTCTAACAGGGGCGTGTAATTACAATTTTTGAAGCAATACTTTGCAGCAGGGCTCGTTCCTGCGTTCCAACTAGAGTGTCTGTGAGGGGTTGCAGTGTTGTGGCACCAGCACCAGTGCCTAAGGCCCAATTTTTCTGCCCCTGTCTAACAGGGGCGTGTAATTACAATTTTTGAAGCAATACTTTGCAGCAGGGCTCATTCCTGCGTTCCAACTAGAGTGTCTGTGAGGGGTTGCAGTGTTGTGGCACCAGCACCAGTGCCTAAGGCCTAATTTTTCAGCTCCTGTTCAACAGGGGCATGTAATTACAATTCTTGATCTAATATTTCACAGCAGGGCCCTGTGAGGGCTTACAGTGTTGTGGCCACAGCAATACCTAAGGCCCAAATTTCTGCTGAGTATATAGGGCAGGACCCTACTTTCAAACATCTAACTTACAAATGACTCCTACTTGCAAACGGAAGGAGACAACAGGAAGTGAGATGAAATCTACCCCTAGGAAGGGAAATTCTCTCCTGTAAGAGTTAATATGGGAAAACAATTTCTCCTTTCCACTGATGCTTTCCAATCCTTGTTCCACAAAAAAACCCAAATTTTCAAAAAACATTTTTCATTGGGACAAAAAAGTGAGGTGAAATCTTCTGAAGAGGAGGAAAGACAGCAAAACAAATGTCACAGGGGTGATAACCCTTCCCTATGTTTTCCAAAAAGCTTAGAAAAGATTTTTTGGCTGGAGCTAAACACGTTAAAAATGTTCAAAATTACAAACAGATTCTACTTAACAACAAACCTACAGTCCCTGTCTTGTTTGCACTGCTGTTCAGAGTATATAGGGCCTGGTGGCCCCACACCTTTCCTTATTTTAATTTGGGTGCGGGGTTCCCCTTAATATCCATACAAGACCCAAAGGGCCTGGTAATGGACTGGGGGGTACCCATGCCGTTTGTCTCACTGATTTTCATCCATATTGCCATGACCCGACATGACATTAAACCCGCAAGCAGTTTTAAATGAGATTTTTTCCTTTAAAAATGACATTTGGTGCAGGGACTGTTCTAAACATGGGAAACACGCGTCACTTTACAGGCATACTATAGACACCCCCCAGGTACGATATTTAAAGGAATATTTCACTTTTTTTTTTTACTTTAAGCATCATTAAAATCACTGCTCCCGAAAAAACGGCCGTTTTTAAAAGTTTTTTTTGCATTGATACATGTCCCCTGGGGTAGGACCCGGGTCCCCAAACCCTTTTTAGGACAATACCATGCAAATTAGCCTTTAAAATGAGCACTTTTGATTTCGAACGTTCGAGTCCCATAGACGTCAATGGGGTTCTAACGTTCGTGCGAACTTTCGGTCCGTTCGCGGGTTCTGGTGCGAACCGAACCGGGGGGTGTTCGGCTCATCCCTATTAGTGGGGATAGGTCCGCAAATAACTGGTATGTGTGACCTTGGAAGGATAGGGATTCTTTGCCCCTGGCTGCTGCAAGTAGCTGCTCCTTTGTGCGGTAGAAGTGAAACTTGGCTATAATGTCCGGTGGCGGACCGTTAGATTTGCGTGCGGACAGGGCCCCGTGTACCCTGTCCATTTCTAATCTTTCAACAGGGATGCCAGGTTTCAGTTCCTGTAACAGGGCCAGCTAAGTGGCTTGTAGATCAACCACCGTTTCAGGGATTCCCCTGATCCGTAGATTAGAGCATCTCTCCCTATTCTCCTGGTCTTCTCATTGCGACGGTAGCACTAGGCTCTCTTCCTTGAGAATCTTCATTTCAGTATAGTCCTGTGTGTGGTTTTCCAGCTCATTCACCCGCCCTTCCAGCTCAGCTGTTCTGTGCCCCAGCTCTCTAATCTCACAGGTTAATTTATCAGTTACAAATACAACAACAGATAGCAGCACAGGTTTCAATGTAAATGATAGACTACAATGCACATCATAAGAATAGTCCTTTGAGCAATGAGTAGCTCTTTGTGAGAGATATACAGTCTGTTGGCAGGGCAGCCTTATGAGGGGAGGTGAAGCCACTCCAATGTAAGAGAAGAAAAACAGCAAAAGCGCCTCTTAGTAAGATTGTATTATTTAATGATAGAGTTCCATTAAAAGTACTCACATGTAATAACTTGTTAGTCCAGCGCGGGGAATTAGAGTAGGAGCCATACGTAATCTCTGCACTTTTCCAGTGGAAGAGAGCCTTGTTCCTCTGCGCTGTCGGCTTGTGTGTTCGGCGCAGACTTCTGGCATACGATCGTGATCCAAAACAAGGCTTGCACCTCAGCCAGGCAGTCGAGTGGAGGGCTGGAACGCAGAATCGATGGTATGGGCTTTACTGCCGTTAAGCAACGCGTTTCAAAGCATGCGCTGTGGGGTGCGCTCCTTTCTCAAGCTCTGAAACGCGTTGATTAACGGCAGTACAGCCCATACCATCGATTCTGCGTTCCAGCCCTCCACTTGACTGCCTGGCTCAGGTGCAAGCCTCGTTTTGGATCACGATCATTGGATCAGTCTGCGCCAAACACGCAAGCCGACAGCGCCAAGGAACAAGGCTCTCTTCCCCCGGAAAAGTGCAGAGATTACGTATGGCTCCTACTGTAATTCCCCCTGCCGGACTAACAAGTTATTACATGTGAGTGCTTTTAATGGAACTTTATCATTAAATAATACAATCTTACTAAGAGGCGCCTTTGCTGTTTTTCTTGATTTATCAGTTATTTGGTCTGATGTCTGCTTCAGGGCTCTCTGTAACATTCGTTCAAACTGCTTGAACATGCCTGTCTGTATATCTGAGGTGCCAGCATCTGAGTCAGACTCACCATTCTCCTCCTGCAGAGACTGTGTGTGGCGCTGGGTCCCTGCTGAGCGTGGCGCGCTGTGCTGTGAGGAGGGGGTCAGCGCCATCTTGCCTGATGAGCGGGTCAGGGTGTCCCTGATGTTTCTGGACTTTAGCTTTGCTTTTGAGCCCCCAAGGACCATGGCGACATGGGCGGCGGGTACTCCGAGGTGGCGGATGTCAGTGGGTGTTGTTCTGGGAGCCTAAGCCATGCTGTGTCCCCCGGTATGGTTCTCCTTGGAGTGGAGCTCTAAGACGACATTATGGCTCAGGTTAGAGTCCTCGCATGCGCCCCCCTGTCCATACCTCTCTTAATACAAAAAAGGACTTTGCTCGTTTTGGAAACCGCAGCTTGGCATTGCATGCTATTATTGAGTTTATGATCTACCGAAACCTCCAGATCCTTCTCCACTATGGATTTCCCCAGTGCATATTGTTAGCCCCCAAGTGCATAACTTTACATTTATCAACATTAAACCTCATTTGCCACTTAGTCGCCCAATTAGACATTCCATTGAGGTCAGCTTGGTGTCATCTGCAAAGACAGAAATGGTACTTTTAATCCCAGACCCTATATAATTTATAAAGATATAAAAAAGTATGGGTCCCAACACTGAACCTGGGGGTACACCACAGATAATCTTAGACCATTCCGCGTAAGAATCCTTAACCACTACTCTCTTAATTCTTTTTTTTGCCAGTTTTCTATTCATTTACAAATTGATCTTTCCAAGCCTGTAGACTTTACCTTACATATTACATGTGTGGGGAACTGTGTCAAACGCTTTTGCAAAATCCAAGTATACCACGTCGACAGCCTCCCCTCTGTCCAAGGTTTTTCTTACCTCCTCATAAAAAGAAATCAGGTTTCTTTGACAACTCCTGTCTTTCAGGAATCCATGCTGTCTGTTGCTAAACCACTTCCCTACCGCACATAGTCAAATGACGTCCTTGACTTTGTGCAGTGATATCTGAATGATGCCTGCAGCTGCAGGCATCATTCAGATATAATTATTTCCAGCTGGCGATTCTGTGCACCATAAGAATGATCATAGCGGCAATTCCACCTCTTGATCGTTATTATAGGCGACGGGAGGGGATGTCCCCCCCTCCCCGCCATCGGGGGCCCGGAGAAAGAATTGGCCGGCGCCGGATGACTACAATAGAGATTTCTGGTGACCAGGTGGTCACCAGTCATCTCTATGACCGTCGGAGGCCTGGGCGCGATGTTATGATGTCACGCCAGGGTTCCCGGATGTCAACAAAGCCGCGATCCCGGCTGTCAGCAATTTTTTTTCACTGATCTCATGCTTTCCAGCCTGGAGGAGAGATGTGGGGTCTTATTGACCCCACATCTCTCCATAAAGAGGACCTGTCACGTAGATTCCTATTACAAGGGATGTTTACATTCCTTGTAATAGGAATAAAAGTGATCAAAAAAATAACAAGGTGTTGTAAACATTTCTCAGAGATTTTGGTCCATATTGACATGATAGCATCATGCAGTTGCTGCAGATTTGTCGGCTGCACATCCATGATGTGAATCTCCCATTCCACCACATTTCAAGGGTGCTCTATTGGATTGAGATCTGGTGATTGTGGAGGCCATTGCAGTGCAGTGATCTCATTATCATGTTCAAGAAACCAGTTTGAGATGATTTGAGCTTTGTGACATGGTGCATTATCTTGCTGGAAGTAGCCATCAGAAGATGAGTACACTGTAGTCATAAAGGGACGGACATGGTAAGCAACAATACTCAGGTAGGCCATGGTCGTGGCCATTTAACCACTTGCGGACCACCCGCCACAGTTATACTGTGGCATGGTGGCTCGGCTGCGCGTAACTACATACTGGTACATCGTTGTTTCGTGCACTAGGGCGCGTGCATGCCTATTGGCCAGCGGGGGAGCCAATCAGCGGGTCTGTCAGATGCGGTGTCCACTGGCCACCTGTGATCGTTCTCTACAGAGACAGAACAGGATTCTGCCAAAGTAAACAAAGCAGATCACCGTTCTGATTTCCTGCTATGCAGTAAGACGGATCTCTGTGTTGTCCCAGTCAGACCATCCCCCATATAGTTAGTAAACACATCCAAGGAACACAATTAACCCCTTGATCGTCCCTGGTGTTAACCCCTTCCCTGTCAGTGTCATTTATACAGTGATCAGTGCATATTTTTAGCACTGATCACTGTAATAATGTATAAATAAACTTAAAAATATGCACTAATAAACCTAAAATGTAACCCAGCAGCAACTTTTCTGTGAGATAAACACACAGTGGCAATAATTTTCTTTAAATAAGCTGTGCTAAAACCCCTGTCGCTGTATAAATGCCAATGGTCCCAAAAATGTGTCAAAAGTGTTTGATGTGTCTGTCATAATGTCGCAGTCCCGATAAAAATCGCAGATCACTGCCATTACTAGTAAAAAAAAAATTAATAATAAAAATGTCATAAAACTATCCCCTATTTTATAGACGCTATAACTTTTGCGCAAACCAATCAATATACGCTTATTGCAATTTTTTTACCAAAAATGTGTAGAAGAATACATATCGGCCTAAACTGAGGAAAAAAATAGTTTTTTATATATTTTTGGGGGCTATTTATTATAGCAAGAAGTAAAAAAAAATTGTGTTTTTTTTCAAAATTGTCGCTCTTTTTTTGTTTATAGCGTAAAAAATAAAAACCGCAGAGGTGATCAAATACCACCAAAAGAAAGCTCTATTTGTGGGAAAAAAAGGTAGTCAATTTTGTTTGGGTGCAACGTCGCACGACCGCACAATTGTCAGTGCTCGGGTCAGCAAGGGGGTAAAATCTTCCGGGGCTGAAGCGGTTAAAGGGGTTGTAAACCCTCATGTTTTTTTCACCTTAATGCATCCTATGCATTAAGGTGAAAAAACACCTGGCAGTCCCCAGCCCCCCGTTTTACTTACCTGAGCCCTGGAATTTCCCGCGGTGGAGACACGCTCTTCCTCTGCCTGGGGTTCTCTGTTCTTGATTGGATAGATTGATAGCAGCTCAGCCATTGGCTCCCGCTGCTGTCAATCAAATCCAATAAAGCGGGCGCTGGGGGGCGGGGCCAAGTCCTACATTCGGGGTCTATGGACGCCGAATGCTGGACTCGGGAGTGTGCCCGCAAGGTAACCCCTCCGCTTCTCCTAGGGAGTTATACGATGCGGGGAGGAGCCCAGAATTCGAGGATCGGGGCCACTCTGCGCAAAACGAACTGCACAATGGAGGTAAGTATGACGCTTGTTATTTAAAAAAAAATCGAAGCTTTACAATCACTTTAACCCCTTGATGGCCCCTGATGTTAACCCCTTCCCTCCATGATCCGGCGCTATCTTGCCGAGCCAGGAGGTGACCCACTCTTCAGAGAGATGCTTGAATCACACGCTCCTGTGCCATCTTGTTGGGACAGGAAGTGATCGCGGTAACATACATACATTAATGAGGAGACACCACAGGTCTGTAAGCGCTTTTTTATCTTCACAAATGTGAGTGTTCTTTTTTTAATAAATTAAATACCTTTTTACAAAAGGGAATTACACTACTTTGTTCTCCTTCTTAACCATATCACACGAGAGAGTTTATCCACCCCGCTCCTTGATTGACTACCCTGTGGGTCACTGCCCTTGAGAACTATCGGAAGGATCATAATAACACCTGACTTCCAAGCCAGAGGTCGCCTACACGGATGCCCTTATCTCTTGGTGTATTTCACCACATGCTTTGTTGACTCATCACGAGTACGCCCTTTTGAGTCCAAGCTCTCTGGTAAGCCTTCATCCAAGTGGTGGTGTATAATTTACTTGCAATTTTCTTTATATCTGTCTTCATCTTTGATGCCATGAGGATGTTATGAATATTCAATCTATGTGTCTGGACTCATTCACATGTTTGATCCCCTTATCTGTGGACTTCACGTTCATCCTATGTACACATTTTATTTTCACTGTGGACTCATTTAATCACGTCTTTTCACATATTTGAATATATGTTTGAGATTCACATGATGCCTATATAGTCTTAGTTTATCCAGAGACCGTTCTATTAGCGCTGCACTTTTGTTTGTTATTTCTGTTTGCAACTGTCTTTTTGCTGTGCTGGCTGCTGTTTATTTATTTTTTAAAGGGACAGCGTGTTTTTTCACTTTTTTCATTAGTACAATACCATTGCACATTTTTAGCACTGATTACTGTAATAATGTCAGTGGTTAACAAACAAGTATCAAAAATGTCAGCTAGGTGTCCGATCTGTCCACAATGTCGCAGTCCCGCTAAAAATTGCAGATCACCGCCATTACTAGTTAAAAGAAAAAATAATAAAAGTGCCATAAATCTATTCCCTATTTTGTAGACTCTGTAACTTTTGTACAAACCAATCAATAAACACTTATTGCAATTTTTTTACCAAAAATATGTAGAAGAATACATATCGGCCTAAACTGAGGAAGAAATTTTTTTTTTATATATTTTTTGGGGATATTTATTATAGCAAAAAGTAAATGATATTGTTTTTTTTTTTTTTTTAATTGACGCTCTTCTTTTGTTTATAGCGCAAGGTGATCAAATACCACCAAAAGAAAACTCTGTGGGGGAAAGAAAAGGACAGAAACTTTGTTTCTGTGCAACGTCGCACGACCGCGCAATTGTCAGTTAAAGCGATGCAGTGCCGTATCGCAAAAAAAGGCCTGGTCATTAAGGGGATAAATCCTTCCGGTCCTTAAATGGTTAATAAACTCTCCTCAGCCAGCACATCAGCGGCCAGTGAAGCCGGAAGCAGTGCGTGTACACAGAATCCTGATGTGCCAGATGAGGAAAGTTTATTAAAGCTCTGAGGATTTTACACTATGCTGAGTCTTCTCTATTTTGGGGTCCCATTATGATCACCTTATGAGGATTATTGATGTCCCTTGTTTAAAAGAGTGACTGGATTTAAAGGCCCTGGCTGGGTATGGAGCCACAGGCGGTTTATGACCTTTTGTAATGAGAGGTCCATTTGATCCAGTAAGCAAGCCCTTTTTCAGCATTTGGTGGTGGTGTTAATTCACAAGATCACATTTCAAGGTGTTGGATGGTGGTGAAGATCCATCGGAATCACAGAGCATTTTCACTGGAATATTTATGTTACTGGACTTTTTATTGCATAATTCATTTTCACTGTTTGATTTAATTTAGCTATTGGATCACTCTTAGCTATTGGATCATTCTTTACTGTAATAATGTCACTGGTCCCTTTTTGATGTTCGGTTTTAAATTCAGCATGTTGTCTTCACCACGACTAGATGTCTAAATGTATTGAGTTGCTGCCATGAGATTGGCTGATTAGCAATTTGTGTTAACAAGCAATTGAACAGGTGTACCTAATAAAGTTGCTGGTCAATTTTTATACATGTTTGAAATCTCCTTATAATCTCCAAACATGTCATAAGTGGAAAGGTTATTCAGTTCCAAGTTGCACAGTGTGTTACTGTAAGACTGGAGTAAATATGTATTAAAGGTATGTGCTTGTAGAATTGTTAACAAAAAAAATCTAAAAGCTATTGTGTGTATTCAAAGATTTCACAAAATTTGAATTACCTGCCTACATATAATGCTCATTAAGAGTTACCCTTATGTGAAATGTACTGTACCTGCAATAACTCCTCTTCTCATGTTCAAAATAGTAATTATCATTAGGAAGAGCACATTTATATATACTATGTGAGAAAATTTCCCTAAGCACCTGGTGAGTTAAGTCTCATAAGAGTGACTGAAAATACTCCTCAGAACGTTAATATTTTTTAAAGGAAAATGTTATCTGAGAAGGAAACTATAAAGAATATATTTATATACTGAAGCCAAAATAATATATAGATACTATTTTGGTCTATTTTATTTTTACTTTTTGTTTATAACATTTCAGTATTTATTTTTAACCATTTTTTATAAAATCTTTATTTCTCAAATAAATACCAACTCCTAGATCTACAGAATTCTTAGAGCATTATGGGTTTTCTACTACTGTATTTCTGGCAGGATCAACATGTAGTTTTTTAATGAACCTATTGGACAAATATAACAAAACACTTTAATGGTATATTCAACAGGTAAAAACAAATCGAAGTGCATTTTTTATTTTTTTTTTTAAAAGCAGAGCTGAGGCAATTGAAATATAAGAAAAGTCAAGTGAGAACTGTAATGCCCCGTACACACGGTCGGATTTTCCCACAGAAAATGTGTGATAGGACCTTGTTGTCGGAAATTCCGACCGTGTGTAGGCTCCATCACATATTTTCCATCGGATTTTCCGACACACAAAGTCTTTGAGCAGGCTATAAAATTTTCCGACAACAAAATTCGTTGTTGGAAATTCCGATCGTGTGTACACAAATCCGACGGACAAAGTGCTACGCATGCTCAGAATAAATAAAGAGATGAAAGCTATTGGCCACTGCCCCGTTTATAGTCCCGACGTACGTGTTTTACGTCACCGCGTTTAGAACGATCGGATTTTCCGACAACTTTGTGTGACCATGTGTATGCAAGACAAGTTTGAGCCAACATCCGTCGGAAAAAATCCTAGGATTTTGTTGTCGGAATGTCCAAACAAAGTCCAACCGTGTGTACGGGGCATAAGGGTTAATCCTGTGTCTAGGGTAGTCCCTTAACCTCTAAGACCTCGGATCGATGTATTATGCAATTTCAGATATATCTGGAGCCAAGTCCCAAGAACGACACACACTCAACAATTATGTTTTAGGAATTGTCTGTATTGGTGCGCGTCTTGGCATCTTTTATAGCAAGTTACAAATCACACAGAATATTCAAAAGAAATAGATATTAATAGATATTAATTTCATATGCAGTTACAGCTGGTTAAAACAAGTAGCCTTTGTTCTTTGTTCTCAGGCTGCTGAATACAAGGGAGTAGGGAATTTAGATAAGGAGCGTGTGAAACAATTTATTTACAAGAATTCATGCTGATACAGACTGCTGGAAAGCTAAAGAGATACTCAAACTGTACATATTGTAAAATGGAAACTTGTGAATATTAAGATGGCTGACAGAACAAGATGGATGCTCAGCATAACCTTTCAACCCCCCTCTTAAAGTCATAAATATGACTTTCTACAGATCTGTAGCCTCCTGAAATCTACGGTTCTTTCTACGTTTGTTGTATTAATTTACATAAAGCTGGAGATATTGTGTATATGTGTGAGAAGGTTGGTCTGGTGTAGTACATTTGCTAATACAAAGCAAAATAAAGCTTGAAAATCAGGTAGCCTATCAATCCTAACAATAGTAGTATGATAATCATAATCACTATGTCCTTTAACCATTAAAATATTCCACCTAAACCTAAACTAGAAAAGGGGTTCCATCCATAATTACCTATGTTCCTTGCTTGTTTCATTAATTAATTTACCTGTGTTCGGTGTTGATTAATAACGTCATAGTAGTCTGGGATTTCCAGGTTGGTATTGTGAATCCATGTACAACATTCATAATCCTGGGTAATTTCACATAAACTTGTTAGAGCTGCACTTATGCTTTTAATACCTAATTTGTGTAACTCTAGTTGTCTGCTAATTGCTTTGAGCTCAACATATAACATGTATATCTTGGGAGTTTTTTTTTTTTTTTTCTATAACATCATTCATTAGACTAGTGTAGTTATTTAATTTGTCCATCATATCTTATCCGAGGCAGAAAACATAGGTGGGTTTTCTGTCTTGTATTTATAAGTTAACCTATGTACTGGACTTGAAGTAACTTGTATGTGATGTTCCTGAGTCTGGCCTAGGGCTGACATGACTGGTACCAACTGTGCTAAATAACACCATCCTTTCACTCCTGCGGGGATCCATGGGTAATAAATTTTACCACAGCATATGTATGTATTATTTCCCAATGAAAAACTTCTTAGAGAACTACGTTGGGGCTCAGCTCCAGCCTCAAGCGCAGCACCAACAAGTTTACCCAGGAGTATCCCAGAGGTTGTATTCCTGTATGTAGTAAGTTTACTAATGGTGTTGTTAAGGGATTGATTTTTGTAACTACACAACTGGCCTGTATACGTAAAATTACTGCTGAGGATGGGAATACCCTTTGAAATGTCAAATACTGACTTGGAGCACATACCTACTCCTTTAGATGTGTTGCCTAACTGAACACACCACTCGGGTTCACGTGTCCTTCCTAAAGTGTAAAACATAATACTCTGATTGCGGTATCCTTCTGAGACATTCTTAATACTTAAGACTAGAGTATTTTTCAATAATGACTTGAGGTTTAGAGGGACAGCTAAAATTGGGATCTTAGCAGTTTCTGTGTGTAACTTACTACAAATCCAGCATTTTTCATATCCTTTCATAGACTTTCTAACATAAGCATATTTAAATTTTAACAGTAACATTTTCCCGTTTCTTTGATCGATTCATTAGAAACATCTCTTTTACTGTTATTTCTGGGGTGAAAGTCAGTATCTTTGGTGTGTACTTTGCTTTTACCACATATGAGTTTCAAAGCTCCTAAGTCATCAGGATGATAGATACAGTTAGTTATTATCCATACTGGGACAAAGGTCAGAAGTAGAAACATCACCAGAAGGCACAAGGCCTTCCCAGAAGTCTGTGGTGAAATGAGCGACATCACTGTCCTTTATTTCTATGCTTGTCTTCTGAGAACTTAAAACACCTCCTTCGCCTCTTTTCAGCCTTCCTTCAATTCCTGGGCTTAGATCAACCTTCTTTACCCTGCTGGCATGGATCCAGGTAGGACTTTCCTCGGTAAGGATGGCGGTCCTGGTGACGGCTACCACTTTGGTCAATGGTCCGAATGGAACTTCTTGTGGCTTTCGACCTTTCTGAAGCCTCTGGACCACAACTTGATCACCGACCTGGAACGGGTGGGTTGGTACCTGTGAAGAAGTAGGAGAGGTGTGAGCTACTCTTTTTTCAACAATATCAAGAGTTTCAATCAGTTTTTTTACATATTCCTCCTGTATCTGTTCCAAATCACCTTCCTCCACCATCAAAGGATGATTAGCCCATGGTGTGGGGAATGGCCTATCCATGAGTACCTCAAAGGGAGAATAACCCGTCACACTGTGAGGGGTCATTCTGATTTCAGCTAATACAGCTGGGAGAACTTTTCTCCATTTGCCAAAATTCCCACCCGTAGCTTTCCTTATCCTGTCTTTAATTGTTCTATTCATTCTTTCTACAATCCCTGAACTCTGTGGATGGCAGGGGAAGTGAAATTTCCAGTCTATTTTTAATACTCTTACAAGATCTTGGCAGATTTCAGCTGTGAAGGCTGGGCCATTGTCTGAATTTATTTGTAATGGACATCCCCACCTAGGAATAATTTCCTGTGTGAGGATCTTCACTAGGGATGAACCGAACACCCCCCAGTTTGGTTTGCATCAGAACATTCGAACAGACCGAAAGTTCGCGCAAACTTTCAAACCCCTTTAAAGCCTAAGGGACTCGAACGTGAGAAATCAAAAGTGCGAATTTTAAAAGCTAATATGCAAGTTATTGTCCCTAATAGGCTTTGGGGACCCAGGTCTTTCCCCAGGGTACATGTATCAATGCAAAAAAAAGTTTTAAAAACGTCTGTTTTTTTCAGGAGCAGTGATTTTAATGATGCTTAAAGTGAAAAAAAAAAAGTGAAATATTCCTTTAAATATCGTGCCTGGGGGGTGTCTATAGTATGCCTGCAAAGTGACGCGTGTTTCCCGTGTTTAGAACAGTCCCTGCTCAAAATTACATTTCTAAAGGAAAAAAAGTCATTTAAAACTGCTTGCGGCTTTAATGTCATGTCTGGTCCCGGCAATATGGATGAAAATCATTGAGAAACCCCCCCAGCCCATTACCAGCCCCTTTGGGTCTTGTATGGATATTAAGGGAAACCATGAAAAAAAGTGGCGTTTGGGAACCTGCCACTGAGGTACCACACATTTCACAAACTCACGGAAGGGGGCAGAGTCTACCAACTGAAAAGGCAGTTGAAGTGCTAGCAATTTAGCCATGCTAGCATTCAACCGCTGGGCATGTGGATGGCTAGGAGCAAACTTCTTTCGCTGGTGGAGCAACTGGGGTAGGGAAATCTGTCTGCTAGAATCGGACGTTGGTGTACCGATAGCAGATTACCCGCAAGTACTTGGCAGTGGTACACCTAATTCTACACCTTCATTCCTCTCAGTGCAGGTTTCTGAGAGGACTGAAGTTATGGTGGGGTTGGAGATCCCAGCTGATGAGGAGGAGCAATGAGAGGTCCACCTTGTTCTTTGGTGTGAGTCTTTTAGGTAGTGTTGCCAATGGGCTGCATGGGAGCTCGACATATGTCTCATTAAGCATGCGGTGCCCAAGCGCTTGCTGTCTAGTCCACGCTTGATACGCTTCAAACATATGTTGCAAATAGCAATGGTGCGATCTGCTGCACACATCTCAAAAAAGGCCCACACCAAAGCACTTTTGGAATTACACGCGGAGTCACCAGTGTCCTGCACTTGCGGAGCTCTGTGGTGTGATGCAGTCAGTTGGCTGCCCTTAAGCTGGCCCCTGGAGGGCATCCTGCCTCGTTGGAGATGTGCCTCCTCTTCCTCCTTCCGCCTCCTCCTCCTCCCTCCTATCAGGCACCCAAATAGACTCAGTGAGCTCATCATCCCCTCCCTCTTCGTCACTGGAGCAAACCTGGCAGTATGCTGCAGCTGGGGGAACATTACTGCCAGTTTGTTATCCTTCTTGGACAACCCCTCTCTCTGGGCTCACGTTACTGCCTTCCTCAAGCTGGGTCATCGGAGCCTTCAAAACACTGCGGATCCTCCTGCAGCACGTACCCGACACTGTGGTCGAACAGTTCGGGGGACTCCTCTGGTGGGGCTAGGGAAGGAGTAACTGATGATGACCTTGAGTCCAAAGAATAGGCCGCTTTGGCACCTGCATTGGCAGCCAAGGTAGCCTGGGTGACAGAGGATAAGGAGGATGAGGACAGCTTGGTCATCCACTCTACCAATTCTTTGGCATGTTGTGGCTCAACACGGCCAGCTGCCGAGAAAAAGGACAAGTGTGTCCCACGGCCATGTGCTGATGAGGATGCACCGTGTCCACAACCAGCACTGTTGCCTCTAGATACAGAGCCTGCTTTCCCTCTTTTATTGGCCTGTGACTGTCTGCCTCTCCTTGTTGGCCATCCAGACATACTGTCTTTGATGTATTGGAATAGGTACACAAGGAGTGGCCTGCAGTGTGATGTAGCTGCACAAAGCTGGGATGTATATATATACTGATTATACTGCAGCTTCCTCCGATCCTCTGCTTCTTGCTCCGGTGTTCTCGGCCGGCATCTTCCTCCGCGGCGTCTTCTTCCTCGCTTCGTTCTTGGGCCACTCCGCATCCATGGGAGGCTCCCGCTGTGTGACGCTTCTCTTCTTCTGACACTACTTATATAATGGAGGGCAGGGCCACCCAGTGACCCCACCCCCTCTGACGCACGGGGCCTTGACAGGGACTTCCCTATGGCTTACCCTGTGATGTCAGAGGGGGGCGGGGTCACCCGTTATGTAACTGGGTGACCCCGCCCCCTCTGACATCACGAAGCATCACACAGCGGGAGGCTCCCATGGATGCGGAGTGGCCCAAGCACAAAGCGGGGAAGAAGACGCCACGGAGGAAGATGCCGGACGAGAACACCGAAGCAAGAAGCAGAGGATCGGAGGAAGAAGCAGAAGAAGAAGAAGATGGAGGAAGAAACCGAAGGAAGAAGGAAGGAAGAAGGAAGAAGACCCGAAGAAGATGGAAAGAAGAAGACTTTAAATAAAGGAATTGTCAAAAACTGTCTCTTGTCATTTTTAACATTTTTGCCACTTTTTTTGTGAAATGGTAGGGGTACTTTTGTACCCCATTACCATTTCACACCGGAGGGTGCGGGATCTGGGGTCCCCTTGTTAAAGGGGGCTTCCAGATTCCGATAAACCCCCCCGCCCACAGACCCCCACAACCACTGGCCAAGGGTTGTGGTGATGAGGCCCTTGTCCTCATCAACATGGGGACAAGGTGCTTTGGGGGGCTACCTCAAAGCACCCTCCCAATGTTGAGGGCATGGGGCCTGGTACAGTTCAGGGGGGCGCTCTCTCATCCCCCCTCTTTTCCTGCAGCCTGCCAAGTTGCATGCTCGGATAAGGGTCTGGTATGGATTTTTGGGGGGACCCCACGCCATTTTTTTTAAATTTTGGCACGAAGTTCCCCTTAAAATCCATACCAGACCTGAAAGGGATACTATAGACACCCCCCAGGTACAAAATTTAAAGGAATATTACACTTTTATTGTTTCACTTTAAGCATTATTAAAATCACTGCTCCCGAAAAAATGGTCGTTTTTAAAACTTCTTTTTGCATTGATAAATGTCCCCTGGGGCAGGACCCAGGTCCCCAAACACTTTTTATGACAATACCATGCATATAAGCCTTTAAAATTAGCACTTTTGATTTCTCCCATAGACTTTTAAATGGTGTTCCGCGGCTTTCCAATTTGCTGCAAACACCCCAAATTGTTCGCTGTTCGGCGAACTGGCGAACAGCCGATGTTCGAGTCGAACATGAGTGTCAGGGATCTACCAGCACCAGTCCAGGGCACTTGCATTCGCCTATGCGCCGGCGCGCTTCCATTCGGACACGGCATCAAACTACTGTGCATCAGCGCGGCGCTCGGGCGCGCGCGGTTGCGCGGCGCGGGTGCGCGCGCGCGTGCACGGGCGCGCGCGCGCGTGCACGGGCGCGCGCGCGCGTGCACGGGCGCGCGCGGGTTCGCGTTAGCGCCGGTTTGGCGCCATTTTAGCACATAAAAGTTCCCCTGTTCCATGAGAACATCGCTGCTTCGTCTCAGCTCTGTGAATCTGTTGACCCGTATCCTGATTATCTGCTACCTGATCTTGACCCGGCTTGTTTGACCATCCGACCTGCTCCAATCCCGATCCGGCTTGTCTGACTACTCTTCTGTCTGTATTTGCTACCGTTGCCGAACCCTGCCTGTTCACCGACTCTGCCTCGCCTGCCGTTATTACCTGTGCCAGCTACCTGCCGACCCGGACTGTCTGACTCTGTTTGTGCCTACTGTTCACTTGCTGTTACACCTTCAGCTTCAGCTTCAGTGATCTCTCCCTCCAGCGTGTCAAGCCTGCTGCCGTTCCAGTCTGCTCTCACCTGCAACTCAGCCATCCAGTGTGTCAAGCCTGCTGCCGTTCCAGTCTCCTCTCACCTGCAACCCAGTGAGTCAAGTTACTGCTGTTCTAGTCTCCACTCACCTGCAGCTCTGCCATCCCAGGAGGGATCTCTGCCTCCACATCAGAGACTATACAGGCACTCCTACCCCACTGCGCTCAGGAGACCACTGTCCCCACTCCAGTGGCTCCTGAACCAGCGTTGTATGAGAGGTCTTCTCCTACAGTCAGGCTCTCCTACCAGGTACCTTACAGTACGAAGCAGCCATGACTGAGCCTGCAGGAGATACCTCCCCTTTGAGAGAAATATGCACCCACCTTGCGGCCCTCACTCAAGCCGTACAATCCCTTCAGGATAACTACAACAGATTGGAGGGACAAGTCCAGAACCTAGCAGGGCCTAACCCCTTGGCCTCCTCTTCAGCCACAACCCCAGCGCAGACGGCTCCTGGACCTTCTGTTGTAATGCTTCCACCTGAACCAAAGGTTCCCACTCCTGATAGATTCTCTGGAGACCGGTCCAAGTTCCGGGCCTTTCGCAACGCCTGCAAGCTTTTCTTTGCGTTACAGCCCCGAACCTTTTCACTGGAGGCCACCAAAGTGGGGTTTGTGATCTCCCTCCTACAAGGGGAACCTCAGATCTGGGCTCATCGGCTACTTGAGGAGGACTCAGTTCTAACCCAGTCTTTATCCTCTTTCTTTGAAGCCATGGCACAAATTTATGAGGACCCTCAACAGACTGCAACAGCTGAATCAGCACTGCTCACGCTCCAGCAAGGTCGCAGACCTGCGGAAGATTATGTCATGAACTTTAGACGTTGGAGTGCGGACACTCAGTGGAATGACGCGGCCCTGCGTCATCAGTTCCGCTTAGGTCTGTCTGAAGGTTTAAAGGACGAACTTGCCCGAGTGGGTGTACCAGACACTCTTGAAGCATTAATTAATCTGACTATCCAAATTGACCGGCGAATCCGGGAACGTCGTTCTGAACGATCCACTTTACAATCCCGCCCGATGTGGATGACAGCCAGAGCACCACTCCCGGCAGCACGCTACTTACCCCCATCCAGTTCAAATCCAGCTAATGCTATGCCTGACTCTGCGGAGCCTATGCAATTGGGACTGATGCGACCTGCATTATCGCCTGAAGAACGGGCCCGGCGCCGGCAACTCAATCTGTGCCTCTACTGCGGTGGGACTGGGCACTATGTCCTGAACTGTCCAGTCAAATTAAGTAAGTGCCCATCCTCTGTGTATACCAGTCTTTCTGCTCTGTCTGCGAACTCTACCCACATTGCCATTCCTCTGTCTTTACAGCTGCAAGAAGGGACAATAACGATCAACGCCATCATTGATTCCGGAGCATGCAGTTGCTTTATTGACTCAAACTTTGCCAGCCAGCATAACATTCCATTACAAACCAAGACCCATGGACTCGCTGTGTTTCTAGCTGATGGTTCCCGCATCAGATCAGGACAAGTAACCCAAGAAACCCTGCCTCTGCCTGCTTCTACTTCCTCCCAACACAAGGAACTGCTGGTTCTTGATGTCATCTCCTCCCCTATGTTTCCCATCATCCTGGGCATTCCTTGGCTGCAGGCCCACAACCCTTACATTCATTGGACATCTGGAGAAGTGAAATTCTCATCTTCTTACTGTCTTAAACACTGTTTAAAGGAAGATTCGGATTCCTCATCTACTCTACTTTGTCTAGACACCGACCAGAAACTCTGCCAGGTCATACCTAAACAATATCATGAATTCATCGATGTTTTTAGTAAAAAGGGGGCAGACTCTCTTCCACCTCATCGGCCCTACGATTGCCCCATTGATTTGCTGCCTGGATCCGAGATACCATTCGGACGCATTTTTCCTTTATCCGAGAAGGAACAGGAAGTACTAAAAACATATATAGATGAGAATCTGGCCAAAAGTTTTATACGTCACTCTACCTCTCCAGCTGGTGCCGGAATATTTTTTGTGACCAAAAAGGACAAGTCGCTCCGGCCGTGTATCGATTATCGTGAGCTAAACAAGATCACGGTCAAAAATCGGTATCCCCTACCCTTGATACCTGAACTTTTTCAAAAATTAAGGACTGCCGTCATCTTCACCAAGCTTGACCTAAGAGGGGCATATGATCTAGTCCGCATCCGGGCTGGACATGAGTGGAAAACAGCATTCCGAACCCGATTCGGGCATTATGAATACCTGGTCATGCCCTTTGGACTCTGCAACGCCCCTGCAACTTTTCAACACCTGATTAACGACGTCCTCAGGGACTTTCTAGATGTGTTTGTAATTGCATACCTGGACGATATCTTGATTTTTTCTGAATCCCGTGAATTACATCAGGAACATGTCCGCAGGGTGTTGGGTCGTCTCCGCTTACACAGTCTGTACGCAAAAGCGGAGAAATGTGAGTTTGAACAACAGAGCATCCAATTTTTGGGGTTAATCATCTCCGCAACAGGCATCAAGATGGACCCACAAAAAGTGTCCGCTGTGCTGGACTGGCCGGTACCCTTGGACAAGAAAGGAGTTCAACGGTTTGTGGGGTTTGCAAACTTCTACAGAAAATTCATCAGGGGGTTCTCAGCCATAATTGCACCCATCACGCAGTTAACCAAACAAAATATCCGTTTCTCCTGGAACCAACTTGACCAAGATGCCTTCGCAAATCTCAAGAAACTGTTTACTTCAGCACCTATCCTCAGCCACCCTGAACCATCCCTACCGTTTATTTTAGAGGTTGATGCCTCCGAGATTGCGGTAGGTGCGATTCTTTCACAGCGCAAAGGTAGCAAAGAGATAATGCATCCTGTAGGGTTCTTCTCCCGTAAACTCTCCCCTGCGGAGAAGAATTATGACGTTGGTGACCGAGAACTTCTCGCTATTAAAGCTGCTCTAGAAGAATGGAGGTACCTGTTGGAGGGGGCTATGCATCCAGTACTAATTTATACTGACCATAAAAACCTAGAGTACTTACGATCTGCCAAACGTCTGAAGCCTCGACAAGCCCGCTGGGCTCTGTTTTTCTCACGTTTCTCCTTCCACATCACGTACCGTCCAGGCTCTAAAAATATCAAACCAGACGCATTATCACGTATGCATGACAACCCTAAGGACTTATCCACTCCGGACACCATCTTACCCTCAAACAGTTTTTTACTGCTGCAAAAAGATTTACTTTCTCTGATTAAGGAAGCATCCTCTGAATCAGCCAGGCCTACTGGAATTTCTTTAGTAAGTAGAGATGGTCTGTTCTGGAAAGGAAGCCAAATTTTTGTTCCTGAAGACATTCGAGTCAAGGTTTTAACACTTCTCCACGACCACCCATTGGCAGGCCACTTTGGAGTCTGCAAGACCCTGGAACTAGTACAGCGTACTTTCTGGTGGCCCAATCTGAAAGACTTTTGTGAAAAGTATGTTAGTTCCTGTCCCATCTGCATCCAGAATAAGTCGTCCAGGAACCGAGCTTGGGGCCTATTGAAACCATTGCCCGTACCCGACAGACCATGGAAAATGATTTCTATGGACTTTATTGTGGAACTTCCATGTTCTGAAGGATGTTCAGCTATCTTTGTAGTTGTGGACCGTCTAACCAAAATGGCTCATTTTCTACCTTTAAGGGGAACCCCGTCTGCCTCCGAAACTGCTCGCATATTTATCAAGGAGATCATCAGACTTCATGGAGTACCTGCAAACTTAGTCTCTGTCAGAGGGGTTCAATTCACTTCACGTTTCTGGAGATCCCTGTGTGAAACCCTAAAGATTGAATTGGCCTTGTCCTCGGCATACCATCCTCAGACAAACGGTCAGACAGAAAGGACTAATCAGACCCTGGAACAATACATCAGATGCTTCACATCATTCACACAAGATGATTGGGTATCTCTATTACCCTTAGCAGAATTTGCCTATAACAATGCCAAACATTCTGCCACCGGTCAATCTCCTTTTTTCGCCAATTATGGCTTTCACCTAACCTTTCTACCTGATTTCCTTTCAGAGTCTTCGGTTCCAGCAGTACAAAGTACGGTGGAGTTCCTCAGTCACAACAGCCGGTTGTTACAGGAAACGGTATCCAAGGCTCAGGCTGATGGTAAGAGAATCTTCGACCGGAAAAGAAGGGGGGAGCTGAACTTGCAAATTGGCGACCAGGTATGGCTTTCTACTGTTAATATCAAATTAGCATGTCCTTCCAAGAAGTTGGCACCTAGATTCATGGGACCTTTTCCAGTCAGAAGGAAAATCAATGAAGTTTCTTATGAGTTGACGTTACCTGATTCATTTAAAATTCACCCAGTATTCCATGTATCTCTGCTTAAACCTGCTGTACCTGATCCCTTTCCTGCTAGGGGCACAAGACCCCCTGAACCTGTTGTAGTTAATGGCAGCGAGGAATTTGAGGTCGAGGCTATCCTTGATTGTAGAAGAAGGCAAGGGCAAAACCAATTCTTAATCAAGTGGAAAGGCTACGGCCCAGAAAGTAACTCTTGGGAACCGGACAGTAATGTGCATGCCAGGCGTTTAGTGCGCGCTTATTTTTCTACTCATCCTGAGAAGAAGAGGTTGTTGGGCATCCGGAGGCTGCCCCTTGGGGGGGGGCAATGTCAGGGATCTACCAGCACCAGTCAAGGGCACTTGCATTCGCCTATGCGCCGGCGCGCTTCCATTCAGACACGGCATCAAACTACTGTGCATCAGCGCGGCGCTCGGGCGCGCGCGGGTGCGCGGCGCGGGTGCGCGCGCACGGGCGTGCGCGTGTTCGCGTTAGCGCCGGTTTGGCGCCATTTTTAGCACATAAAAGTTCCCCTGTTCCATGAGAACATCGCTGCTTCGTCTCAGCTCTGTGAATCTGTTGACCCGTATCCTGATTATCTGCTACCTGATCTTGACCCGGCTTGTTTGACCATCCGACCTGCTCCAATCCCGATCCGGCTTGTCTGACTACTCTTCTGTCTGTATTTGCTACCGTTGCCGAACCCTGCCTGTTCACCGACTCTGCCTCGCCTGCCGTTATTACCTGTGCCAGCTACCTGCCGACCCGGACTGTCTGACTCTGTTTGTGCCTACTGTTCACTTGCTGTTGCACCTTCAGCTTCAGCTTCAGTGATCTCTCCCTCCAGCGTGTCAAGCCTGCTGCCGTTCCAGTCTGCTCTCACCTGCAACTCAGCCATCCAGTGTGTCAAGCCTGCTGCCGTTCCAGTCTCCTCTCACCTGCAACCCAGTGAGTCAAGTTACTGCTGTTCCAGTCTCCACTCACCTGCAGCTCTGCCATCCCAGGAGGGATCTCTGCCTCCACATCAGAGACTATACAGGCACTCCTACCCCACTGCGCTCAGGAGACCACTGTCCCCACTCCAGTGGCTCCTGAACCAGCGTTGTATGAGAGGTCTTCTCCTACAGTCAGGCTCTCCTACCAGGTACCTTACAATGAGTTCGACTCGAACTCGAAGCTCACCCTTGCTCAAGATGTTCATGCTTTGCTTTCTTTGGGTTTGTTGGATTGTTCCTAATGCAAGTGACACATCTCCGTACAAAAGCTTTGACTAGGTAGTCCTGCAATGAAAAAATCTGCATCTTAGAGTTCACGTGTGGCCTGCCAGCCTCTGTGACCCAGTCCATGGTACTGAGCAATGAACGGGGGGCACCAGCAACAGGAATACATGGTCTCGCCTCTTTGCAGATTAATCCTGTTTTATGATCCCTCTGCACCATTCCATTACAGTTCCACTGTGCAATATCTTCAGGGGTGGCAAAAGCCTGCAGTTCCGTGAGCCAATGTGTCTCTTTCAGGGAACATGGCTGAGGTGTTAGCATGGGCATTCGAATGTCTGCCTTTTGTGTAGATGCAGCTTCTTTGGCGATTCTGTCAGCTAGTGCAGTCCCTTTGGCTATATCAGTCATTTGGCCTGTATGTGCCTTACAGTGCATGATGGCTAGTTTTGAAGGCAACTGAATTGCATCTAGTAATACTGTGACAAGGTCAGAGTGTGAGATGCTCTTTCCATCTGCTGCCACATATCCTCTGTGAAGCCATATTACACCATGGTCCCAGACCACACCATGAGCATATCTGGAATCAGTGTAAATGTTTACCTCTTTTCCTGCAAACAGCTGGCATGCGCGGGTTAGTGCTATCAATTCAGCAGCCTGTGCAGACTGATAGGGTATTGGATTGGCCTCGAGGACAGTATCTGGCAGTTGGACCACAGCATATCTCGCGTGATATACATTATCACTTTACCTGCTGCAAGAGCCATCAACAAAAACTGTTTGTGCAGTAGGGATTGGTACTGAAAGCATATCTGCTCTAGGTGAAGTGTCCTGATGTATTGATTGTGTACAGTCATGAGGTGGTGGTAAGTCATCCTGTTCTCCTTTAAGACCTAATAAGGAACTCAAAATTGGAGCTGGGCCAGAGTTTATGTTTGAACTTTTTATTTTCAGGTTTGGAGTGGACAGGAGGATGACTTCATACCCACTCAATCTTTGTGCTGACATATGCTGAGTATGTAAAGTTTTGAGGAGTGTGGTGAAATTTTGTGTAGTATGTAAGGTAGTGTCGTGACCCAAGGTAAAAGGTGTTGCCATCTCCACAACCATTGCACAAGAAGCCAACTCTCTGAGACATGCAGGCATGCCTTGCACCTGTACTGGAACCACCTTTGAAAAAAAGCTACAGAGCGCAGTCTCCCACCATGTTCCTGGGCCAGTACTCCCACCATGGTTCTGTAATTTTCCCTGGCAAACAAGTGAAACATTTTGCCATATTCAGGGAGGCCAAGGCTCGGGCTGGTAACCATTGCACATTTCAACATGGCAAAAGCGTTTAACATTTCATCAGACCATTTTACAATATCAGACATTTCAGAGAGGGTTGCTTGTCTCAGTATATTGTCATAGAAAGAACAGTCAGGTATCCATTGGCTGCAGTAACCAATCATATCAAGAAAGGTGAGCATGTCTTTTTTTGTAAGTGGGCGGGGCAGACCCACTAGAGCTGCAGCTCTTTTGTGACTGACTTTTCTAACTCCCGGAGACAGCACAAACCCTAGATACTCAACCTCCTGTTTACACCATTGTAACTTTTTCTTAGACACTTTGTGACCACATACATGTAACCATTTCAATAAGGATAGGCTATCAGCTCGGCAGTCCTCGGAAGAACTACAAAGAATTACAAATCAAAAGATCATCAACATATTGCAACAGTACAGAACCATGAGGGGCAGTCCAAGACCTGAGGGTGGCTTGGAGTACTATAGAATAGACCACAGGTGAGTCTATGTAACCCTGGGGCATTCTACACCAGGTAAACTGGCGATTGTGTTGGTCAATCGACACAGTAAAAGCAACGAGTGGCCGTGTCTCCTCATCTACAGGGATGGAGAAAAAGGCATTCTTTAACTCAATCACAGTAAAACATTTGGCTGTTGCTGGAATGGAGGACAGGAGTGATGGGACATCTGGTACAATGGGTGCTATTGGGACTATGAGGTCATTTATGGCCCTCAAGTCCTGTACAAACCTAAAGGAGCCATCCGGCTTCTTTACAGGGTTAACAGGTAGGGAGAAATAATTTCTTCCAGGATCCCATCCTGCAGAAACGTTTTCACCATTGGCACTATGTCATCCATCTTTTTCTTAGAGAGTGGATATTGTTTGTGATAGATAGGAAATGCACCTTCTTTGAGAGTGGCCTTGTATGGTGTGCATGAAATAAAAGGTGTAAAAATAACTTAACTCTACATGTTTCGCTCACTAAATGAGCTTCGTTGGGAGTACCAAATAGTGCACCAAATCAATAAAGTAAAAATAGGACAAACAAACATATAAGATCAATAATGGATCCATAGTTGGCAGAATACCCAAACTGGCTTCCTGTGTCCACACATCATTGAATCTTTTCCAAAATTCAAGAACTGATTCTCCTGTCTTTTGTTTGCATGCTATGGCGGTGGGCAATGAAGATTTTAGTTTAAAAATCTCTAACATGTGAGTTGTTACTCCCTTGTTCTGTGTTAAGCCTGTAATCGGTTGCAGCTGTACCTGCCGGTTCTACAGTAGATATAGTTCAGACCTTGGTCCAGTCCCAACCTGTACCTGCCCCTACAACACCCTCAATAATTAACCTCATATCCTCCTGTGTGTAGTTTCTGCCTTTACAAGCTCTTTTCAGGTAGGCGAGAGTGGCGGGTGCAGAGACAGTGGGTTTAGGACAGTTTTTAACTATGCGATTTATGTCTTCAATCTCTATAACTTTCTTTTATAGACTGTCACCTACTGTCATGAAAGGCAGCTGCTGAGTTGCAGCAGCCGCTTCTTTCTCTTTCCACTGTATCCTTTGAGCTCTAGTCTTGTTTTGTTTTCCTGATGGGCTTATTATGTTAGTTATACCACATCTGTCAGTAACACTAGTAATTAGGGATCCTCCCACTGCTTCATTTTCCTTACCTTCCTCAACATCCAACTCTTCCTCTGTATCTCTTACTGTGGATGAAACTACGGCTGTTCTGTCTGCCTGTTGCTGTGGTTGTTGTGGAGGTGGTGCCTGTGGTCTTTGGGAACAGGATTTGGAGGATTAGGGTTAGGCTTGTTGGTTTGTGTAACATGGTAACCTGCTAGCAAATCTAAGTCCTCAGGACTCAAATTTGGGTACAAACCTTTCAGGGCACTGGGAGTAGTATTATAGGGCGGGGGCAGGGCAAAGGCGAAGCTTCAATGGTGTAGAGATTTCTCTAACTCATGTTTCTTCTTTGAAGCTGGATCTTTATCCTGTATTTTGGGAGGTTTAACTTTCTTATTTGTCCTATCATACCAATAGGGAGCGTATGTCAACCAATTTTCTCCTCCCTTTTGCATATAGTCCTTGTCCCATTGGGGGTCTGGACCATAATATGGCCATGCATCTCTGTCATTTAGACAGAGACTTTTTATCATGTCCATATGAAAGGGGCTATTTGCGCCATCCTGGGGAAAGGGACTACAACTGCCTAGACCTTCTGTCCATCCTGCCATATGATCCACCCAAGGGTTAACAAGGTAGTAATCTGTCCCACATACTCTGGCTACAAAATCCTTACAACATTCACCTACTTTCGGTAATAGTATTTTACCCTGTGTTTTTCCCATTATCCTAGGAAAACAGAACAATTCACAGTGCTTGACTGCCACCTAGCAGTGCAAGCGGACAATACCTCAATTTATTTTAGGAGATAGATTTGGAAAAAGCTCAAGAGTTTTTGGACATACAATAAATTCACAACCTTGTTCACAGACCTGCTCTCTTGTTTCAGACAAACTTAAACCTTCTATGAAATTAACTTTACAATGTACATTAATTCTCAACGCTTCTATATATGGTTTACCTGTCCTAAAATATGGACCTTTACCCAAGTGTGCTCTTTGGTTCTTGAAACAAAACAGCAGTCCACATATACACTCAGCGCAATTCATCCAGTGTGATACTTTTAAAGCAGTTATACAATCATACACAGTTTACACAATACATCGATCATCAGTCTCTTGTTCTGTCCCAAACAGAACAAAAACTCTAGAGTACTCTGTAAAATTCTCCTAAGGTTACCAAAACCTTTTCAAGTGTTCCCAAAAAGCTATTTATATGACCGGTCAACTTTTATCTCTACTTATGAGAGGTTCTATAGCCCAACAGCAATCTGTATGGGGTGGAAGCCATACGGGCCCCGGCAAGTCAATTTCACTCAATAAGAATAAGATTCACTTACCAAGTCCGTTAAGGGTAGTCTTCCATCTGCGGACGAGCCCCCAGTGCTGTAAGGGTTAATCCTGTGTCTAGGGTAGTCCCTTAACCTCTCAGACCTCGGATCGATATATTATGCAATTTCAGATATATCTGGAGCCAAGTCCCAAGAACGACACGCACTCAATAATTATGTTTTGGGAATTGTCTGTATTGGTGTACGTCTTGGCATCTTTTATAGCAAGTTACAAATCACACAGAATATTCAGAAGAAACATGCGTTGTAGATATTATTTCATATGCAGTTACAGCTTTTTAAAACAAGTAGCCTTTGTTCTTTCTCAGGCTGCTGAATACAAGGGAATAAGGAATTTAGATAAGGAGCATGTACAACAGTTCATTTACAAGAATTCATGCTGATTCATGCTGATACAGACTGCTGGAAAGCTAAAGAGATACTCAAACTGTACAAATTGTAAAATGGAAACTTGTGAATATTAGGATGGCTGACAGAACAAGATGGATGCTTAGCATAACCTTTCAAGAACAAAACCAAAAACAGAAATAGCAAATAGAGACGTTGACTCCACACCTAGGGACTGGAGGAGCATAGCATATCATGAACATTGTTGTACACAAACATATATATTTTGAAACAGTACTACAGGGATATAAAAACATGTTGATCAGTTCAACAGTGTCTTAAAGTATATGTGAACCCTCACCTTGTAAAACAACTCATTCACTTTAAAATAGAAATGAGAGGCAAACTATTTGTGTATACATATAAAAACATTATAAATACCCCCCCTTTTTTATACGTAATCACATCCTCTCAATTCTCATCTGCATAAGGAGCTCATAGAGTTAGGAGAGGACAAAACAGCAGTACACTGGTCTTCCCAGTGCAGCAGAAGGGGTGTCAGTGGCAGTCTGATCAATGGCGGAGAGGAGGCTGAGATCTCAGCATAGTCAAAAAACTGTCTATGCTGTGCCCTCCTGTTTAGTGTGGTCAATTTTTATTAGGAAAGCAGAGGGACTGGGAGGGTTCACCAAGGTATCTTACACAAAGGAAGAAACACAAAGAGAACATAATATGTTTTCATACAAGTACATGGTACAGTATACACATATCAGAAATATGAAATGTTGGGTTAACATATTCTTTAAGTCAGGTATACATTAGTAGAATTATGTTCAACATTTTTCATTGAAAGAATATTGTAAGAACGTCCGCTTATTTTTCTAATTATTAGTGAGGTCAAATATTAATTTCCAACATTTATTTTTAACCGCAGTGCCAAGGAAAATCAAAGGAGGATGGTAAAATGTTGCCCTATTGTACCACTCTAACAGGATCTGTGTGTTTTTGCTTGGTAAAGTCCATTCACTCCAAAATCCAATGTTAAAAGCAAATAAAATCTTAAACTACTTTTGAACAACATTTGAATGTACTCAGAATTTTCGTATGGATTTTCTAATAAATTATGTACTAAATTTTATTCAAAATTCTACTAGTGTATACCCAACTTTATAATTCTAAAATACAGTAATACAGACATTCTTTTTTTTAACAAAATATTGTTTCATCTAAATATTTTTATTTTCACATTTGTCACAATAGCGGTTCTCATTTCTGTATTTCTCAGACTGTATATTAAAGGATTCAACATGGGTGTGACAGCAGCAAAGAATACAGAAAATATCAAATCTTGTTTATTTTCCAGATCTGAGGGTGAGCCCATATACATGCAAATAATGGTTCTATAAAAAATAAGGAGGATTATGAGATGAGACGTGCATGTGGAAAAGGCTTTTCTTCTTCCTTCATTTGATTTAATTTTTAGAATAATGGCAATTATTTTAGCATAAGATATGAGACTGAGTAAAAATGGGCAAACCCCAAATAAGACGGTATCTACAAATATTAGAACGTTGAGACCTCTGTCTGTGCATGCAATTTTAGCAATGGCTTTCATTTCACAGTAGAACTGTTCAATTGTGTTGGAAAGGCAAAAAGGTAATTCTGAAACATACAGTGTAACACATGTTGAGTTTCCAAGGCCAGACATCCATGTGCCACCTAACATACATAAGCAATTTTTCTTGCTCATAATAGTTTGGTAATGCAGGGGTCTGCAAATTGCAACATAGCGGTCAAAGGCCATAGAGGATAGTAAAGTAATTTCAGTGCTACCCAAAAATAAGAAAAAGTACAACTGAGAGTAGCATTGTATAAAGGATATTGTATGTTTCCTTGTCAGCAGAATGTCCATCAGTTTAGGAAGAGTGACTGTGATATAACAAATGTCGACTGTAGATAGATTAGATAGAAAGAAATACATTGGGGTGTGTAAATTATTTTCCTGCACTGTCACTTTAATGATTACAAAGTTTGCTAGTACACCAAATAAATAGAGAATTAAAAAAAACAAAAGATATATGGCATAGCTTCAGGATAAACAGTGAATGAGGTCAAGTAAAACTGTGTGAAAAATGTTTGATTCTCCATCGCAACCTGTCAAAATAGGATCACATGTACACTACTCAACTGTGTTGATAATTTAGATTGACTGGATGACGTTTGGTCTTAATATATAACACTTAAACCATGAAAAATATAAATTATTTTGCTATCTGTATATTTTTAAACTTTCGTTTGTATTAAAGATATTTTCTTTTTTGAAAAACTGTTTTAAGTTGTTTGTAATTCCATATAGGCAACATCACACTTTTAGAAACATTTCAATCACTTCAGTTTCAGTTCTTATTCTGTGTAATTTAACTTTTTGAGTTTAGTTCAGAAAATGTGGTTTATAGATATTTGCAATCCTTAAAAACGTACTGTATTTAAGCATATAGCAAGGACATTTTAGATGACTAAATAGATATTTGCCTTGCAATATAATACCTGAAGAGATGTATCAGCAAAACATAGCATGCTTACCAGTATGAAGAAATATATTTATAGTTTTTAGCACTCAGTTGCACAGTAAAGTGTTTTAGAATCTAGTCTCCAAGGAGTCAGTTATTTGGAGAATTATATTTTCATGTGAGTCATAATAAAATAAATTAAATGAGGGAACATGCTTTATCAACACAGCAATAATTAATACATATTTATTTACAAACAAAGGTGCTTTATTGGTATCACACAGGACACCATCAATTAAATTGAGGAAAAGGACCTCCAAGATAGTTTTCTCAGAAACACTACCAGTACCTTGAGCCACACCAGAAAGGCAGAGGGAGATTAGGGAAGTAAACAAGTGGCTGAGAAGCTGGTGTAGAAAGAAGGGGTTTGGGTTCCTGGAGAACTGGGCTAACTTCTCATTCGTTAACCAGCTCTTTAGCAGGGACAGACTGCACCTAAAAGTGGAAGGTGCAGATCGGCTGGGAGTGAAGATGGCTGACAAGTTAGAGGGGCTTTTAAACTAGGCAAAGGGGGGTCCAGAGGTAGGGATAGTCAGCGTGGAACAAATTCCAGAGGGTAGTATTGGGGGCATTGGTGGTAGGTTGACTAAATCACCTAAACCCAAGGTAAATACAGTAACAAGTACTATTTTCAACCTCAGAACACCCAATAAGGTGATAATATGCGACCGGTCTAAACTACGTGGCATGTTCACCAATGCCAGGAGTCTGGTGGACAAGATGGGAGAACTGGAGCTACTGTTGTACGAGGAGGATTTCGATTTTGTAGGAATTTCAGAGACTTGGTTTAACAGCTCTCATGATTGGCTGGCAACCATTCAAGGGTATTCCCTATATTGCAAGGATAGAGAGGGTAAAAAAGGGGCAGGGGTATGCCTGTATATAAAACATGATGTATAAGTGAATGTAAGAGACAACATCACTAATGGAGCAAGGGAGGAGGTGGAGTCATTATGGGTAGAGCAAAGGGAGGAAACTAAGGGGAAAGTAATACTGGGCTTATGCTATAGGCCCTTACCAGAGGAAGGAGGGGGAAGTGGACCTCCTATCACAATTTGGATTAGTGGCAAGGATGTGAATTGTCATTATAATGAGGGATTTTAATTATCCAGACATAGACTGAGCGGAAGGTACCACAAATTCATCTAGGCTTACCATTTCCTAAATGTCTTGCAGGACAATTTCATGGGTCAGATGGTAAATGCACCAACTAGAAACAAAGCGTTACTAGACCTACTGATTACCAACAATACAGACCTGATCACGGATGTGCAAATATAGGGCAATTTAGGAAACAGCGATCACAGGTCAATTTGTTTCAGTATAAATCACACAAATAGGAAACAAGGGGAATACAAAGACACTGAATTTCAAAAGGGCCAACTTCCCTAAACTACGATCCTTGCTAGACGTTACTAAATGGAATAAAATCTTACGAACAAATAACACAAAAGAAAAATGTAAATGCTTTAAGAGCATATTAAATAAGTGTATTAGCCAGTGCATCCCAATGGGAATAAATTTAAAAGAGCTAATAAAAGTCCTGGGTGGCGTAAAGCCAACATAAAAATGCATATAAAAGCAAGGGAGAAGGCCTTCAAAAAATACAAGGCTGAGGAATCATCATCAGCATTCCGACTTTACAAAGAATGCAACAAGAATTGTAAGGGTGCAATCAGGGTGGCTAAGATAGAACATGAAAGGCACATAGCAGAGAAGAGTAAGAAAAATCCCAAGAAATTCTTTAAGTATATAAATAGTAAGAAACTGAGGTCAGATCATATTGGTCCCATAAAGAATGATGAAGGGAATCTGGTTACTAAGGATGGAGAGATGGCGAAGGTATTGAATTTATTCTTCATGAGAGAAATGGGGGGCTTCAGTAACCAAAACTGCAATGTTTATCCTTATGACACGTCACAAGAAGCACCCTCATGGCTAACAGAGGATAGAATTAGAAATAGACTTGAAAAATGTAACATTAATAAGTCACCGGGACCAGATGGCTAGCACCAGAGGGTCCTTAAGCAACTCAGTCAAGTAAATGCCAGACCATTGTTCCTAATTTTTATGAACAGTCTACTGACTGCAATGATACCAGCAGATTGGAAAAAAAGCCAATGTAGCTCCAATATTTAAAAAGGGCCAAGATACATCCCTGGGAATTACAGACCAGTTAGCCTAACATCAATAGTATGCAAGCTCCTGGAGGGGATGATAAGGGACTATATACAAGATTTTAGTAATGAAAACAGTATCGTTAGCAGTAATCAGCATGGATTTATGAAGAATTGTTCTTGCCAAACCAACCTCTTAACCTTCTATGTGGAGGTGAGCTGCCATCTAGATAAAGGAAGGCCCATAGATGTGGTGTATCTGGATTTTGCAAAGGCATTTGATACAGTTCCCTATAAACGTTCACTGTACAAACTAAGGTCTGTCGGCATGGACCATAGGGTAAAAGCATGGATTGAAAACTGGCTATAGGGGCGAGTTCAGAGGGTAGTGATAAATAGGGAGTACTCGGAATGGTCCGTTGTGAAGAGGGGGGGTCTCCCAGAGTTCTGTCCTGGGACCAATCCTTCCATTTATTCATAAGCGACCTGGAGGATGGGATAAACAGCTCAATCTCAGTATTTGCGGACGATGCTTTTATTTTATTTTATTTTTATTCTCTTATTCCCTCAATAACATAATGTTATTATTTTTTATAGACAGCTCCATTTCACTGTGAGACAGCATGCCTTAATAGATACATGTCCTAAAATATTTAGATAAATCACAGTGCTCTGGGAATTCTTTGTCATGCAGTGAGTGTTTGTAAAACAGTGATTGTGTATACAGTATATAATAAAATATATAAAACATCAGTATAAACATGTACAATAACTACAATTTGACAAAAAAAAATGATGGTGATCTGCAGCCCCACAACATCACTCTTCTATTCATGAAAAATCTCAGGCTAAGGTAGCATGACCACGCAGCAACCAACGTCGCTGGTTTTCTCCTGCTTACCTTACCCAGAATACCGCTGGAGCGGTGAGAGGTACACAGGAGCGAGCGATTTGTGATACATTGTACTTACATACCTTCTTATTATTTTTATATTGTAAGTGTGCAATCTTAAGGATTATTTAAATAAACACCTTTTTTAGTACTGGATTACGCTATGTGCATCTTTGTTCTTTGCTTGTGATGAGCAACATTTAGATGCAGTGTATGCAGTGTGCTGGCATCATCTATTGAAAGATAAGCGTTTAACCCAGTATTATCTGGTAAGTGGATTTCTAGAGTGATTGTTACACATGCAGTGTGGTGAAGGCGATCGTCTTGAATTAAGATCTATATCGATTTATTGTGACGGACCATCTGACATTCTCATCTGCTTATTCTTATTTCTAAAGTGGACTTTCTATTTATCTACACTACTAAAGTGGACTTTTTAATAATCTTAAATTATTCGGATTATTTAGCGCTACTAATGTTTTAGTATTTCTTTGCTTTGACATATTTCTGGTATAGTGTTTTTTATTACAGTAGCTGCTTATGTTATTTTAAATAACAATTTTTCTATGAGTGCTAAGGGAGAAACATTGACCATATTGTGTGATTATTTTTTGTTTTTTGTAAGGTAGATTTAAAGCTCAGATATGTCCAGATATGTTGACTACACCTGCATAGATAATATGATCTAAATGCACCTCACATTTTCTTGGGTGGGAGTTATTTGTGCTTTTGTCTGTTTCCCCATTGGAGAGCCTTCTCATTACTTCCTGTCCTTACAGGAAGTGATGGTAAATCTCTCCATGCAGAAGGCATCAATACCTGACAAAAGCTTTATCCTTCCCCACCCTATCCAAGTTAAAATAAAACATTTTGGCTGAAGTTGGGTTAAAATGGGCCTCAGGTCCAGTTTTGTGTTCAGGCAGCAGGACGAGTGACTCTTATTAACATTAACTTTAATGAGAACCAAAGCCAATGCAAATCGATGCAATAATTTTCGACATGTCTGATTACAAGCATGGAGATTTGAACGATCTATTGAGAAATAAACTATTCGCAACTTATTGTATATATTGCTTGACTCTCTACAAATGAGATCTGTGAGGGGTCATTTTTTTTTTTTAGTATCTTTACTAAACAACAGTTGCTGTATTCCAAGTAAATAAAGAGCCTATAAGTAAATATGTTTTTAACAAAGGAAATCCATTAAAGTTTTAATAGACCATTAAGCATTATTCTTATTCATGAATTTAGTAGTACCGGCTACACTCCCTTGCAGGGTTTTCATGAAGTAACTCTTATGTGCCTGCTCGTGTTTGGAAACATTCTAATGCAAGGACACTCTGTGAGCTCACAACAAAAGCAGCAGTGAAGGAATCTTTTGTATGCCACACTCCTGCTTCATCCATGTTTGTTTGATTGACAGCCTAACTCCTCTCTATCATTCTCTATAAGAATGTGCATGAACAGTGCATGCTCTGCCACCGGAAGAAGTGGCACTAAGACATATACAGCAAGGAGATCTGGAGAACAGCAAGTATGTAACCGGGGACAAATGTCATTGCAAGTCATCTAGTGAGATGGATCAAGAGAGTAAGATCAATAAATAAATCAATATACACAGGTGACAGCGTTTCTACTTAAATGCTTAAAGTGGAACTTCACCTAAAAGTGGAAGTTCCACTTTTCTTCGCCCCCCCTCTGCCATATTTGGAATATATATATATATATATATATATATATATATATATATATATATATATATATATATATATATATATATATATATTGGGGAGCAAGTACCCACTTCCACTTCCGCTTCAACCGCTTAGCTGATTAAAGCAGACATTAGGCCCCACCTCTTGCTCACAACCTTCTGGGACAAGTCACAGGTCCCAGAAGGCTGCAAGTCAATTCACAAGGTGCAGTGTGGCTCACACAAGTGCAGAGGGGAGTCGGCTGTGAAGCCGCAAGGAGTCAAAGTGGCTTCCCCCAGTTAACATGCTGACGACAAGGACCCGAAGACTGGCGAACAACCAGCCCAGGTAAGGACAGCACTGGATCCCTGTACAGGTGAGTGTCTATTTATTAAAAGTGGGCTGCTACAGTTTTTGTAGCTGCTGACCTAAAAATGTTAAATTGTATCACTTCCATCACAAATCCAAAAAAACAAGAGGTTTATTACACATTTTAGGATAGTGGGCACAGTCATGTAAATCATTCATTTTGAAGAAATCTACACTGACATCACTGCTGTTAATCACGAGGCAACATCTTAGCATTGTCCGCCTGCAACAGGAAATGCTTTCACTGTCAGGATCTCCAGGTAAAATACTTTGCAACAGATTCACTAAAATCTATTTGCTTCAGAAAACTGTAAATGGTTAGGAATGACAAGGGGGCAAGATGGAGGGGTCAAACCGAAAAACACCACATCACAAATGAAAGAAATTTCAAAATTAGGAAACGGGGCAGAGAGGTGACAAACCTCGGGAATTTTAATGTGTTTGAGTATAGGGGATCACGAATCAACAGGTTACAAAAAATTCAAATAATTTTATTTAATAGAAGAATAAAATCATGAGAAGGAAAGTTACATCCATATCAAAAAGTAACATTGATTTGATAAAGCATATACACACAAAGTACTACCACTCTCGACATGTTTCACTCGATAGAGTTTCTTCAGGAGATTGATGGTGTGACTTTACTATACTGAGAATGAAAAATATATAGATAAATGTCTCATGAACGTATTGAGAAATAATATCAATCAACATAGCTTGAAAATCCAAAGGTGGCTTCGACATAGAGAGAACTATGCATAATTACTAGAAAGAAATCAACATATCAAAAAACATAGGGACATAGAAACACATGGACACACAGAGGAACCAAATCTTACCAACACTGCTTCAAATCAATAAGTTATGTAAATCTAGCGATAAAATCAATAAGTATAATGTCCCATCCAGAGATACCCACTAGTCAGCCAAAGAATAGAGAAAAATGAATTAGCTTGGTATTGATAAAAATGTAGAATCAATAGGGGATTAAACTGGTCTTGAAGATAGTCAACGACTGAGTATTATCACCTTCACCGGACATCATAAAAACCAACAGGTTTTAAGAAAGATCGGACAACCAAAGCCAGATGGATCTACAAAAAATGAAGTGAATATATTAGCCTCTGGGGAAATGATGGAGCAATGAAATCATTAAGTCTAAAGGTAGAGGGGAGAGTATCTTGCTTACCACCCCAGGCTAAGCACACAAAGCAAAACCAGAAAAAGGGCAGCAGAATGGCCAAATGATTGATTAGCATATTGACCAGAGAGTGCCCCGGGCACCCATACAAGCAGTGTCTAGGGTGACAAGCTGGGAATGGGAAGTATGATAAGTGCAGATAATGAGAAAGGAATACTTAAATCAAAACCAATAAAAATACATACGAGATTGCTACATAAAGAGTTTGACAGTGAATGGTTCCATTTGGTTCATACAAAGTAACCATGTGTTTGTACAATAATAAATTATAATTTCTAATGAAGATATCAAATTAATACAAAATTATGAATCAACTAAAGGGCAGCAAAGAAAAAAGAAAAACAGGCAAGGAGTAAAGGAATAAAGAAATAGGAAGAGAAAAGAGGGGGAAGAAGAAAGGAAGAGAGGAAAAAAAAAGGGGAAGAAGGGGGGGGGAGAAGAGGGAAGCAAAAAATTGACGATAGGGAAACTGAGGCGGCAAAAATTAAATGAAATTAAAGAAAAGACTTGAAACTCAGGGCATCGTTAAGGCCTGGGGGTTTCAGAGCACAGAGGTTAGAGATCCAGCGTGCCTCACGCTGTAGTAAAATCTTGTCATTGTCACCCCCTCTATCACTCGAGGGACATGTTCCAGGGCAAAGAAGTGCATTTTGTCATTTGTGTCATCAAAATTGTGATAGAGGCCCATATGATGACTAATGGGCGTCTCCATTTTCTTCCCTCACACCAGGGAGACATGGTCCCTGATGCGATGGAAGAAAGGGCGTTTTGTCTTGCCGATATAAAATGCATCACAGTCGCAAACCATGATATAAACTATCCCAACAGACTGACAGGTGACCAGAAAGTTGGGCCTGTAAATGCGACCATTGGGCAGGTTGATGTGCTTGGATGCGTATAGATGGCGGCAAAAGTTGCATTTGTGGCAGGGCCTGGTACCCCGGGATTTGACCTTGGTGAATGGAATAGGAGCATAATGACTATGCACCAGCGTGTCCCTTAGTGATCTGGATCTCCTAAACGTTATTTCTGGAAAGTCTTTAAGATGTTTTGATACCTTGGTATCTCATTTCAGGAGGTACCAATATTTTCCAAGAATGTCCCGTACTTGCTGATGTTAACCAGAAAAACGTGTAATTAGTCTAACCCCTGAGTTGGATGTCGGGGTTTTCCTGCCATGGATCAAGGCCAACCTGTCCTTATTCTTAGCCTTGAGGTATGCCTTTTTAAGACATCTGTTACTATAGCCTCGGAGTCGCAGACGCGACTGCAGTGCCCTGGCCTCAGACTCAAACTGGGCATCTTCACTACAGTTGCGTTTGAGTCTAAGTTATTGCCCATAAGGTATACTGGCTATCAGTGAGCTGGTTGCATGAAGCAGAGTATTTCCAGCCAAGGGTTTGCGATAAAGTGTAGATCCAATGGCCCCATCTTGGTTTACAAAGATCTGAATATCTAGAAATTTAAGTTGTGATTGACTCATTTCCATGGTGAATTTGAAGTTGAATTTGTTTACCTTAAAGCTTTCAAAGAAGGCCAGCAGGTCCTCCCTATTGCCAGTCCAGATGAAAAAGACGTCATCAATATAACGTCTCCAGATGGGAATCTGGTCGATGAAAGATTGCATATCATCTCTATGAAAGAGATGTCGCTCCCACCCCCCCAGATACAGGTTGGCATGGGGACCATGGGGACCACATTTGGTCCCCATAGCCACCACCTGCATCTGGAGGTAGTGGGAGCCTAAAAAAAGAAAGAAATTGTGGGTCAAAATGAATCGAAGTAGATTTAGGATAAACTCGTTATAACCCTTGGGTGCTTCATTGCTCTTGGAAATGAAGCCCTCCACAACTCGAACCCCAAAATCATGGGGATGGAGTTATAGAGGGCCTCAACATTGAGAGCAACTAGCCAGGATCCCTCCGGGACTGAAATGCCACAGGTTGGCATGGGGACCATGGGGACCACATTTGGTCCCCATAGCCACCACCTGCATCTGGAGGTAATGGGAGCCTAAAAAAAGAAAGAAATTGTGGGTCAAAATGAATCGAAGTAGATTTAGGATAAACTCGTTATAACCCTTGGGTGCTTCATTGCTCTTGGAAATGAAGCCCTCCACAACTCGAACCCCAAAATCATGGGGATGGAGTTATAGAGGGCCTCAACATTGAGAGCAACTAGCCAGGATCCCTCCGGGACTGAAATGCCATCGAGAACCTGTTGATTCTTGATACCCTATACCCAAATACCTTAAAAGTCCCGAGGTTTGTCACCTCTCTGCCTCGTTTCCTAATTTTGAAATTTCTTTCTTTTGGGATGTGGTGTTTTTTGGTTTGACCCCTCCATCTTGCCCCCTTGTCATTATTTACCTAGGGTGTTACCCACCCATCACTTTTTTATATGGAGTACTAATCAAACTATATTTCATCTTTGATTTTATTGCTGTACTTATTGTTTTCTCTATTTGTGCAGCTCCCCTTTTTCCTTCCCTCCCTCACTTGTCTCTTTCTTCTTGTGTCATGGCTAACTACTGTGGCAATGCTTTTGAGGGCCTTATGGACACTATCCATCGGTCCCAAAATGCCACTGAGGGCGGCCTTTCTATGGACTGTTTTCTTCTAAAACTGCAAAGGATGTTAGAAAGAAAGTCCAGAATCTACTGGAACAAATGGTATTTTACTAAGTACATAGATGATCAAATGTCCCCCTGGGGCCTCAGAATACAGATTTTCCCTACCATCAACAAACTGGAACCTGAGTTTAACTGCTTGCCGACCGCCGGCTGTCAATTGACGGCCAGGCGGCGCAGCTCTCGTTGCGGGAGGGCGTCATATGACGGCCTCCCATTTGAACAGGGAATGCGCGCATCCCTGTTCCTTTGGTGGTGGCATGTCACGGAGACACCGCTCGCCACCGATGGGGGTGCACAGCCATTGAACATGGCTGTTTACCACGTGACTTCATCACGGCCGATCACAGATAGGTCCACCCCATTGTTCACGGCGCATGCGCGGGATCGCGAGCGTGTGAACATATGTGAATTAATAATTAAGATAAACCTTCTATTGGGTTGTCACTCAACATTAATGTTTGTCTTGATTATTAATTCACATATGTTCACATGTTCATATATATATATATATGTTTTATTTACATGTTCATTTATGAGTTTTATATATAGATACATATCAGCATTGGTTTATTGTATGTTTCTCCATTGTTTAGTAGCCGGAACTACAGGGGGTTAACATTGGAGATTTTGTTTCCTTCCCCCACAATGGGTTAAGACCTCCCTTTTTTTTTTTCCCTCCCCTGATGTTCCTTCCCCTAAATTACACACAACTATTTAAACTTTGTGAGTTGCCTACTCCCTTGACTATGACAAAGCGCTGTGCGCGAAACGCGTCGTCAAGGAAACCCCAGGACAGCAGCCCTTGCCAGGACCTAGTCACAGTGGGTAATGATTCATCCGGCCACCCATCCACCATCCCTGCGTAGCTTTCACTATAGCTAGCAGCGGTTACCTCAGCCATTTCTTCCTCCGCATCCTCCCCTGCCATATGATTTTTTGACAATTTTTATTTTTTATTTTGTACAATTTTTTTTTTTTTTTTTATTGACTCTGCACTTCTTTGGGGAGCCTGAGGTCCTACAGGCTGATGCGAGCTCCATCAGCTTGTTTGTTCTTTCACTTTCCCCCCCATCATTCACATCATGTCCAGCGTTGGCTGTTGAGCAGTGACACCAAGTTTTACTGAGGAGCGTTTACCCTCGTGGAGACACCTTCCAGATATGCAGCGGTTCAGTGTTCCACCTGCTGACATCCCGGCGGCTCTCCCCGTGCTGACGTCATCAGCCGTCGCCCCGGAGCTTCAGTCGGGTTGTTTTCCCCATGATAGAGCGTCGGCTCTTCGATCTCCACAGCCACCCGACAGCTCACTAGAGCCAGCGAGCCCCCCTGCATGAGCCTACAGTCCCTCCATCTCCCTGACCATCGCAGCCACCCGACAGCTCACTGGAGCCGGCGAGCTCCCCCACATGAGGTCAGACTCCCTCCACCACGGGTAGGCTGTCAGTGTCTTCTCTCCACGTTTTGTACTTTTATTACTCTACCCATCTGCTCCAAGTTCCACACTTCAACTGTGTCATATTACCCATTGCGTTATATTTAGTTTTTTTCTGGACTAAATCTCCTGTGCTGGTCTTCTGTCGTTAAAGAGCTGTCTGTCCATTATTGTGAGTGCTTTTTATATGTTAATATTGTAATGCACTGCTTTTAACTTTTGGTTATTGTTCCTAATCATTATTGTTTTTTAATTCTGTGTTACTGTGGTGCTCTCTACAACAGCTTTTTTACATATTTTTGTACACTTGGTGGTTTTATTATTCAATAGTTACCACCTAGACATGTGCAGGATGAAAAAATTCGTTTAGTTTAGTTTCGTTTCAATTCGTTATTTAACTTAATTCGTTTAGTTAAATTCGTTGCATTCATTACATTCGTTTTCGGAATTCGTTTCGTTTCGTATTCGAATTCGAAAAAATTCGACCGCATTCGAAAAAATTCAACCGCATTCGAAAAAATTCGACCGTATTCGAAAAAAACTATCAAATTCGAAAAAATTCTAACACATTCGAAAAAAACTGTCAAATTCGAAAAAATTCCACCACATTCGAAAAAAACTATCAAATTCGAAAAAATTCTACCACATTCGAAAAAAACTGTCAAATTCGAAAAAATTCTACCACATTCGGAAAAAACTATCAAATTCGAAAAAATTCCACCACATTCGAAAAAAACTATCAAATTCGAAAAAATTCTACCACATTCGAAAAAAACTGTCAAATTCGAAAAATTTCTACCACATTCGAAAAAAACTATCAAATTCGAAAAAATTCTTACTACATTTGAAAAAACTATCAAATTCGAAAAAATTCTACCACATTCGAAAAAAACTGTCAAATTCGAAAAAATTCTTACTACATTTGAAAAAACTATCAAATTCGAAAAAATTCTACCACATTCGAAAAAAACTGTCAAATTCGAAAAAATTCTACCACATTCGAAAAAAACTGTCAAATTCGAAAAATTTCTACCACATTCGAAAAAAACTGTCAAATTCGAAAAAATTCTTACTACATTTGAAAAAACTATCAAATTCGAAAAAATTCTACCACATTCGAAAAAAACTGTCAAATTCGAAAAAATTCTACCACATTCGAAAAAAACTGTCAAATTCGAAAAATTTCTACCACATTCGAAAAAAACTATCAAATTCGAAAAAAACAATAACTGAATTTGAAAAAGTAAACTATATATAACCATTTTGCGAAATTTGAAATTCGTATAGAATGAAATCGAATTCCAATAGAAAAGATTAGGATAGAATAGAAAGTATAAAAGAATAGCATAGAAAAACAATAGATCAGAATAGAAAAAAAAATATAATTTATTGTATTCTAAGCTTTTCTATTTGAATTCAAATTCATTCTGTACCAAATTCCAATTTTGGAAGATGGTTAAATATATATATTATATTTTTTTTCTATTCTGTTCCATTGTTTTTCTATGCTATTCTTTTCTATTCTATTCTAAACTTTTCTATTCGAATTTGAATTAATTCTATGCGAAATTCGAATTTCGGAAGATGGCTTCTAAAATTAGAATTTCGTATAGAATGAATTCGAATTTGAATAGAAAAGATTAGAATAGAAATAGAATAGACTAGAAAAACAATAGAACAGAAGAGAATAAAATATAATATATATATTTTTTTCTATGCTATTCTTTTTTATTCTATTCTAAACATTTCTATTCGAATTTGAATTCATTCTATACGAAATTCGAATTTCGGAAGATGGCTTCTGAAATTCGAATTTCGTATAGAATGAATTTGAATTTGAATAGAAAAGAATAGACTAGAAAAACAATAGAACAGAACAGAATAAAATATAATATATATATATTATATCTTATTCTATTCTGTTCTATTGTTTTTCTAGTCTATTCTTTCTACTCTATTTTAATCTTTTCTATTCAAATTAATTTTATACGAAAATCGAATTTTGGAAGATGGTTTTATATATATATATATATATATATATATATATATATATATATATATATATAAAAAATATTTTTTCTATTCTGTTCTATTGTTTTTCTATTATTTTCTATTATATTCTGATCTTTTCTATTTGAATTCAAATTCATTCTATACAAAATTCGAATTTCAGAAAATAGTTATATAGAAATAGAATGAAATCAAATTCTAATAGAAAAGAATAGAATAGAAAAACAAGAGAACAGAATAGAAAGAAATATTTTATATATATATAAAAATAAATAAAACCATCTTCCGAAATTGGAATTTGGTACAGAATGAATTCGAATAGAAAAGATTAGAATAGAATATTTTATATTTTTTTCTATTCTGTTCTATTGTTTTTCTATGCTATTCTTTTATATTATTTTCTGTTCTATTCTAATCTTTTCTATTTGAATTCATTCTGTACCAAATTCCAATTTCGGAAGATGTGTGTGTATATGTGTATATATATATATATATATATATATATATATATATATATATATATTTTTTTTTTTTTTCTATTCTGTTCTATTGTTTTTCTGTTCTAGTCTTTTCTATTAGAATTCGATTTCATTCTATTTCATTCTGTTTCTGTATAACCATTTTCGGAAATTCAAATTTCGTATAGAATGATTTTGCATTCAAATAGAAAAGATTAGAATAAAATAGAAAAGAATAGAAAAGAATAGAAAAACAATAGACCAGCATAGAAAAAAAATAAAAATAAAAAAAATATATATAAATATGTATACCGTATTTATCGGCATATAACACGCACTTTTTTCCCCTTAAAATCAGGGGAAAATCATGGGTGCGTGTTATACGCCGATCCCTTGCGATCCTGAGCTGACAGATCTTCAAAATCGCCGACCGCGATTTGAAAATGGCGCCGAAATACACAGAGCCAGTCCTCGGCTCTTCTCGGCCACTTTCGGCTTCACTCGAGTGCCGCCCGAACCTAGCCGAGTGTACTCGGCTAGGATCAGATAGCTCCGCTCACAGTCACGCCCATCCCGGGCGGGACTACAAGTGGAGCCGAAAGTGAACGAGAGCCGCCGAGAAGAGCCGAGGACCGGCTCTGTGTATTTTGGCGCCGGCGGCACCATTTTCAAATCGCGGTCGGCGATTTTGAAGCTCAGGATCGCAGGGGATCACAGGATTTTCAAACTGCGAGCTGCAAGGCTGCACTGGGGCAAGGCTGCACTGGGGCAAGGCTGCCCTGGGATAAGGCTGCAATGGACACTGGGAAGGCTGCACTGACAAGGCTGCACTGACATGGCTGCACTGGGGCAAGGCTGCACTGAGAAGGCTGCAATGATGGGCATTTAAATGTAAGTTTTTTTCCCTTAAACTTCCCTCCTAAAAGTTTTTTTTTCCTTAAAATTCCCTCCTAAACTTGGGGTGCGTGTTATACGCCGATAAATACGGTCATTTTTTTGTATTATTCTCTTCTATTGTTTTTTTATGCTTTTCTTTTCTATTATTTTATATTCTATAATAGTCTTTTCAATTCAAATTCATTCTATACGAAATTCGAATTTCGGAACATGGCTTCTGAAGTTTGAATTTCTTATAGAATGAATTCGAATTAGAACAGAAAATAATAGAAAAAAATAGACTAGAAAAACAATAGAACAGAATAGAAGAAAATAAAATATACATATATATATTATATATTATATTTTCTTCTATTCTGTTTCATTGTTTTTCTATGCTATTCTTTTCTATTCTATTCTAAACTTTTCTATTCGAATTTGAATTCATTCTATACGAAATTCGAATTTCGGAAGATGGCTTCTGAAAGTGGAATTTCGTATAGAATGAATTCGAATTTGAATAGAAAAGATTAGAATAGAAAATAATAGACTAGACAAACAATAGAACAGAATAAAATATAATATATATAATTTTTTGTATTCTGTTCTATTGTTTTTCTAGTCTTTTCTCTTCTACTCTGTTCTAATCTTTTCTATTCAAATTCAAATTCATTTTATAAGAAATTCAAATTTTGGAAGATGGTTTTATATATATATATATATATATATATATATATATATATATATATATATATATATATATATATATATATATTATACATATACACACACATATATTATATAGATGGTTTTATATATATATATATATATATATATATATATATATATATATATATATATATATATATATTATACATATATATATATATATATATATTATACATATACACACACATATATTATATATATATATATATATATATATATATATATATATATATATATATATATATATATATATATATATATATATATATATATATATATATATAAAACCATCTTCCGAAATTTGAATTTCTTATAATATGAATTCGAATTTGAATAGAAAAGATTAGAATAGAGTAGAAGAGAAAAGACTAGAAAAACAATAGAACAGAATAGAATAAATTATATATATTATATTTTATTCTGTTCTGTTCTATTGTTTGTCTAGTCTATTATTTTCTATTCTAATCTTTTCTATTCAAATTCGAATTCATTCTATACGAAATTCCACTTTCAGAAGCCATCTTCCGAAATTCGAATTTCGTATAGAATGAATTTAAATTCGAATAGAAAAGTTTAGAATAGAATAGAAAAGAATAGCATAGAAAAACAATGAAACAGAATAGAAAATTATATATATATATATATATATATATATATATATATATATATATATATATATAACATCTTCCAAAATTCGAATTTCATATAGACCGAAATCAAATTTGAATGTAAAAGATTAGAATAGAATAGAAAATAATAGAAAAGAATAGACTAGAAAAACAATAGAACAGAATAGAAGAAAATATAATATATATATTTTCTTCTATTCTGTTCTATTGTTTTTATAGTCTATACTTTTCTATTATTTTCTGTTCTAATCATTTCTATTCAAATTCATTCTATACGAAATTCAAACTTCAGAAGCCATGTTCCGAAATTCGAATTTCGTATAGAATAAATTTGAATTTGAATTGAAAATACTATTATAGAATATAAAATAATAGAAAAGAAAAGCATAAAAAAAACATATATATATATATACACATATTCTATTGCTTTATTATTTTATATTCTACCTTATTGTTTTTTTTAGAAAAACGTTTTCTATTTTTTTTTAATTTGATTATGTTTTCGAATTCGATTCGAATATGTTTTCGAATTCGATTCGAATATGTTTTCGAATTCGATTCGAATATGTTTTCGAATTCGATTCGAATATGTTTTCGAATTCGATTCGAATTCGTTCGTTTTTTTTTTCGGATTCGTTTAAATTCTTTACTTTTGTCATTCGGAAATTCGGATGCATCCGAATTTCCGAATAATGAAAAATTCGTCCGAATTTCGATTCGGAACGAAACGAAATGCACATGCCTATTACCACCTTTAATTATATTTTGGTTTAATAAATCAATACTTATTTTATGTTCTGTTGTAGTAGCTAGTCTTTCAACACATCCTGAGCGCTGGGCTGTATTTGTTTTTTACTGTACATGCCAGATGGTCTTGCCAACCCAACATGGCTGTCTTCCAACTCGGCATCACCAATTATTCCCCCTTTCACAGCACTGCCAGGTGTGTAGACCAACACCCAAAATTTCTCAGAGATTGATTTCTTTCATATGTTTTTGCCCGACACTATGCTGCAATTTATTGTGGACCAGACAAATTTATATGCCCAGCAATATATTGCCAACAACCCCCAATCTTCATATGCCCCTCCTTTTGAGTGGAGAGATCTGAATTTGGAGGAGTTAAAAGTGTTTATGGGCCTCACCCTAAACATGGGGATTACAAAAAAAATGAAGGACATTCCTATTGGTCCACCAACCCTATCCACAACATGCCCATTTATTCTGCCGTAATGTCCATATCCCGATACAAGATGATAATGTGCTTTCTTCACTTCAGCGACAGCACCCAGTGCCCTCCCCACAATCATCCAAATCACGACAAGTTATACAAGATTCGCCCACCAATAAATTTCTTTTCCCAACAATTTGCAGAACTCTATGTCCCTGATCAGAATATATGTGTCAATGAGTCCCTGGTACCCTTTTCAGGCCGGCTAGGAATAAAGCAATGTATTCCTAGCAAAAGGGCCAGATACGGTGTAAAGTTATACAAGCTATGTGAGAGAGCCACGGGATATCTGTATGCATTCCGCATATATGAAGGAAGAGATTCCCAGCTCCAGCAACCTGAATGCCCGGCCTACATGGGCACAACTGGAAAGATTGTATGGGACCTGGCATACCCACTTCTGAACAAAGGATATCACATATACGTTGACAACTTTTACACGAGCCTGCCCCTTTTCAAACACTTATACATTGCAAAAACTCTGGCCTGTGGAACCTCCAGAAAAAATAGGAAGGGCTTCCCACAATCTCTATTGAACAAAAAGCTGCAAAGGGGGGAAAGAGCATCATTGAGATGCAACGAAGTGCTGGTCTTGAGGTGGAAGGATAAGAGGGACGTGCACATGATGCCCACCCTCCATGATGACACTACAATTGAGGTACAAAGAAGACGAGGTCCCATTGAAAAGCCAACATGTGTCCAAGATTATAATCTCTACATGGGTGGGGTTTGGATTTTAATGATCAAATGATTCAGCCCTATTTGTTAATAAGGAGGTCCTGATTCTGGTATAAGAAGGTAGCAATTTATCTCATCCAGTTGGCCATTTGCAATTCCTACGTAGTGTACACCAAATCCATTGAAAGCCCCGCCCCCTTCCTTAAATTCATAGAAGAAGTTGTCACGTCCCTCATCTATCACCAAAGACCCCCCCAGAAGACCTTCGCTCTGAGGCTGTTTGCAGACTTCATGAGCGCCACTTCCCCTTCAGCATTCCACCATCTGAAGCAGGCCGAAGTCGGCAAAAAAAATGTGTGCACCAAAAGAGGATTTAGAAAAGATACCAGCTACCATTGTCCCCAGTGTCCCTCCCAACCTGGCGTTTGCATTGGTGAATGCTTCCAACTTTACCATACATCCCTAAAATATTAGCCCTTATTTTTAACCATTTCCCCATTTTCATCATCTGTGCTGACCATTTTCCATTCTTCCCCAAATAACCATGCCACTGCCTTCCACGTGAACTGACCCTGGCCTGTTTTTTGACTATGCCTCTGCCTACCGTTTGGACTGCTTCCACGTGAACTGACCCTGGCCTGTTTTATTAACTATGCTACTGCCTACCGCTTGGACTGCTTGCACGTGAACTGACCCTGGCCTGTTTTATGGACTATCCTTTTGCCTACCGCTTGGACTGATCTGTTGCCCTGCTACTGTAGTACACAGGGGTCTCACATATGTGAAGGGCTCCAGAATTGTTTTTCCGGATGGAGAAAACAATTTTTTTTGTTTTCTCCGGGTTTCGGAATTTCTGGATTAGGGTCTGGAGTCCGGAGCCTTCATAGAGATTTGGGTGGGTCGAAGCCTCTACCCCTGTGCCCCTGTGCACAGGTCTTACCTGATTGTGGCCCTCAGCCTGCTGCTGACTTACTGCCACCATGCCTCTGCCTTTCGCATAAATGGACCACACTGCTACCAGGACTATGCAACTAATTAGCTGTTGCAAGAGGCAGTATGTTTATGAAGGGCTGGAGAGCGGTACAATAATGAGTGTCTGCAGGTAACAGTGTACCAGGACCAATATTATGGCTGTGCTGGCTATCTCTGCCTGGACAATTTCTATGGACTGTGCTGTGCTGACTATAGACAATATTCCTGCCTGCTGCCTGGATAATTTCTATTGCTGTTGCTAAGAACATCCCTGCCTGCTGCCTGGACCAGTGCTCTCCTCTGTGGATACTACTAAATGCACAGGTAATGCTTTTTTTTTTACCCTTTCCACAATAGAATTTAATGTTGAATTGTAATTCTTGGTATGTGCATGCTATGTGTTAGAAATATGAAGGGTTTTCAAAAATGATAGGTTGCCAGGAAATTATATGTCATTTATGCTCCTAGAACGCCTAATGGTGCTACTTGGATGTTGGGCCTCTGTATGTGGCCAGGCTGTGTAAAAGTCTCACACATGTGGTATCGCCATACTCAGGAGGAGTAGCAGAATGTATTTTGGGGTGTCATCTTTGCTATGTACATGCTATGTGTTGGAAATATCTGATAAGTGAACAACTTTGTGTAAAAAAAAAAAAATGCGTTTTCCTTTTTTTTCCACATTTTCCAAAAACTTCAGGAAAAAAATGAACCGTTCAAAAGACTCATTATGCCTAATAAATTATACGTTGGGGTGTTTGCTTTCCAAAATGGGGTCATTTTGGGGGCAATTCCATTGTCCTGGTGCTCCAGGGCCTTCAAAAATGCAATAGGTGGTTGAGAAATGAGATGTGTCATTTATGCTCGTAGATCGCTTGATGGTGCTACTTCAATGTTGGGCCTTTGTATGTGGCCACGCTGTGTAAAAGTCTCACACATGTGGTATCGCTATACTCAGGAGGAGTGGCAGAATGTATTTTGGGGTGTCATCTTTGCTACGTACATGCTATGTGTTGGAAATATCTGATAAATGGACAACTTTGTGTAAAAAAAATGCGTTTTCATTTTTTTTCCACATTTTCCAAAAACTTCTGGAAAAAAATGAACCATTCAAAAGACTCATTATGCCTCATAGATTATACGTTGGGGTGTTTGCTTTCCAAAATGGGGTCATTTTGGGGGCAATTCCATTGTTCTGGTGCTCCAGGGCCTTCAAAAGTGTAAATGGTGGTTGAGAAATGAGATGTGTCATTTATGCTCGTAAAACGCATGAAGATGCTACTTCAATGTTGGGCCTTTCTATGTGGGCAGGCTGTGTAAAAGTCTCACACATGTGGTATCGCCATACTCAGGAGGAGTAGCAGAATGTATTTTGGGGTGTAATTTGTTGTATGCATATGCTCTGAGAGAGAAATAATCTGTTAATATGACAATTTTGTAAAAAAAAAAAATCTTCATTTTGCAAAGAATTGTGGGGAAAAATTACAGCTTAAAAAAATTCACCATGCTACTTACTTAATACCTTGGAATGTCTACTTTCTAAAAAGGGGTCATTTAGGGGGTATTTGTACTTTCCTGAATAGTTAGTGTCCCAAGAAATGAGATAGACCGTCAGTACATCAGGTGTGATCAGATGTGATCAATTTTTAGTGATTGACACCATAGTTTGTAGACTCTATAACTTTCACAAAGACCACATAATTTACACTAATTTGGGTTATTTTTACCAAAGATATGTAGCAGTATAAATTTTGGCCAAAATTTATGAAGAAAAATTACTAATTTACAAAATTTTATGACAGAAACAAAGAAAAAGGCTTTTTTTTCACAAAATTTACGGTCTTTTTTATTTATAGCACAAAAAATAAAAAACCCACTAGTGATTAAATACCACCAAAAAAAAGCTCTATTTGTGTGAAAAAAAGGACGCAAATTTCATATGGGTACAGTGTTGCATGACTGAATAATTGTCATTCAAAGTGTGAGAGCGCTGAAAGCTGAAAATTGGTCTGGGCAGGAAGGGGGTGTAAGTGCACTGTATTGAAGTGGTTAAGTCACAATGGGAACAAAATCTGCACCTTTGCTCTGTCAAAATGATGGAGCTGTTATATTGTCATTATACTAATGAATTAACACTTTTGGATAAAGAAATAGAGAAATTATATGAGGACAACCAATCTATTACCTTGGATGCGCTCTTCCCTTCCCGGGAGAGCATGCTCAAGGCAGGTCTTGCATCCTATGTGACTGAAATACTGAAAACTAAAGAAAAGAAGTTCATGAGGGATAAGCTCTCCTATGATAATGGTGAGGCCTATAATTGGGCACCCTTTAAGAGCAGGAGACGCAATACTAAAATGCGAGTCCAAACCGAATAGACTTCTGAACAAAATGATTCTGATACTTCATCACTGTCCTCTGTTTTTTCCTTACAGGCACCGGTTCACCCCAAAGTTCCCAAGAAGCAACAACTGCACAAACGCACCAATGGTAATGTAAATGCACAACTGGAAAAATCGAAACACTTTCCCAGCACTAATTGCACACCTATTAACACTAGAGCAGCAGCTGCCAAAACTTCTGCTATTGCTAATGCATCAGGTCAGTCCAAAGTCACTTTACACACGGGCACAACCCATTCAGTGTTGTCTTAGGCTTCGCCAAATGGGGCAGGTGGGACTGTTGAGACAACCACTGAATTGGTTTTTCGCACAGCACCCATCTTCACCCAACCAGTACACAACCCATAAAAGATGGGGAGTGTGGATTTACTACATCCCAAACAATCCAAAATCAATTCAAAGTAATTAATCTGTCGTCAATTGCTCTTACAGAGGCCCAAATCTCAGTTCTACAACTTGGCCTAACTTTCTGTCCCACACGAAAGGTTGATCCCTTCAAATTAATTAAAGATCTCAACTTATTTTCGCGTAAATTGTAAATTGATGTGATGGGATAAGGGACACATTGATGAAGCGGACGTGGCAGAGGCCGACATCCTGCTATCAGGTCAATCAGCACCAGTGCCGCCCCTTTTAAACCCTCCTCCCATACTCTCCACACCCAAAGATTATAAACCCAAATCAACCACTTTTCCTGCCTTGCAGGGGAACCCTAATGTGTGGGCATTCACCCAACAAGTGACCAACGAAATACGTAAGACCAAACGATGGGGATTAACCCAATCCAATTTAACATCAGCTCAAAAAAAGGCACTACGTTCTCTACAACAAGAAACACGGGTAATTATAAAACCCTCTGATAAAGGGGGAAATCTGGTTGTAATGGACAATTCCCGCTATGAGTCAATGGTTATGAGGCTTCTACAGAACTCTGAATGGTATAGGAAAATACCAGAAAGTCATGTTAACTATATCATAACCAAATATAGACAACTTCTTGACTCTGCATACCATCAAGGGCTGATAACCAAAAAAACTTGGGAATTTCTGAATATTCCAGCTCCTAAGACGACGACCCTGTATGCTCTCCCTAAAATTCACAAACACGCCACCAATCCACCAGGGCGTCCCATAGTTTTGGGAAATGGCTGCCTTACCGAAAATGCTAGTACCCTCATTGATGATTTTTTGAGACCCCATGTTGAGGGCCTGTTGTCCTATTTGCAGGACACCAGAGACCTTCTGAGAGCACTCGATGGCATTTCAGTCCCGGAGGGATCCTGGCTAGTTGCTCTCGATGTTGAGGCCCTCTATAACTCCATCTCCCATGATTTGGGGGTTCGAGTTGTGGAGGGCTTCATTTCCGAGAGCAATGAAGCACCCAAGGGTTATAATGAGTTTATCCTAAATCTACTTCAATTCATTTTGACCCACAATATCTTTCTTTTTGGAGGCTCCCACTACCTCCAGATGCAGGGGGTGGCTATGGGGACCAAATGTGGCCCCTCCTATGCCAACCTGTATCTGGGGGGGTGGGAGCGACATCTCTTTCATAGAGATGATATGCAATCTTTCATCGACCAGATTCCCATCTGGAAACGTTATATTGATGATGTCTTTTTCATCTGGACTGGCAATAGGGAGGACCTGCTGGCCTTCTTTGAAAGCCTCAAGGTAAACAAATTCAACCTCAAATTCACCATGGAAATGAGTCAATCACAACTTACATTTCTAGATATTCAGATCTTTGTAAACCAAGATGGGGCCATTGGATCTACACTTTATCGCAAACCCTTGGCTGGAAATACTCTGCTTCATGCAACCAGCTCCCACCCGGCCCCTCTGATAGCCAGTATACCCTATGGGCAATACCTTAGACTCAAACGCAACTGTAGTGAAGATGCCCAGTTTGAGTCTGAGGCCAGGGCACTGCAGTCGCGTCTGCGACTCTGAGGCTATAGTAACAGATGATTTAAAAAGGCATACCTCAAGGCAAGGAATAAGGACAGGTCGGCCTTAATCCATGGCGGGAAAACCCGCACATTCAACTCAGGGGTTAGACTAATTACATGTTTTTATGGTCAGCATCGGCAAGTACAGGACATTCTTGGAAAATATTGGTACCTCCTCAAAGGAGATGGCAAGGTATCAAAACATCTTAAAGACTTTCCAGAAATAACGTTTAGGAGATCCAGATCACTAAGGGGCACGCTGGTGCATAGTCATTATGCTCCTATTCCATTCACCAAGGTCAAATCCCGGGGGAACCAGGCCCTGCCACAAATTCAATTTTTGCCGCCATCTATACGCATCCAAGCACATCAACCTGCCCAATGGTTGCATTTACAGGCCCAACTTTCTGGTCACCTGTCAGTCTGTTGGGATAGTTTATATCATGGTTTGCGACTGTGATGCATTTTATATCGGCAAGACAATCCGCCCTTTCTTCCATCGCATCAGGAACCATGTATCCCTGGTGCGAGGGAAGAAAATGGAGACGCCCATTAGTCGTCATATGGGCCTCTATCACAATTTTGATGACACCAAAATGCATTTCTTTGACCTGGAACATGTCCCCCCGAGTGATAGAGGGGGTGACAATGACAAGATTTTACTACAATGTGAGGCAGGCTGGATCTCTGACCTCTGTGCTCTGAAACCCCCAGACCTTAATGATGCCCTGAGTTTCAAGTCTTTTCTTTAATTTCATTTAATTTTTGCCGCCTCAGTTTCCCTATCGTCAATTTTTTGCTTCCCTCTTCTCCCTTCCCCCCTTTTTTTCCCCCTCTTCCTTTCTTCTTCCCCCTCTTTTCCCTTCCTATTCCTTTATTCCTTTACTCCTTGCCTGTTTTTCTTTTTTCTTTGCTGCCCTTTAGTTGATTCATAATTTTGTATTAATTTGATATCTTCATTAGAAATTATAATTTATTATTGTACAAACACATGGTTACTTTGTATGAACCAAATGGAACCATTCACTGTCAAACTCTTTATGTAGCAATCCAGTATGTATTTTTATTGGTTTTGATTTAAGTATTCTTTTTTCATTATTTGCACTTATCATGCTTCCCATCCCCAGCTTGTCACCCTAGACACTGCTTGTATGGGCGCCCGCGGCACTCTCTGGTCGATACGCTAATCAATCATTTGGCCATTCTGCTGCCCTTTTTCTGGTTTTGCTTTGTGTGCTCAGCCTGGGGGGGTAAGCTCCTCCCTGTGCCCTTTGGATGGGAAATTCTCCCACCCCCTACGCGCAGACTCTGCCCTCTTCTCCACCTCTATCTTGGAGAGGGCACAGGACTTTCCAAGATAGCGGCTCCATTCTTATGACGCTTCGCGTCTATGGGGTGTGTGCCGCACGCATGCGCAATAGCATTACTGAGCATGCACGCGACCCGACGGTGACGTCAGACGCCACCGAGTCAGAGAGGGACTATTTAAATGGCAGTCACTTGCCTCCACAATCTGCTCGAGATCTCAATCCAGGGACGAGCCTGTATCCCTCTTGGATATCCATGATTGATCTTTGAATTTGTCTGATAAGATGCTCTCCCCTCTACCTTTAGACTTAATGATATCATTGCTCCATCATTTCCCCAGAAGCTAATATATTCACTACATGCTATTTTTTGTAGATCCATTTGGCTTTGGTTGTCCAGTCTTTCTTAAAACCTGTTGGTTTTTATGATGTCCAGTACTAACACTCAGTCATTGACTATCTTCAAGGCCAGTTTAATCCCCTATTGATTCTACATTTTTATCAATACCAAGGTAATTCATTTTTCTCTATTCTTTGGCTGACTAGTGGGTATCTCAAATATACCCACTGTACTGGCCACCTCCACTTTTCTTATCATTCAGTATATATATGTTTTTTTCTATATATTTCTTTTTAGAAATATCAACCTGTTAGCTCTTCTCTGCAAGCAGCCAGGGTGTTTAAGCTGGATGGATGGGATGTTATACTTATTGATTTTATCGCTAGATTTACATCACTTATTGATTTGAAGCAGTGTTGGTATGGTTTGGTTCCTCTGTGTGTCCATGTGTTTCTATGTCCCTATGTTTTTTGATATGTTGATTTCTTTCTAGTGATTTATGCATAGTTCTCTCTATGTCTAAGCCACCTTTGGATTCTCAAGCTATGTTGATGTATTATTTCTCAATACGTTTATGAGACATAAAGTCACACCATCAATCTCCTGAAGAAACTCTATCGAGCGAAACATGTCGAGAGTGGTAGTACTTTGCATATGCTTTATCAAATCAATGTTACTTTTTGATATGGATGTAACTTTCCATCTCATGATTTTATTCTTCTATTAAATAAAATTATTTGAATTTTATGTAACCTGTTGATTCGTGATCCCTTATACCCAAACACCTTAAAAGTCCTGAGGTTTGTCAACTCTCTGGCCTATTTCCTAATTTTGTAAATGGTTAGGAATCATGTCCATCATACTTTATACATATGTCCTTAATAATAAATGTAGGCATTCCATACATTTTTTGGCAATAGTAGTGTTATGTAAAGTATCCGCCAAATTATTACACAAACAGTAATGTGCAACTTGATGTTTACTGTATGAATACAAGATAATACAAAATAAACAAAAAATGCTAATGAAATGGTAAAAGGATATGTAACAAGCATAAGACAAAATATAACAGGCAGGGCAACTATTGTAATACAGGGCTTCCTAGGATTTGTTCCCACAAAGGCCACTAGGTGGCAGCACAATACAGAATAACAGTATCTAAAAGAGAACAGAGTATAAGAAGAGATGACTACTATAATCAATAATACACATCACAGTACACTTCAGTCTAGTGAAAATACATTTTCCCTGGGGATAACACCCCCCTCACAGGTAGGCTGGCTGTAGCTGGTAGCCCAGGTGGTTGACCACAGGATCTCCAGACTGGCTCCACAGAGGGAAGGTGAGCCATTGGCTCCTGCTGCTGTCAATCCCAGCCAATAAGAAGTGAAGGAGTGAGGCTTAGCCCCACTCTGTGTGTCCGGACTCAGGAGCGAGCATGCACGAGTGCCCCCATGCACAGAGCAGGTAAGTATAGCATGTTTAAAATGACACCTTTACAGTCACTTTATGAACAAAATTTACAGTTATAATAATTAGAATCTGTAAGAATTACTGCATAGGCAGCCCATCAGGACACAGACTCTGGCCAGGTTTCATTTGAGCCATTGCCAAACGTAGTTCATCTTCAATCAAAGGACATTCTTTTTTTTCCAATTTTTTATTTATATAAGAAGTAACATCATTACTATATCACAAAAAAAGTTACTAAACAACCGCCATCTAGGTTGGCAGGATAGAAAAATATAGACATATTGCAAATATACTGTAAGTGTAGCTTACATGAATGTCAAAATTTAAGACATATACAACTCTACTATACAGCATATACTGCTATTCTCAATACATGTTTTACCCCAAAGTTTCAAACCCTACTAGGATAATAGGGCATACTTCCTATACCCCTTTTTGAGGCTCCCGTCTCAAGTCTTTACGCACCGCACATAGAATCTATGAAATTAATCTTCTGACACTAGAGGAGATTGGTCTTTATATACATATATTTCTCACTTTGAATCTCCGTAATTCTAGCAAACCAATGAGATGGAGTTGGAATGACTGGGCTCTTCCAATGTGCTGGTATACATTCTTTTGCAGCTGTTAAGAGGTGTTTTAACAATGAGCTTTTATAACTTTTATCAGATAAGGATGTATCATGGAGTAATGCCCCGTACACACGGTCGGATTTTCCGATGGACAATGTCCGATCGGAGCGTGTTGTCGGAAATTCCGACCGTGTGTGGGCGCCATCGGACATTTTCCATCGGATTTTCCGACACACAAAGTTGGACAGCAGGAGATAAAATTTTCCGACAACAAAATCCGATCGCGTCAATTCCGACCGTGTGTGGCCTGTTCCGACGCACAAAGTGCCATGCATGCTCAGAAGAAATTCCAACACGGGACAGCTCGTTCTGGTAAACTTAGCGTTCGCAATGGATACAGCACTTTCGTCACGTTGCAATGTTAAAAATGGTTTAATACAGCGCACTCTCTTCTTCTTTATAATGTGACAAAAATTAAGTCGTTTTGCTGCTCGTATTCACACACACTTCTCACAAACTTTTATTTGTGTTTTTTTAGTGGGATTCCCCGAATATATTGTTATTAGTTGTCACATCTGACAGTTTTATATTTTTTAATTTTTGTTTATTTTGGATTTTAAGCCTTTTTTTTTATTTAATGTTTGTATTTTTTCCAAGGCTGATCTTTGTTCAATGTTATTTTTATTTTTACTCCAGAATATTTTTGGGTGTGTTTTGTGTGTCAAGTTACCCCAACACCATTGATATCTTTTATTATTTAATCTCAAGGAGATTGTTTGTTGTTGGTGTCCCTTGTTCATTTCACATTGTATATGTGAAATGTACCTGAATCCTCACAAACAAACTGTCCTTTTTGAAGTAAAACACATAGGAGAGTATAATTCAAAATAAAAATCCTTTATTAAGGGATCAGAACCAAACAAAGAGGAAGGCAACACTGGATCAACAAGAGAAATTAGCGAAGCCTGGGACCCCCACGGCAGACATCAATTCTTCAACATCAAAATTGGTGGCCTGAGGAGTCCATATGTAAGGGAGGGCAGTCTGGTCCAGGATTCACAGAGACTTGGATAGCAGCAGATGACATCTGTGTCCGCAGGCTGTGGTACCACAAGAGGCTGCATTTTTTTTGCCCAACAGACTGGATCCAGGATCCTCACTGTCTGGTCTTCCTTTCACGCTTCATTCCCGGCTGTGGCTGTGCAGTTGGAGATGTGGCAGGAGGAGGAGTAGGACCTGGAGGAGGAGTAGAACCTGCAGGAGGAGGAGCAGGACCATCCCAAAGCTGTGTGTGAGGTGTAATTTGGCCCCTCATACCTTTCGCCAGAGCCTCCGATATGAGGGCCTCACACATGGCTTTTTGGCCCTCCTCCATCCATTGAATTTTATAGGCTATGAATGCAGCAATGTTCTCCTGCCTGGTGTGTGGTGCTCCCAGGACCTCTGTAGCCCTCCAAAAGAATCTGATAGCCGCCTCCTCTAGGCCACTCGTCCTACTGCCACTTTCTGTTTTCAGGGGGGGTGGAGGGACCTTGATATCAGCCAGCCGGCTCGGCCCGGCCACCTCCTGGCTGAGACTTCCCTGTGTATGAAAAAGGGATATAGTTGTAATGTTTTGCATCATCAATCACAATCCTAAATTAGTACTCCCAACTAACATATAGTTCACATCATTGATTGGACAAGCAGAAATATTTAGAGGAATGCTATACCTGGCTCAATCTGGGCTCCTCCACATGCGGCCTGGAAGGCCCAGGTTGGGCGTCAGAAGCCTCAGCCGGGGGGGGAAGGAAGCGTGGAAGGAAGACTGGAGAGGGATGGACTGGGTTCAGTCTGGCCTGCCAGAAAGTGCAGCCTGTCGTAGTACAACATCCTGGGGACATAGATGTCACCTGCTGCTCCGGATCTCTGTGAATCCAGGACTATATTGCGCTCCCTCAGATATGTGCTCCTCAGGCCACCAATGAAAATCTTTAAATAAGTGATGTCTGCCGTGGGGATCACCTGCTTCACAATTTCACACAATTGGTCCAGTGCTGCCTTCCTCTTTGCTTGGTTCTTGTAATGGGGGTGTTTAATCTCCCACAGACAGGGCAGCTCCCTGAAGTCCTTATCTTTGAGTACCATATCCATGTTCACTGCAAGACACAACACAAGACAAAGCCTAATGTCACACTAAACTCTCCTAATCTTGGTACAATATAGGCCTCAATCTAGAAGCAGTATAGGCACAAGTTTGTCTCTTACCTTCGTTCTTACGATCGGCGCGTCCAATGCTCCTTCCTCCGCTCACAGATCAAACGTAATACGCACGCGTGTTACGCTTTATATACACTGCGCATGCGTGTAACTCCGCCCGCCCCTGACATTCTTTCTAGTGTATTCCCCGCCCCTTTTCGTTCGGCGCAGTGGGGGAAGAGCATGATGGCGGACATACAGCAGGTGCGGGCTAATTGTAGGAACGAGGAGGAGGAGGAGGAAAGGGCGGATCCAGGCACGTCCCGATCCAGAAGGAGACGTTTTAAGGCCACAAATATGTCGTTTGGGGAGATGTTGGAGATGGTCGACATCATGAGGAAGTCCGACTATGACGGAAAATATGGGCCTTACCCCCACCCCAACATCCGAAAGGCCAAGATCATGGCGAAAGTGGTCAGGAGTCTAGAGCGGAATTTCGGGGTACGAAGGTCTAAAGATCAGCTCAGGAAGCGGTGGTCGGACCTGAAGTTGAGAGAGCCAGAGCAGTACCGAAAGATCCGGAGAGTGCTGCAAAAAAGTAAGTAGTTGTGCTGTGTTCCTATTCTTTCTGTCTTTATTACGTTCGTTCTGCTCCATATGCTTTTATTAGTTGTAACGTTTCAAAAGGTCAACTTTAATGTTCATGGGCACATTATTCGTTCGTATCAAACATTTTTCTTTCGGCCTCTAGAACACCATTGTTTAGGCCATATGCATTTTCACACATTTTTGGGGGCCTACTTGGATGCCAAATATTTGTTTGTGTAGATGGGTTTGTTACTAGAATGAAATGCATACTAGATTGTGTGTAAGGAGAGGACACTGAGCAGCTGTTTTCACATCTGGACACTGGAGCACTAGTGTGGGACACAAGAACACCATTTTTATTAGGGGGGGCACACAGGTGCTCCAGTGTATACTATAGGGGGGGCTACATCTGTGAAGCTTGTACCAAACAGGTAAAGTATTGCAGCTTGACAAAGGGCAATAAAAAATATACATCTTGGAACTCTGCTAAAATAGATAATTGTACCCCACTTCCAAGCAATGTTTCCTATATCTAGTTCTGCCATCAAATATCTGTGTGCTAAGTATACCATTTTTGTTTTACATAGGGGAGAAAAGACTCGGAGGACACCCCTCATCCCAGGAGAACACAGACCCCCCCCTCTGGAAGAAGGGGAAATACCAACACAAGAAGAAGAGCAGGAGGAAGAAGAAGACGTGGTGGAGATTGGCACCACAACAGGTGAGTGTCTGCGACCACAGGCTCAGGTAAAAGAGATGGATGGTGGCAGATTTTTGAGACCTTTTTTTTTGTTCTTTATCTCTTTTTAGGTGATCGTGATCCAGAACATCTGAAAGTGCCCAGATACTCATCTGGGAGATCATGGGGTGTAATCTCCAATTGCAAAACATCCAGCAACAAATCAGTGATGTTATTAAAAAAAATAATAACATCATTGATGTTTTGGGGCGAATTTAAACCCCACAAAATCACCTGTTTTATCGTACCAAAATTTTTTCAATGTTTAGAAAAGCCAAATTTGGAGGATGCACACAGTGTGCCAACATGTGCTATCTGCCATCATGGGAGATCAATGGACGCGTTTTGGGGGTGCAACCCCTTCCTCAATTATAAAGTAGCGTTGAGGAAGGGCTTGCTCCCCCAAAACACGTCCCTTGATCCCCCCTGATGGCAGATAGCACATGTTGACATTCGTAAATTGGTGTGCATCTTCCAAATTTGGCTTTTCCAGGGGTGATTTCCCCCCATCTGAACGCTATATCAAACCCAGTTCATAAATACTCATGTCTGATATAGCCTTCAGGTTTTACCATATGTGAACTTTGTAAGTTCAAGTTTTTTGGCTTTCTTGTTGGTTTTACACAGGCCTGTTTTATCTGAAATGGATATTTCGATTTTTGATAATGCTACTGCAAACATTGTTATACAACAAACATGTTGGTTTGTTTTAAAAACCTTTGGGAAATGCACATGTGATTGTGCAGGTATAAAAAAGTGCCTTACTCAAGAATGTGTGGATTATTGTCTCAACACTTTTGGGGTGATGTAATTGCTGTTTTATGCAAAAATGGGGGTTATTTCCTAAGGGCAAATCCTCTTTGCACTACAAGTGCAGGTTCAGTGCAGTTGCAAGTGCACTTGTAGTGAAATGTGTTTTTGCATTTAGGAAGTACCAGCCAACACTGTTTTTTATAAGGTTACCCAATCACGACATTTTCTGCACTCAACACATTTCTGTCAGGGTCAGCTAAAACAAACACAAGCAGTAAATGTCCACAAAGAATTTCTTTTGGTTGTTTTTTATTTGAAAAAGGTGTCACAGATTGTCTGGCATATTGATAGCCCCCCTACCCACAAATAACTCCAGGTAGCGTAACCGGACATCACGGGCATTCAGGGAGGGCAAGCCAGGACGGCCACTTTCAAGCGCCGTCAGTGTTGATGGATTAGGGATTCCGGCCTCAGGCCCAACTGAGCCAGCATAGTTGGCTGAATGTTTTCTTAAAAAATTATGGAGAACACAGCAGGCAAGTATTATATGGTTCAGTTTATACTCCGCCATATGGATGGGTGTCAGAAATAATCGGAACCGGCTGGCCAGGATTCCAAATGTGTTCTCCACCACTCTTCGGGCTCTGGTCAGCCGATAATTAAAAACCCTCTGTTCCGGGGTGAGGGTCCTCATCGGGAATGGCCGCATCAGGTGGTCCCCCAGCGCAAATGCTTCATCAGCAACAAACACAAATGGGAGACCTTCAACATTGTCCTCTGGAGGTGGCAAGTCCAAGCTGCCATTCTGGAGACGCCTGTAGAACTCCGTCTGGGCGATCACTCCACCATCGGACATCCGGCCATTCTTCCCCACGTCCACATACAAGAACTCGTAATTAGCCAACACCACCGCCAACATCACTATACTATTAAACCCCTTGTAATTATAATAGTACGACCCCGAGTTGGGTGGTGGGACGATGTGGACGTGTTTCCCATCAATTGCCCCTCCGCAGTTAGGAAAGTCCCACCGCTGGGCAAAGTGGGAGGCCACAGTCTGCCATTCCTGTGGCGTTGAAGGAAACTGTTGAGGAAAAAAAAAATAAACATTACTATTTTTTCACAGAAACATGGCAAGCAGATTATACACAAACATTATGGGGCAACCTCCAGATAGCATTTACTAAGGGGAATTTAACAACAACAAAGTATAAGGTACACCTATCATATTCCCCCTCCCCCCTCTCATGGGCCATTTCTAACATTATAGGGGGGGGAACTCTTGGACAGGTAACCCTCTTCACTTCATTGAGAGATGAATGCCTAAATACAGGGTATTACTTGGAACAGCCCCTCCTTAGTTACACTATTGGCAGACCACTGGACAGGTAAGAAGTGTCATAATACAAAGATATAAATACACACTGTACACATTTGAGGACATTTGAACATTCTGCTATTACCTATCAAGATAATAATAGGATACAAAAACTTTAAACAGTACCATTGGAAAGTATACAGGCAGGCCCTTGCACTACATGCTTTGGGGAATTCATATATAAATCTGACCAGTAAAGAGATGGGTATAGTGTGTATGGGTTTGGCAAAGTCAGCAGATAGATGATTGAGTATAGAGAATTGGGATCAGCTGACTTAGCAGTTGGGGGGGAGGGTTAAAAAAAATTTGGGGACACCACAAAAAAAAGCCTCTGGCACTCTGCCTGAATTTAAATCAAAAATAAAATTTCCAAACATTTTAGGGGGTGTTTGGGGTAAAGCACTACTATGGAGCTGATAAAATACATTGTTAAGTGACTACATGAGGTGAATATAGGCCAGGAGACACCATGCTGGGGAGGTTATTGAAGGGCAAATATGTATGAAGGACATAAAATAATAATTACCTAAAAATCCAGCATGCATGAGAACAAAGGGGACATTCACAGCATATTACAATTATGGTAATTAGGGAATGAGGGAAGAAATACAATATATTATCAAACATTCAATACAATAAAATATGATATAAAAGGATAAAAATCTTACCTTCATATACTCCTTCTGCAGGACCTGGATGATGGCAGAACAGGTCTCTGGGATAATGATCCCCAGAGCCTGGGGGGAGATGCCAGTCGAGAACTTCAAGTCCTGCAGACTTCTCCCTGTGGCCAAATACCGCAAGGTAGCGACCAACCTCTGCTCCGGAGTGATGGCTTGCCTCATGCAGGTATCCTGCCTGCTAATATAGGGGGTCAGTGAAGCCAACAAACGGTGAAACACGGGGTCCGTCATCCTGAGAAAGTTCCTGAAATCATCAGGATTATTCTCACGGATCTCACGGAGCAAAGGCATATGAGAGAACTGGTCACGCTGAAGCAACCAATTCTTAGTCCATGAACTCCTCCCCACCCTGTTCATGGACTGGACTTGTGTCAAGGTCAGGACCCCAACACCAAGCCCCCGCACAGCACGAACTCTACGAGGAGTACGCATACGAAACATGGCTAGAAAACGGTCGGCTGCTCAGAACGAAGTAACAGAACGCACTGAAGAACAGCAAGGCCTGTGAAGAGCGACCTGAAAAACAGCAACGAGCGGGCAAGATCGCACAGAAAACTCCGATACGAACTGACTGCACGCACTGAAGAGCAGATACAAACCCACAAGCACAAACTGAACGGCAGAAAACGATCTGAAAGCCACGAGTCTGAAAAAGCGCGGATCGTCTCTCACCAAACTTTTACTAACACGAGATTAGCAAAAGGAGCCCAAAGGGTGCCGCGCTTGGTTCTGAACCGGCCTTTTCTAGTCTCGTCGTACGTGGTGTACGTCACTGCGTTCTTGGCGATCGGAAATTCCGACAACTTTGTGCGACCGTGTGTACGCAAAACAAGTTTGAGCCAACATACGTCGGAAAAAATCCTAGGATTTTGTTGTCGGAATGTCCGAACAAAGTCCGACCGTGTGTACGGGGCATAAGTGTGCTACAGGCTTCCTTTTAAGAGACACACCAGTTAACGCTTTAACCGTTTGTTCAACCATATATCAGAAGATACCCTTTAATTCCTGACAACGCCAACAGACATTGGAGGTTTGAGGAAACATATGATGTAACACTGATGGAGTTTGGTACCTCCTGGTGAGGAGGTTATATCCTCCTTCTTGATATCTACTCCCCACTGAAGACTTATGAGCAAATAATACAATTCTATCTTTTTGAGTTTGCGAGAAGGTACTTTGTAGATCTCTTTCCCATTGTTGGAGGAAAGAGATTCTGTGGAGCATTGGCCATTGTCAAAAAGAGTACAGATGGGACAAAGAGTGTCTCATTGATTTCCCTGCAAGGCAGGTCTGCTCGAACCTGGAAAGGTCTCTTATCTTAAAACCTCCATCTTGCAGGGTGTGGAGTTATGCACCAAGCTGAGCGCAGAGGAGGAAGTCCAGTGTGTGGGAAAAGTTACTTGCGATTTCAAGGCTTGTCATAAGCTGATTTCCTTGAAAAAAGTGCATCAGATGGAAGAAACCCTGATGAATGAGTTCATTAAATTGAGGCTTGTTAGCTCCAGATTGAAAGGATGGATTACCCAAAGTTGGGGTTAAAGGACTAGGAGAAGGAAAGAAATCCATATGTTTAAAAAACAATCTGACAGCCTTAAGGGTAGCTCCAGCCAGAGGATGTTGTGTGGCCTCTGTCGGGGTGACATCCACTGAAATCCAGGGGAGTTCTGCAAATGGTATACCCACGGTCGCCTGTTCCAAGTGTACCCATTGTTTCTTATCTCAGGCGCACCAGTCAAGTAGCACCGCCTCAGAGGTCGTTCTAAAAGTGCAGCCTCTTCCAGGGCAAGTGCAGGCAGGTTGCTGTTTCCCACATAAACTTGGGGAATTTGCATCTTTGTTCCAGTAGCTTGGGCTGGTTTATGTTGGGGTGGATTATACAGGGTGTAATATTAGGGATGAAATTGAGTGTACATTTTAACTTGGTAGCATGTGCAATTATTGCTGATTTTGTTGCCACTTATTATAACATTTGTTTTGGCAAGATGAGTATGTGAGATGTTTCCAGATTTTTTCCCTTTTTTATTGCATACATGACGTTGACCTTAACAATATATGAATTATAGCACTATTTATATCTTTATTTCTCAAACTATAAATCAAAGGATTTAGTGTTGGAGTCACTGCCAAATAAAACACTGAAAAGACCTGGTCCAGCTGCTCCGAGTTTTCTGAAGGTGGTATCATGTACATGCAGAGTAATGTTCCATAGAAGAGCAACAGGACAGTAAGGTGTGAGGTACACGTGGAGAAAGCTTTCTTTCTTTGGCCTACAGACTTAATTTTTAGAACATTTGAAATTATTTTAGTGTAGGACATCAAAATAAGTACAAAAGGACAAAATCCCACGAGCAAAGCCTCGATAAATATCATAGTTTGAAATTCCTTTTTATCACCACAAGAGATCTTTGTGAGAGTTTTAATGTCGCAAAAAAACTGATTGAGGTTTGTAGCTCCACAAAAGGATAAATGAGATGCAAATATTGTAACAAAGAGGGAATTTGAAAATCCAGAGGTCCAACAACCTGCCACCAGCAGATTACACATTCTTTTGTGCATGATCAGAGTATAATGCAATGGTCTGCAGATGGCGATGTATCTATCATAAGACATTGTTGTCAACAAACAGATTTCTGTGCAAGCCAGGGATGTGAAGCAATACATCTGGGTATAACAAGCTATGAATGAAACCTTATTATTTCCTGTTATAATTATGTCTAACAGTTTAGGAACTGCAACAGAAATGTATAATACATCTACAGTTGACAAATTACATAAGAAAAAGTACATTGGCTTTTGAAGGTGACTGTCCAGAAATATGACCACAAAAATTATCATATTCCAAATCAGAGAAATGAGATAGAGGAGTAAAAATGTAACAAATAACAAAAACAAAGGTCCACCATTTTTGGAAAAAGCAATAATGTAGAAATCAATCTGATGTGTCTTATTCTCCATTAAGTTATTATTTTAACAATTACTCATTGTATAAATAAATCTAGCTTAATGTAATTTGCTTACTCTTAGTAGCTGCTGATGTATATAAATCATGCTTTCCATATCTTACTGGCAAATAGGTTCACAATATCTTCCAAACAGTTATATCTTATTTAAATTGGAATGATAATTCCCCAAAGAGGTAAAATCAGGGAAAGTACTTTAACAATTGCCAGTCAGGAGAGTAAAGAAAGCCTGTAGAAGCCTCTACAGAGAGAAAAAATATATATAACAGACATTTATGAGTTGAGCTTTTATGAAATTGGACAGGAAAATATTAACACTTCGAGCCCAGGCCTATTCTGGCACTCCTCTCCTACATGTAAAAATCATAATTTTCTCATATATATATATATATATATATATATATATATATATATATATATATATATATATATATATAGCAATATAGCAGAGACCCTAGGCAATAAAATGGCGGTTGTTGCAATTTTTTATGTCACGCAGTATTTGCGCAGCAATTTCTTAAATGCGATTTTTTTTGGGGGGAAAAAAAAACATTTTCAAGAATTAAAAAAAAAAAACCACTAAAGTTAGCCCAATTTGTTTGTATAATATGAAAGATGATGTTATGCCAAGTAAATAGATACCTAACACATCACGCTTTAAAATTGCACACACTTGTGGAATGGCGCCAAACTTCGGTACTTTAAAATCTCCATAAGCTATGTGCTAAAAAAATTAAAGTTTAAAGTTACAGAGGAGGTCTTGTGCTAGAATTATTGCTCTTACTGCAATGTTTACGGCAATACCTCACATGTGTGGTTTGAATGCTGTTTACATATGCAAGCATGACCTATGTATGTGTTTGCTTCTGCGTGCGAGCATGAGGGAGTGGGGACACTTTTAAAAAAAATTTTTTATTGTTTATCTTATTTTTATTTTTTATTTTTATACTTTCCCTTATTTTTTTTTTTTTCGTGATCACTTTTATTCCTATTACAAGGAATGTACACATCCCTTGAAATAAGAATAGGGCACAATAGGCCCTCTTTATGGAGAGATCTGGGATTAGGGGTTAAGTCCCCAGATCTCTCCTCTATGCTGGAAAGCCTGAGATCAGAGAAACAAAAACGATCCCAAGCTTCCCAGAAAAATACTGCAGTGTTTAAATGTCATGACGTCGCTTACAGCCTCTAAGGATGTCAGCTTTAAGGTAAATCGCTGATTCATTCTCCGGCTCCCCGATCGCACGAGCTGCTATGATTGCTTTTACTTTGCAGGGAATCGCCGGCTGTAAAAAACTATATGTGAATGATGCCTGCAGCTGCAGGCATCATTCAGATATCTCCACTTCAACCTAAGAACGTCATATGATGTCCACCTAAGGTTAAGTTTTCAAAAATTAATGTTCTTACCCAGCTAATACTATTGATATGCATTGGTGGTTTGGTTTGCAGAGTTAGCGGGATCTAACCCCAATGGCTACCAGTAGCTGAAAACTGTGTAAAGTCTACTTGCAAATGTTCTGTCTGGGGAAAATCAATAACGTACATAAGATTGTAATATATAATAATAGGGTATGTTTTACATTTAACCCTATGTAGTACCTTTAAGGTGATATAATAATAATAATGTTTGGACCTTACATATAGGAATAATCTAAACTGCCCTCTTATAACTGATCACTAGGCAGGTATCTCACTAAATAATTGAATCAAGTTACACATTCATTAAAAATCATTGCATCCATAAAGAAATGTTGCTTTAGGCAGGCTCTGGTCACACTGCTGGCCATGGGTATGGGGTTTCAACAGGGTTCATTCTCTCCCTGTAATACATCCAGCAATATATTTAAGCTGGGTACAAACTAATCCAAATTCCTCAGTTCGGCATGGAAGATTTATGGTTCGTGCAGGCCACACAAAACTAGTTAAAGGAAAAGTAAGCCAAAGCAATTTTGGCCCTACTTTTCCAGTGTATCACAGATGTGCATGTAGTTCTGCAATCCTGTGGCCAAATTTCATCTAACAACAGGCTAAAGTCCACTATTTGCCTACATCACTCATATGGTCAAGAGTCTGGAGGACTCCCAACTTTAATGTCAGAATCCACCTAGATGCCTGGCAGCTGGCTCAGCCCTGAGCCAGCCACTCCTACCTCCTTCACATTCCAGAGCTCCAGTGAGCGCTAGAGGAGCAGAGCACAGAACGTTGACTGACCATAACCACTCTGTGTTCAGAGGGAGTGATTAGCTGTGTTTGATTGCTCAGTTCTTGGTCTTAGAGGTGGTGGGGAACAGATGAAGCATTGGACTGATGTTGCATATGCTTAGGTGAGTTTGTATGTTTATTATTTTAAAATCCCACACTTTTTAAACCCTGCTTTATGTGGTTTTCTTTATGCACATGATCATAAGCATGCTGGAACACAGGTTTGGAAGCACACAATTGTCTAAAATGTCTTTGTTTGTTGTAACATTAACAATACCCTTAGCTAGAAAGATCTAAACTTAATAATTTAAAGGGGGTAATCACAAGTTTGAATCTTGCACCCAAGGTACGATATGAAAATAAAATAAAATCAAGCTGTAAGCCTTAAGTGCAAATTTAAATATATATAACAACTAAAATCAAAATAACAACACGCTGCCCCAAACATACATATGAATCATAAAATCATGTGAAAATTAGTAAACAACAAAATCTTGTACATGCATAAAATAGTGAATTAGTGCACAACTGTTTCAAACTTATTAACAGTGTTCATAAAGTCTGTGGAAAGCAAATTATAATGTCCCAAACACAGTGATGCATGTGCATTTATATCCTAATCCTTCTATGTAATTAGCACTCATAAAGTTTGGGAACCACCAAATTGATGTTTTCCATATATAGGGTTCATGCTCTTTTAGATCCTATAGTGAACAAATTTTGTGCTCGGATTAAATCCACCTCCCTCCTAAGGGCATATTCTCACCTTCTAAAGATGACTATAAATGTAGTAAGGTATCATACACTTGTCCATTTAAAAACAGGGTGAGGCAAAGTCATTGCAGTGCTTGAAAACACACTTAGGAACCCTTAGGAAAGCTCAGCAGATGTTAACTCAAAAAGCCAAGGGAAACAACATAGTGCTCTCTGCAAACAAACATAATTATTTGCCAGATAAAAGATGCACTTACATATGGGTAAAACTAAGATTGCTTTAAACCTTCCTCTTTCAAAGCTCAGATTGACAAGGCTCATAGGTAGGTGGGACTGTTCATCAGCTTTCACTGTAGAAATCCACTGCAGAGGGGAATCATGCCCCTGATGACATCATAATGATGTAATTCTTTGGGAAGAGCCTGGGGGAAATGCTGTTGAAGGGAGGCCTGCTTTAGAGGAGAGAGGAGCTCGTCTGTGGATCTTTGCAGTGAGATCTGACACATAGTCCAAAATATCTAGCAGCCTTGTAAATCTGAGTTTTTAAAGAGGGGGTTTCAAAGAGATCTTAGTTTTTCCCACATGTAAGTACATCTTTTTTCTGGATAATAGATATGTTTGTTTGCGAAAAGCACTATATTTTTTCCCTTAGACAGGATTTTGTTGTTTACAAATTTTCACATAATTTTCAAAGTTTAAATAGAATTATATTCTTAAACAGCACCGAGTGGAATGCTAACTACTTTCTGCATTATGTACAAATTAAATAAACTCTGTATCTTTGTAACTCTGTAACTCTGTAATTAAAACAGTATATAGCTTTAACTATAATGGGTTTCTAAAAGTGGATTTAGTCTACAAGGGTCTAGCTAGCAAAAATAAACAAACCATTTACCTTTACCTTGGTTTACCAAAACATAGTTTTCCTTTCCCGATAAAAGGAAACTGTTAAAAGTACCAGCGTGCACTGAATTTATATCCTCTTTGAACGCTAGCATCTTATTCTTCAGGGAGTGGTTTTATAATTACTGGATGTAATTCCCAATCATATATTGCAATTAAAAAGGAATCGGCACATGTGCCTATATAACATATACATATAAATAAATTTATATAGATATATATACAGTATATATATCTATATATATGGATATAAATAGAGATATACAGTATATACTGTATATGTATTTTTATATCTATATTTGTATTTATCTGTATAGAATTATGGATATTTTAATGATATGTTCTAGGCATGCAGTTAAATACATAGTTGAAGTACTTATATTGGGACTTTTTTATCTTAACCTCTTGCCGACCAGCTCACATACATATACGTTGGCAAAGTGGTTCGTTCCCGCGAATCGCCATGTGGGTATGGCGGCTCCTTTAAGAGCCATAGCATCAGGCAGGGGACTCGATGAGCGTAGCTGGTGGACGCGATGACTGCTGGCCACCCGTGATCGTGGGCACGAGAGCCCACAAATCCCTGTTCTGACAGGAGAGGAGAGACAGATCTGCTGTTCGTAGTATTTACGAACAGCGATATGTCTCCTCCTACAATCAGTCCTATCTCCCCACAGTTAGAAACACACATGATGGAACACATTTAACCCCTTGGTCGCCCCCTAGTGTTAACCCTTTTCCTACTAGTGACATAATCAATGCATGAAATATATATAAAACACAAAGCGCTGTGATGCTAAATAGCTGATAATTACACATAAAACCAAGTGAGGCTGCTATCAAAAGAGAGTGTTTTCAGAGTCACTTAAAAAGAATAAATAATGATATTTGAAGCGCTTCACAATGTGCATGAAAATGAATATATAAGAATAAATATAAATAGTCAAATAAATCCAGCGGTGAGTAAAAATTCCTATAAAATCCAGCAATCAAAATAGTGTAAAATTATTAAAAATTAGTGACACCAAATGTGTAAAAAATTCACATAAAAAATCCACATAAAAATAAATATATAGGGATGTATTCAGAAGGTTCAATTATACAGGTGTAGAATCCTGATTGGTATAGAGCTTTTGATCACTAGCAAAGCTGTTTAAAAACACTTGCTTAATTAAGGTGCTCATTGATAGTACCAATGTGTTTTTTGCTTCTATTCACAACCAATGTGGGAATCATAAACAGGCAGATAAGAGAAAAAAACCAATCATTGTGCAATAGTTAGGATACCAAAGTACACAGGCAAACTTCAATCCACTCACGTGTGCCTTATAATGATAAGGCATATGCAGGTTTTACTATAGCAGTCAGCCGCCTTAGACAGGAGCAGATTCAGTGCAGTACACTGTGTGAAACTGCTGATCTGCACAGAGCTTCCTTGGCTCCTCCCACGCGTTACATCACAGTCACGTGACTTTTTCAAGGATAAATCAAGCTCTGACGGACTCAGCTTTATAGCACAACAGCAGAGTGGTTGCCATGGTTACAGCATGAGTTTATCATCATTCTGCTTCCTGCATATACTTCAATCCTGTTAAAACCTACTTTTATTAGACATGTAATTCATATGAATATCGTTGGTTTATCAAAACCACGATTCCATGTGTAAAAAACGCAGTGTGTAAAAAGTAAAAAATATATATATTGATATCTCTAATCACGTTTACTTTTTCAACTCCCTCCAGTGGTCACAATTGGTATAACATCTCACAGAGGAAATAAATGGCAAAGCGTTGTCTCTAATGGTTTTGATAATTGGCCAGTGCCCCATGATATCACAAAAATGGGGTATCCACATGCTCTGCTCATAAATGTATGGAAAACGAAGTAAACAAGATGACATGATATATATATATATATATATATAAAATATACATATATAAAATTAAAATAAGATATGATATAAGAAATAGGGAAATAATATTAAAATGTAAAATTAAAATCTAAAAATTCCATGATAGAATATTGCAAACATGGATGATGACCAGTATTTATATGCTAGAACTGAACCAAATATTGCCACTGGTCATCATCCATGTTTGCAATATTCTATCATGGAATTTTTAGATTTTAATTTTACATTTTAATATTATTTCCCTATTTCTTATATCATATCTTATTTTAATTTTATATATGTATATTTTATATATATATATATCATGTCATCTTGTTTACTTCGTTTTCCATACATTTATGAGCAGAGCATGTGGATACCCCATTTTTGTGATATCATGGGGCACTGGTCAATTATCAAAACCATTAGAGACAACGCTTTGCCATTTATTTCCTCTGTGAGATGTTATACCAATTGTGACCACTGGAGGGAGTTGAAAAAGTAAACGTGATTAGAGATATCAATATATATATTTTTTACTTTTTACACACTGCGTTTTTTACACATGGAATCGTGGTTTTGATAAACCAACGATATTCATATGAATTACATGTCTAATAAAAGTAGGTTTTAACAGGATTGAAGTATATGCAGGAAGCAGAATGATGATAAACTCATGCTGTAACCATGGCAACCACTCTGCTGTTGTGCTATAAAGCTGAGTCCGTCAGAGCTTGTATTATCCTTGAAAAAGTCACGTGACTGTGATGTAACGCGTGGGAGGAGCCAAGGAAGCTCTGTGCAGATCAGCAGTTTCACACAGTGTACTGCACTGAATCTGCTCCTGTCTAAGGCGGCTGACTGCTATAGTAAAACCTGCATATGCCTTATCACTATAAGGCACACGTGAGTGGATTGAAGTTTGCCTGTGTACTTTGGTATCCTAACTATTGCACAATGATTGGTTTTTTTTCTCTTATCTGCCTGTTTATGATTCCCACATTGGTTGTGAATAGAAGCAAAAAACACATTGGTACTATCAATGAGCACCTTAATTAAGCAAGTGTTTTTAAACAGCTTTGCTAGTGATCAAAAGCTCTATACCAATCAGGATTCTACACCTGTATAATTGAACCTTCTGAATACATCCCTATATATTTATTTTTATGTGGATTTTTTATGTGAATTTTTTACACATTTGGTGTCACTAATTTTTAATAATTTTACACTATTTTGATTGCTGGATTTTATAGGAATTTTTACTCACCGCTGGATTTATTTGACTATTTATATTTATTCTTATATATTCATTTTCATGCACATTGTGAAGCGCTTCTAATATCATTATTTAAGTGACTCTGAAAACACTCTCTTTTGATAGCAGCCTCACTTGGTTTTATGTGTAATTATCAGCTATTTAGCATCACAGCGCTTTGTGTTTTATATATATTTTTTCCACTTATTTTTCAGTTTTTTCACATATAGCTGCAGTGATGGATATTTTTGATTTTATTGAAAAACGCACAATTAATTTGGAAAATGTTTTTTCCACTGCACCTAGCACCGATAAGGGTGATTTAGACACGAATTTTAGGAAATTCGGCCACCTAATGGAAAAAAAGGTGAGCCTATGGTGGGACATAGCTGCTCATGAACAATACATTAAAGATAAAATTGTCCCGAGAAGATTGAGATGGGATGTACCTATCTGTGATGGTTTGACAGATCAAGACGCAACTAATGAGTGGTATAAATTTTTTAACGATAAAGGTCTGGATCTAGTACATTTTGCCTTAAAAAGGAAACAAAGGAAATTAAACATGATTAACCAGCAAATTGCTGAATGCAAAACCATACTGGACCCTTTTAAAGAGACAGCACCTTTTTCATCACTAACTCAACAACTGAATAAAGTGTTAGAACAGAAAGATGTTGAATTGAAACAAAGGAAAAAGAGAAAATACCTCAGAGATACCAATGATTATCAGTTAGAACAGGTTTTCAATTGGCAAATCAATGCCAAACAAGGTAAAACTGGGTCTATAGCCTCATAACCAGATAGAGAGGTGAGGATAGTGAGCCCCAGGAGAAATACATATTACAGGACTCCAGAAAGGAGATCCAGGACACCAGAAACCCCAAGATATAACCAACAGAAACAATGGGAACAAAGTAACACACATGACAATGGATCAAGAACACCAAAACCTTGGTGGAGGAACAAAACAAAAAATAAATCACCAAGAAGACCTTACTGGAAAAATAATGCCAATAAAAGACCAAACAAACCCCACTATCCACCCTACAATCAATCAAGATCGCACCAATCAGGTAATGAATCGCAATATGATCAGGTGGAAAATGGCAGGTACCCCAGGTATGGGGAACAAGGATACTATCAACATTCAACTAGAACTGAACCAAGAGAAAATCAATATAATTCCAGAAATGACCCCAGAAACTTCTACCAACAACCTCATAGGGATCAGCCAAGGGATTATCGGTATGATCAGGATAGGAGAGATCATAGGGACTATCAACAGAGCAATGGTGAATCTCGAGACCACCAGTCCAATGGTAATAGGAATGGGACCAGAGAATACGACCAATACAGATATCCTGATAGGAGGAGCCCATTGCCTACCACCAATAGATACGAGCCTTTTAGAAATTACATAGAGGAAGAACAGTCAAGATCTTTTTTAGATTTCCGCAGAAACGAAGATCCCCCACCCCTACAGGAATATACAAACAGAGAAAGAAGTCCAAACACCATAAAAGGGGATGCAGAGCAGGATGGCAAACCCAAAAGAAAAAGAGAGTACTAGGGGAAGGCATCTACAACCTCAGCGGCAAAGAGCTCACACGAGCGGAATTAATCACACTGGACAAAGGCCTTAAATATGCACCAAAAAAGAATCTGGACAAATTCCAGATGTATATTGACATACAAAAATACACCAGGAAATTGAATATCAAGAAATACTTATTATCCAGACCACCATCTACATTGAACAAAGGAGTGGAACTTGGCAGAGGAGTACAGCATAGTGATTTAAGAAATAAGTCACTATTCAATCCACCCTCTACAAATAATGAACATATTGAGGTGTTTAAAAAAATGGTGATCAAAGACCTGGAACAACTCAAGTTCAGTAGAATCTCGGAATCCCAGCATATACAACAAGGTATAAAACAATTGGAAGCAAATAAAGATATTATAATTAGACCGGCCGACAAAGGGGGCGCCATTGTAGTACTAACAAAGGAATACTACCACCAGGAACTGATGGGACAACTTAACGATAATAACACATATCTGAAACTCAGTAGCAATCCTACTAGAGAATACAAACGAGATCTGTCCTCTTTGATTCAAAAAGGAATCAACAAAAATATTCTATCCAAAAAAGAATCTAGATATTTAGTACCGGATACATGTAGAGTTCCAATCATTTACACCATCCCGAAGATCCATAAGAATGCTGAGGCACCACCAGGAAGACCCATCATTAATGGGATTCAATCGATCAATGCAAGACTAGGGGAATATGTGGACAAATTCTTGCAACCCCTAGTACCTAACACTAAAGCTTATCTACGTGATACCAAACATTTATTACAAATATTAAAATCTCTGACCCTGGACCCTAATGGAAGATATCTGTTAGCAACTGCTGATGTTGCTTCACTGTACACAATAATTGAACATAGCGATGCAATAGAAGCATCTAAATGGGCTATGGATTCATTCAGCCATCTCATTTCTAAACAGAAAAGATTTCTTCTTAGAAGCCTGGCCTTTGGTATTCAACATAACTACTTCTGGTATAATGACAATTATTTTCGACAACTAACGGGTATTGGGATGGGAGCTAAATATGCCCCAAGTGTAGCCAACATATTCATGGCAAAATGGGAGGAGGATGCCATCTTTTTAAATACTCCAAAGGAACTGGTTCTATATAAAAGATTCATAGACGATTGTATTTTTATTTGGAAGGGTGATGAACTGAGTTTAAGATCCTTTTTCCAACGTTTGAATATGAACCAAAAAAATATTAAACTTGAACATCAAATTAGTGAGACTAAAATCCAGTTCCTTGATCTTGAAATAGAACTAACAGCCAATATCATCAGCACAAAAACTTTCTTCAAACCGGTGGAAAGGAACAGCTATATACCAGTAACGAGTTGCCACTATGAGCCATGGTTAATCAACATTCCGAAGGGCCAGTTTATTCGCTTACGGAGAAATTGTTCAGAAAATAATGACTATTTTAAACAAGCTCAGTGGATAGGTAAGAGGTTTGAAGAAAAAGGGTACAATAAATGTTTTATAGAAGAAAAAATAACAGAAGTCAATCAAACCTCAAGAGAAGCGCTGATCCAAGATAAAATCAAGGTAAATGACAAAACAGATGACATACCTCTGATAATGGACTTCAGTATACAACACAGGAGGATGGAGAGGATTATAAAAAGACATTGGTCTATTTTAAAAACTGACACTACTTTGGCAAATATACTCCCAGAAAAACCGAGATTAATTTATAGACGAGCTCCAACTCTAAGGGACATCATAGCTAAAAATGTACCCAACCCACCCAAGAGAATAACTGATTTAACCTTTTTTCAGGGTAAAGGATTCTATCCCTGTAAAAAGTGTTATGCCTGCATAAATACTAATCAAAATGGATACAAATGTCAGAAATTTTCTTCAACAAATACTGGACAAGAATTTGAAATAAAGGATTTTATATCTTGCAGGACTGAGGGGGTGGTATATGCTTTACAGTGCTCCTGCTCCCTCCAATACATTGGCAGAACGAAGCGACCAATGTGGAAGAGAATAAGAGAGCATATCCAGAACATTAGAAAAGGCTATCCAAAACACAGTGTTTCAAAACATTTTGATAGGTATCATAACAGAGACCCTAGGGGTCTCCAATTCTGGGCTATTCAAAAGTATAAGGCTCATTGGAGGGGTTCCCATAAAGTGAGGGAACTCAGCAAGAATGAATCCAAATGGATATTCCAGATGGGTACATTAGAACCCCATGGTTTGAACATTGAATTCAACCTGAATTGTTTTATTTCTGATGTTTAGCGATTTTTCAGATTTATATATATATTTTTATGGTATATATTTTAATTTTATATTTTTTATATTTTATTTTTTATTTTTTCATTTATTTTTTGGTCCAATATTCTCATTATTTGTCCAATACTAGTTTTTTCTGAGTGGCAATATTTGGTTCAGTTCTAGCATATAAATCCTGGTCATCATCCATGTTTGCAATATTCTATCATGGAATTTTTAGATTTTAATTTTACATTTTAATATTATTTCCCTATTTCTTATATCATATCTTATTTTAATTTTATATATGTATATTTTATATATATATATATATCATGTCATCTAGTTTACTTCGTTTTCCATACATTTATGAGCAGAGCATGTGGATACCCCATTTTTGTGATATCATGGGGCACTGGTCAATTATCAAAACCATTAGAGACAACGCTTTGCCATTTATTTCCTCTGTGAGATGTTATACCAATTGTGACCACTGGAGGGAGTTGAAAAAGTAAACGTGATTAGAGATATCAATATATATATTTTTTACTTTTTACACACTGCGTTTTTTACACATGGAATCGTGGTTTTGATAAACCAACGATATTCATATGAATTACATGTCTAATAAAAGTAGGTTTTAACAGGATTGAAGTATATGCAGGAAGCAGAATGATGATAAACTCATGCTGTAACCATGGCAACCACTCTGCTGTTGTGCTATAAAGCTGAGTCCGTCAGAGCTTGTATTATCCTTGAAAAAGTCACGTGACTGTGATGTAACGCGTGGGAGGAGCCAAGGAAGCTCTGTGCAGATCAGCAATTTCACACAGTGTACTGCACTGAATCTGCTCCTGTCTAAGGCGGCTGACTGCTATAGTAAAACCTGCATATGCCTTATCACTATAAGGCACACGTGAGTGGATTGAAGTTTGCCTGTGTACTTTGGTATCCTAACTATTGCACAATGATTGGTTTTTTTCTCTTATCTGCCTGTTTATGATTCCCACATTGGTTGTGAATAGAAGCAAAAAACACATTGGTACTATCAATGAGCACCTTAATTAAGCAAGTGTTTTTAAACAGCTTTGCTAGTGATCAAAAGCTCTATACCAATCAGGATTCTACACCTGTATAATTGAACCTTCTGAATACATCCCTATATATTTATTTTTATGTGGATTTTTTATGTGAATTTTTTACACATTTGGTGTCACTAATTTTTAATAATTTTACACTATTTTGATTGCTGGATTTTATAGGAATTTTTACTCACCGCTGGATTTATTTGACTATTTATATTTATTCTTATATATTCATTTTCATGCACATTGTGAAGCGCTTCAAATATCATTATTTCTAATCAATGCATGTTTATAGCACTGGTATAAATGTCAATAGTCCCAAAATTAACCGAAGTGTCCGATCTGTCCACCGCAATGTCGCAGTCACACTAAAACTCACAGATCTCCGCCATTACTAGTAAAAAAATAAAAATAATAAAAATGCCATAAATCTATCCCATATTTTGTGACGCTATAACTTTTGCGCAAACCAACTAATTTACACTTATTGCAAATTTTTATACCAAAAATATGTAGAAGAATACATATTGGCCTAAACTGATGAAGAAATTATTATTTTTTTTAAATTTGGGATATTTATTATAGCAAAAAGTAAAAAATATTGTTTTTTTTTTTTCAATATTGTCGCTATTTTTTTGTTTATAGCGCAAAAAATACAAAACACAGAGGTGATCAAAGACCACCAAAAGAAAGCTCTATTTGTGGGGAAAAAAAGGACAACTTTGTTTGGCTACAGCGTCGCACAACCGGGCAATTGTCAGTTAAAACAACGCAGTGCCATATCGCAAAAAATGGCCTGGTCATTAAGGGGGAAAATCTTCCGGGGCTGAAGTGGTTAAAGCTGAAGTTTAATCTGCTTCCATTTTACCTTTCCTGGTAATTCATTTCCTACCCTTATCAAAATGCTAATACAATTATTTTAAAAAATTGTTTATTTTACATACCCTATTTTAGACCTAATGCTGAAATCACTGAGTCACTGTGCTTACCTAGGCAATGCAAGGAAATCATGTATGGTGGGAGGGGCCAGCAGGGTGCTGTGCATATCTTCCTAAAACATCACAGCACCTTGCTTCAGTACCCCTCTCAAGAGCCCTTAGCCCTGATAAAAGCAGTGGGTTGGGAGATGGGATGTTATCTAAATATCAAAGAACCTTGATGCGTGGATGTCAGTTTGAGTGGGCATTCCTGGACATAACACTTGCATGTAGACTGCTCTAAGTAATGCCCACATGTGATGCCGACTCTCTATGTTTGAAAGAACTAAAAATCAAATGAATGAAAGGGGCAGTTCACAAACTATAAGCCAGGTCCAATCTGGCAGGGATCTGTGTCTGTTCTCTATACTGAAACTGTCATGATCCCTTTGTTAATTAGGTGCTGAAGCACTCTCTGAAAAAGAAACTGGTGTGGGTGGTGTAGATGGACCTGAAACAGGTCTATTTGCTTTGTTAATGTAGCACGTGCTACTCAGCTCAGCAATTCCTCCCATAGTGCCAATATATGGTAAATTGACATAGTTGGAGGATAGCCACAGACCCAGATCTGGAATGTCCCCAGAATCTTCTGCCTGGCCCTGCTATGTAGTACATGTAATAAGTTCTATATTTACAAAACATTGGACCAATTATCGACTGCAACTGCTTGAGAACAGCTTGAAAATAGCCTGCACATAAAGTCTCTTTTATACTTCTAGCTCTATTGCGGTCACAATTGGCTGCATAGAATCTGAAGTATTATTGCTTTAATTAAAATATGCTGGCATTTTTACTACTAAATGCAGTTCACTATTATGATTCAGTCTCTGTAGGTATTTAAATGAAATATGCTACCAACATACTGTAATTGCATAAAACCTATTTAGCATTTTTTTTATAATAGTAAAACTTATTGAACCACTTGAGCTCTGGAAAGTTTTACCCTCTTTATGACCCGGCCATTTTTTGGCATTTAGCACTGTGCCACTTTAACTGGAGAAAGGCCGAAAATGTTGAAAAAAAACAACATTTTTTACTTTCTGCTACAAAACTTATCCAAGAAGACAATTTAAAGAAATCACATTTCTGTAGCCAAAATGTCTGCTACATGTCTTTGATAACAAAAATCCCAATAAGTGTATATTGATTGGTTTACGTGAAACTTATAGCATTTACAAACTATGGTATATACTATATACTGTAATTTTTTTTTTGGCTACTAATGGCTGTGATCAGTGACTTATAATGGGACTGCGATAGTGTGGCTAACTGACACTGGGAGGAACTAACTGACTGACTGCTGTCACTGACTGACTGACTGTAACTGCTTGAATAAGACTACTCCATAAAAGACCTTATTTTTAACTCTTTATCAGCTGTAAACCTCTCAAACCTCAAAGCTGAATATAATTAAAATAAGTGGATGGACCACATCCAAACATCTCTTCTTGTTTCTGGGCCTTAAGGACAGACAATAACTGGAGCCTTAAACCGGCCATAGACAGAACCGGATGAATTTCAATCCATCTATGGGCAGGTTGGTTGTACAGAAGTCCATCTCTTGATGGACTTCTGTACAACCAGCCTGTTGGAAAATGTTGGCTTAATTAGTGCTGTCAGCTATGGCCAGCAGTTCCCTGAGTGTATTCTGATGATGGGGAAGTCTCCCCACTCTCAGAATGCAATAACTATGCAGGAGGGATTCCCCCATCCACCTCAAACGTTTGGATATCGGAATCAATTCATTTTCTTTCGTTCAACCTGCTGGTTCAAGAAAATTAATCATGCATGGGCTGCCTTAGTACAGATGCTGTACTTCATGTTATTGTTCACTTCATAACTGAAGGTTCAGAGTCTGTATATACTCCCAACTGTGGATAAATTATTTATAGAAGAAAATGTCAGTGATGACTACTGTGATGGACCGGGTGTCAGACCCCCTCCACCTTTACCAACTTTTGACACGTGGCTGGTCAAAAGGCTCTCAGCCTCACCCTGCACAAGTATTTTCCAGCTACCAGTACCACAATCTGAATGCCAGCAGACTTAAGCCTCGTACACACGATCGGATTGTTGGCCAATAAAACCGTGGAATTTTGTCCGAAGGGCGCTGGCCCAAACTTGTCCTGCATACAAACGGCAACACAATTGATGGCCAACAATTATTATTATTATTATTATACAGGATTTATAGAGCGCCAACAGTTTACGCAGCGCTTTACAATATAAAAGGGAGACAATACAGTTGTAATACAATAAAATACAAGAGGATTAAGAGGGCCCTGCTCAGAATAGCTTACAATCTAATAGGGTGGGGCAGGTGGTACAAAAGGTTGTAACTGTGGGAAATGAGCTGTTAGAAGTGGTAGCAGATTAGTTGGAGACATGATAGGTTTTCCTGAAGAGATGAGTTTTCATGGATCGCCTGAAGGTAGCTAGAGTAGGTGATAGCCGGATAGATGGAGGTAGCGAGTTCCAGAGGATGGGAGAGGCTGTGGAAAAATCCTGGAGACGAGCATGGGAGGAGGAGATGAGAGAGCTTGAGAGCAGGAGGTCTTGAGAAGAGCGGAGAGGTCGATTTGGGTGATATTTGGAGACAAGATTGGTGATGTAGCTCGGGGCAGAGTTGTGAATGGCTTTGTATGTTGTGGTTAGTATTTTGAATTTAATTCGCTGCGTGATTGGGAGCCAGTGTAGGGATTGGAGGAGAGGGTTGGCAGACACTGACAAGGTGGATAAGTCTGGCAGCAGCATTCATGATAGACTGAAGAGGGGATATCCTATGGAGAGGTAGGCCAATGAGAAGGGAGTTGCAATAGTCAAGGCGAGAGATAACAAGGGAGTGAATGAGGAGCTTGGTGGTTTCATTTGTTAAAAAGGGGCGAATTTTAGAGATATTACGGAGGTGAATTCTATAAACTTTTGACAACGATTGGATTTGAGGCTGAAATGACAAGTCAGAGTCTAGGATTACACCTAGTACACTGGCGTGAGGGGAGGGACTGATGGTTGCAGTGACGTACTAGACGTACTACGTGGTTTTTCAGCTCTTTAGCACCACCCTTTGGGCTCCTTCTGCTAAATTCGTGTTAGTAAAAATTTGGTGAGTGTTGAGTGTTTTCATTTTGCGCTTTTCATTTTGTGCTTTTCATTTCGTGCTTTTCAGTTCGTTTCTGAACGGCCGTTCGTCAACCAGACTTGTTGTGGAATCGGAGGAGATAACATGTTATTTATTATTGGCCTTGGAGTTATTGCTTTGACGTTATTTTTTTTTGTTGAATAATGATTTGATTTGGTATATTTTCTATATTTTGATGCATACAATGCGCTTTTTGGGTAAGTTCTATTGGTAGATAGCATGTGTGGCATTTTGGGAGTAGGCAGTTACATTTAAAAAAAATACAATGTAAAAATGACAAGGGACACCAACATAGTTGTATCTTTCGATATTTCATATTTTGCCACGTCACGAATGTTAATTCTCCATTATGAACGCTTGTTTACAAGACCGACCGCTTCTGGCTCGTCCTTGCTTCTGAGCATGCGTGTTTGTACTTTGGACTTTGTCCAACGGACCTATGTACACATGCTCAGAAAATCTGACAACACACTTTTGTCCGCAGAAAATTTTAAAACCTGATAACCAACATTTGTCCATGGAAAATCCGACAACAATTGTCCGATGGAGCATACACATTTACCGCACACATCCTGTAATTAAACATTTCCCGTCGGAAGGTCTGATCGTGTGTACGCAGCTCAAGAGTGAACATCACTGTTTTTTTTAAACTATGCAGTTAACTATGAACGACCACAACATACAGGAATATACAATGTAATCACATAGGTTGGACTTGTGTCTTTTTTCAACCTCTCCTACTATGTAACTATGTAACTCATTACTCATTTATCATAAATGTCAATGTTCACAATAAATGTCTGCAATATCCACAGTCACCTCAGTCAGGCATATCCAGAGATTTATCATATAGTAGTGCTCTTCAAAAAGACAAGGATTCTTTAAGTTCTGTGTTAGTGCATTAGAGACAAAATTTTTACTTTTCATACTATTGCTTAATAATTGAAGAGGTGAAATGGTGCACATAAAATATTTACAGAAAAAGGATAGACAACAATGCAACAGGAAAACAAAAAGGGTTTAAAAGTGAAAATACTTAATAAAGTTGTGGTTCAGCAAGTTCAGCAAAACCCAGTCAGTGAGCATAAGATGGATCAGTGACTCTCATAGATAATGGCTGATGTTCCTTGTTTGATGGTAAAAGAGAGTTCCAGACTACTGATACAGTCTCTGTCACGTACCTGGTGGAGATCGAGCTGTAGAGGGGACTTCTCTTGCACCTCCTGTCCAACACCCCTTTTGGTGATGATAGGGAGTGGAGGACACAGAGTGGCATGAGGACTGATGTTGGGCAATGAAGTACAGGAACATCAGGCAGAAGCGGAGTTAAGCACAAGACGGTTTCACAAGTAGGCAGGGACAGGTCAAAGGATGGTTCAGGCAAGCCGGGTCAGGATACAGGAAACTGGTACAGATCAGGTAAACAGGCACTAGCTGAAAAGACCACTCAGCAAAGTGTGCATGTCACTGGCAGGTTTAAATAGGTGGACTGGTGCCAATGCACGCATACGCCAGTACATGTCCTTTCTTGTGCACTTCTTGGAATGTCCATGCCTGCGTACCACTGCGTGCTTGTTACCCGGGTTTCTCTTACAGTCTCCCTTTTCTGGTCCCTGAGGAGGGTGTTAACAGAAATGATCTGACCAATGAGAAGGTCTGAGTTATGGCCGATGTCACAGTCTTCACGATCATTCAGCTGTTCCTTACTAGGATACAATTTTCTAAATGTATTATTATTTTAAGTGGTACCACCACGGAAAGAGCACTCAACATCAATGGTCTCCAAGACATTGAGGGCTCTTTCCTGTGGCTTCTCTGTAGCTCCATCAGCACAGCGATGCATCACTTCAAGTGATGCTGGCAGTCCCATGACGTAGTTCAGGTGCTTCACTTCCGGTGGCACTGTAAATAGTTAAAATAATGAGCATGGACCACATCCAAACATCTCTTCTTGTTTTTGGACCTTAAGGACAGACAATAATTGGAGCCTTAAAGTGGTTGTAAACCCTCCACTTTGACTTCAGCTCAATCTAATCTCTATAGAACAGACAGCTTATCGCTGCCTGTAAAAGTTCACTCACTGTTTATGTTGCCATAGAAACTGTCCTGCATTCTTTAGTGACGTCAGCTGTGCTTGCCCAGTCCATCCGTTTCTGTATCCTCAGCATGCCGCGTCATTTCTTTCCCCTGTAAATGGCACAGCACTGAAGGATCGCGATATGTGCCCTTCTCTTCCTGGTTCTCCCCTTGTGACTGTACTAGACGTCACACAGGGGAAGTGAACCAGGGCAGCTGTAGAGCAAACGGAGCAAGCAGCTGCAGCCATAGTCAAGTCACATTAGTAAAAGTTACTTAGGAAGAGTAAAGCAATGTTTTTTCTATGAAAGTAATGCAAACTTTTAGATGTGATCACAATCGCAATCGCACATTCGCAAGATTTAGGCAGGGGGACAAAGGAAAGGCGGAAATAACATCCACACAAGAGACATAAATCAACAGTAAAGATGGAGCTGCTGATTCCCGGAAGAAGGGATCTTTTATGAAAGTAAAACAAGGTATTTGCAAAGCAGATTTTAATCATGTTTAAAGGTGCAAGGCATGTACACATATAGTAAAATGATAATGTTAAAAAAAAAACCCCAGGGTTTACTTCCTCTTTAAACCGGCCATAGACAGAACCCGGATGAATTTCATTCCATCTATGGGCAGGTTGGTTGTACAGAAGTGGTTTGCTGTCTCTTCCTTCCATTGTCCGGGCATGGGTGTCTGTACCATCCTTTGAGCTTACATCATTTGAGCTTAGTGATTCTCCTTTATGTACTAGACACCCAAAAGGGCAGCAAAGGACACCATCCAGTACCAATGCCTGCACCACAGAGCTCAGTCCTTTATCTCGTGAGCCTATTTTTATTGAAATTTTAATGAGTTTTTATACTGTATATTCAATAAAGCGTAAATATTGTTTTACACTGGAACTGCCCTTTTGGGATTATTATAGTTCAGTTATGAAGAATATGGACTTGTCCTTGTATTGAAGCTGCATACCATTTTGCTACATTCTGCTAAGTTACCAGGAAACAAGTCTGCCATACTGTGATTATTGCTCCCGGAAACATCTTATGC